>NC_056728.1:221488891-221842620 GCF_019279795.1 Protopterus annectens
AGCGTCAAATTCCAAGGTTCAATGGGCTCTTTGAAGGGCGGTTTTATATGTATGACTTCTTTCAAGAAAGTTTTACAGAGACGGTGAGATATTAAAGAGGGATCTTGGAAATCGTTGTGGAAGTCTGAGACAGCTGCTAAGTGGAGCCGGATCACAGAGGCTGATGCTTCTGAATGGAGTAAGGTTGATAAATACTCCAACACTGAATTATTTTTCAGCTGAAAAGGGTCCTTTTTCTCAAGACTAAAAAACAAATCTGTTCCATTTGCTGTAATAAATTTTACTGGTGGACAGTTTATGGTAAGCAGGAAGTATTTTTCGTACCAGGGAAGATAGGTTATTTTGTCTTGCAATTACCGGAAGTGGAGGTACCAAGCTGTCAGCTTGAGGCTCGATATATTTGGGTGGATCAACCCCTGAGGGTGCGACAGTAATCCCGTAGTTGGATCCAGAGTCCACGGTCGGTGAACCAGGTGAGGCTGAAGGAAAGGGAACCAGACTTGTTGGGGCCAACAAGGTACAATGAGAATTACTTTACTTCTCAACTAAAGTGTTTTCTTCAGAAAAAGTGGAATCACAGTAAAGGGAGGGAAGGCATAAAGCAGCCCCGGGGGCCAATCGTGTACAAGAGTATCCCTCGGGGACTCCCACTGAGGGGGGGATTAGAACAAAACAGCTGCTGCATTTGTGGTTGGTGGGAGATGTGAATAGATCGCAGCAAGGCTGACGCCAGTGACAGAAAATCTCCATCGCTACTTTGGGATTGAGAGACCACTCATGAGGCAGGAGAATGCATCTGCTCAGCTTGTCCACAATCTTGTTGGAATTCCCGGTAATGTGCATTGCAATCAGAAAGTGGTTGGAGCCTATCGCCCATTACCAAACTCTCATGGCTTCCCGACACAACGGGTAGGATCTGGTTCCATCCTGTTTTTTGACATACCAGATGACTGACATGTTGTCCGACTGGATAGCAATTGTCCCTGATGGGAGGGCAGATTGGAAAGCTTGCAACACCAGTAGCACCGCCCTCAGTTCTAGGACATTGATATGCAAATTAGCCTCTAAGGAGGACCAAGTGACTTGGACTGCTTTCCCCTGAAAATGCCCCCCCACACCCCATCAAGGATGCGTCCGTGGTCACTACAGCCTTAGGCAGAAATGGTAAGAAGGAACGACTCCATAATTCCATTTCAGGCTTCATCCACCAATTCATATCTTGCTTGCAGCTGTTTGTTATGCAGACTGGGTATGACATGGGATGTGTCACTACAGACCGCTGTGATGCTAGGAGCCATTGTAGTAATCTCATATAGAGTCTTGCTAGGGGAACTATAGTAATCATTGCTGCCATTTTACCCAGCAGCTGAAGGACTGAACGAGCTGGGACTTTGCCCTGACAGAGTATCACTTGGAGTTGAGATCTTAGTCTCTGAAGCCTGTGAAGAGGAAGAGGAACCAGGCAAGACCTTGTGTTGAATGTTGCTCCCATGAATTCCAGATTTTGAGTAGGTACTAGTTTTGACTTCTCTTCATTTATTGAGATCCCTAAGTGTCGTGCCAGCTGTAGAGTGTAGTGCAAGGCGAGGAGTAGTAGATGCTTGGTGGAAGTGGTAAGTCGCCAATCATCTAGATATGGAAACACCCGGAATCCTTGCAGCCTCATGTGAGCTGTTACTACTGCCATACATTTGGTGAACACTCTGGGGACTGTGGAGAGACCAAAGGGCAGTGCTCAAAATTGGTAGTGATTGGCTCCCAGCTGGAAACAGAGATATCTTCTGGATCGTTTGACCATTTTTATATGACAATACGCATCCTGAAGATGTATCGAGCACATCCAGTCATCGTTTTCCAGAAACGAAAGGCTAGACTGAACCGTGACCATCCGGAATTTGGTCTGTCTGATGAACTTGTTTAGGATGCTGAGGTCCAAAATTGGCCTCCAGTCCCCTCTCTTTTTTGGCACTAAAAAGAACCTTGAGTAAAATCCGGATTCTATCTGGTCTGATGGGACTGTCTGGATGACACTTTTTTGGAGCAGCTTTCGAATTTCTTGTGCTGCTTTGTCCCTCTGACTGGGTGGAATGTTGGGGGATTCACGTTTGCAGCCTCAGGTAAAGCTCGAAGGGAAAGGGATAACCTCTGGTAATTATTGCCTGCACCCAAGAATCTGTTGTTATGGAATGCCAAGCTAAGTGGGGCAGACAGAATCGTCCCCCGACTGCTTTCAGAGGCAAGCAATCGGGCCGCTCTTAGGGAGCGCTGGTAGGGCTGCCCAGAAACGGAATCTCTAGACCCCTGGTTATGCGGACCTCCTCTGCCTTGGGGGGGGGGGGGTTCTTCCTGATGAGTTCCCCTCCTGCCCCGGAGGGAAAACTCACCATGTGTGTCACGGAAAGGCCCTTGGGATTTCCTAACCACATATTTCCACTCCTCTGATTGCCACAGTAGGGTCACTGGGGAGTGGAAAAACACACGCCCACAGCAGATAGGGTCTTGCTGTCCTTCTCACACCTGGCTAGAGTGTCTTTAACTTTTGGACCGAAGAAAGATGAGGCAGCAACGGGAGCATTGACAAAGGAAGACTTGAAAGGGTCCATAAAGTTGCACAAATGCATCCAGGTGTGATGTCTCATTACAACTCCTGAGCCTGCTGCTCTGGCCGCCCCTTCGGTTGTAGGCGCAATCAACCGCATGGACAAGTTAGATATGGATTCCAGGGTAGCAAGCTGAAAAGCAACTTTGTCACGTACCTCATCAGACACTGCTCCTGCTAAAGTTCCTGAGAGTTCTGTGATCAGGTCTCCCTGGAGGTGGGAAAATGTGCTAAATAGTTCAACGACCATATGGCGAAGGTTGTTGAAGCATAAACCCGCTTCCCTAGTGTGTCCATTGTCCAAAACTCCCTGTTTGGAGGCCGGACAGCAGGACTCTCCTCTACAAGTTCTTTCCTTGTGGCCACTGCCACCACCATAGCATCTACTGCCAAGCCTTTGGACCAATGGGTTTGATCCTCTGGAGGGGACAGTATTTTGTCCGGTCTCTGGGGATTGGCTCAATGGTGTCAGGGGCCTTCAAGGCACGCTGCATGATGACCTTAACCAACTCATCTGCAGGTGGAGACACCCAGGAAATAGAGGGTTGCGCAGAGAAAGCCTGCAAGAATACAGATTCCTCAGAGGAAGGGTTGGTGGACTTCCAGTCACCCATCTGTTTCAGGATCTCCAGTATGTCTCCAAAGAAGACATTCTCGGGGGAGGGGGGGCACATTGGGGACCCTTCCCCCTCATCATAATCTGTATCTTTGGTGAGGGATTCCTCAAGGGAATCAATGTGCTTCCTCTTGCATGATCAGCGTGGCTCTTCAGGGGGATGTTTGAAGAGGACTCCAAAGAAAGGGTGCCCTGTGGTAGGGTATCTTGCTACTCTTGTGCCCAATATCCCAGTGTAGTGGACTGTGTCAGCTGCGAACCAAAGGATATGTAAATGTGACATTCCAGCGCCAAAGGGGTCAACTGCGAGTAGCCTATCCGTAACCTGGAAGGCAGGTGTGCCAGAAGAGTGATGGAAGACCGGAACCAAGAAAGACAACCTCGGAACTAGGGTCACTCCCCCACTCCGATGAGCCCACCTCCAGGAAAGCAGCCACGAAAGGACTCAGAGCTACTAAAGCAACTAGAACCATAGACGGCGCCATAGAAAAAAATCTGTGCCGTACTAGGGGTCACGGTGCCAACAGACCAGTCAAGCTCTCAATTATGGATCGGCTCCTACTGAGCCATGGTCTACAGGGTAGGTTCCAGAACCATGGTAAGATCTAGAAGTGGAACCAAAGAAGCTAGCTGGCACTAGGACAGACGTCAGCATTGAGGGCTCCAAGACCTGCGGGGAGGTTGAAGGAGGAACATAGGTTAGAGTCTGTGGAGAAAAACCCTCGGCTCCAGGTGGAAGGGAGGTCCTAGATGGAGTTGGGATGCCTCTGGCTGCTAGGAACTGATCCACAAGTCTTATTACATCAAGCTCTGAAAGGCTCCTGGTGGAACAGGTTGACATCCCCGATGGGGAGTCAGGTCGTTCAAGGAATGGACTTAGCTGTTGTCCAACAAAGGGATCAACTGACGGAGAACATCAGGTCCTGGCCAGTGTCTCGACCTTCGGCACTGTGGTCAGAAGACCAGAAGGTTGTGATGATGGGGGAAGTGACCAGTTTTAACGGGGAGACTCTTCTTGGTAGTGAGAGGGTCTGTGGTACTGTAGAAGGGGTCAGTACGATGGTAATAGTAGTGGTTGTCGGTTCTGTAATCAAGGACGGCACCATGGATGGAGTTTTAGACTCTAGTGCCGAGGTCATTTTGGCAAGTTTCAGTTCCATATGAACCTGGACCTTAGTGTTTTTTGATTTGTGGGACTGAGGAGACACTGGTACTGAATGGCTCCTCTTCTTTGTCTCTTTTTAGCAGGGGTTGAGACCTCCACCTCAGATAAATCCTCCAACAAAGGGTTTTTCAAGAGACCTTTTAAGATTAATTTGTTCTTCCACTCAGCTAAGGGGGGAATTGATAACACAACCATCAAAACATTAACAAAGCATCTATGCATATATAAGGGTTCAAAAAGACCTTGATTGCCACAATGCAACAAACCCTTCATAGCCTCTTAGTATCTTTTGGACAGTAACCTCCTTGATTTCAACAAAGGTCGCAGGGGAACCCTTCCATTGAGACCTGGGGTGATATCTGCCCTAAACTTAATAATCCAATGGATTTCCCTGGTTTCTGTATAATTGTTGATGTCCCCTCTCCTATATGTCCTTGAGATCTGTTCCAAGATCCTGAACTTAAATTGGTGCTCTTGACCTTTGTCATTGGTATGTTTGGATAGTGCATTGTGTGTGGTTCCCTTCCTTGTATGGTATACGTGCTCACGAATCCTATCCCTCAGTGTCCTGTTGGTCTTGCCTACATAGTAGGCTGGACAGACTGTACAACAGGCTAGGTAAACTACATCTCTAGACATACAGTTACCCCTAGTCCTGATGTGGAAAATGCCCGAACCATATGGATATTGAAAGACAGGGTCAGTTTCTATATAAGAACAGAAATTGCATTTGTCGCATGTGGTCATGTAGGGGCCCAACAAAGCAGGGGGATCATTATGGACCCTTGGATAGCAGAGCAGACTCTTCAAATTCTTTTTATTCCGATAAACGAATCTAGGTCGAGTGCCTGTGAGGCTCTTGATGGTCGGGTCAACTGATAAGACATGCCAATGCTTAGAGAAAATATCTTTAAGTGTACCTACATCCCTGGTGTAAAAAATGGGAAATGCAATTCCATTGTCAATATGTGGACCGCCATCTTGACTATTCAAGCCATCACTGGCCTCTCCTGTGTATATTTCAACAGCGCCATCTGAAAAATATGGTTTCGCTCTGTTTATCCTCAGATCTTCAATGCCCACCATCCCTCTGGAGATGTCTAGGTGGTCATAGCCACGTTCCCTCAACTTGCTGCTAAGATCTCCTAATTCACTTGCCAGATGACTGTCTAGGGGTGTATATCTAGACATCCGCATGGATTGTCCCTTCACTATGTTCTTGTATACATAGCCAGGATGCATGCTCGAGCGATGCAGCAGTGTATTCCTATAGCAGGTCTTGCGATAAACACCCGTGTTAACTATCCCACAAGGTAGTTTATCAACAAAGACATCTAGAAAAGGGATAGTTGTCTTCGACCAATCCATAGTAAACTTCAGAAAGGTGACAGACTTGTTGATCTGTCTAAAAAAGGACTCTAACTGTATTATAGAGCCACTCCATACAAGGAAGAGATCATCCACAAAACGCCTATAGAATGGTACTGACTCCTGAAACAAACTATTCTGAAACAGGAAACTATGTTCCCACTCTGCCATCACCAAGTTGGCGTAGCTATTGGCACAGGAAGTGCCCATAGCTACGCCATCCTTCTGCAGAAAGATCTTATCATGGAAACAGAAAAGATTGGATTCTAAGATAATAGCCAACAACAAAAGAATCAAGTCAACATCATAATTCAAAGGGAGGTCGGTTCTCCTCAAATAAGCACCTATCATTGCCCTACCTTCCTCATTGGGTATAACCGTAAATAAGGACTGAACGTCCATGGTGACCCATATGAGGTCTTCAATTCCAGGACAAGTGTTGATGTATTGGTAGAAATCCAACAGAAACTGTCTGGTATCCTTGAGAATAAACGCATTAGCATCGACCAATGGTCTGAGTTGTGCCTCAACAAAAAGTGACAAGGGTTCAGTTGACCACCCTCTACCTGCAACTATGGGTCTGAGAGGTGGACGTAGTGAATCCTTATGGATCTTAGGGAGACCCTGAATGGTAGGTAATAAGGGATGAACCACATTAAAAAACTCATATAGGGGGGTATCAATAACACCATTGTCCAAAAGACCGAATATTGTGGAGCGTATGCTCTCAATGATGTTATCCACCCTATCATTGGTGATTGGAACATAAAACTTGTCATCAGCTAACATTAGTAGCATGTCATTATTATACCTATCCATATCAAAAACTACAATACCACCTCCTTTGTCTGCGGGTCGGATGATAATCTCCCTGTTGTTACGTAAGGAATCCAAGGCCCTACGTTGTATGAGGCTAAGATTATATCTTCTTCTCCTGTTGCCAGATACTGCCCTATTCATCTTATATATCTCATCTTCTACTAGTTTGCTATATGCCGCTACCAGGGGGTGTATCGGAGGAAGGAATGTACTAGGTGTCCTAAATACAGTGGTGTTGGCCCTCGTCTCTGTGCTGTTAAAGAAAACCTTCAGGGACAAATTTCTAACAAAAAGCTTAAAGTCTCTCAGAGTCTCTTCATATCTACTATCAGAAGTTGGAATGAAAGTGAGACCCTTGGAGAGGACTTGGGACTCATGTTCAGTCAGAACATGGCTGGACAAGTTAAATACAAGTCCTAATGCTTCCCCTCCCACATTTTCTTGATTGTCCGATTGGATGGACGATCCGGCGAAAGTTTCCTCTTGTACCTCCCCTTGGCATTCTGAAACGATCTCTCCTCGTTGGTAGGTACCCTGATGGGAAAAGGGTGTCTACCATCCCTCTGAAGAGAAGAGTTATGGGTTGTGGAAACCAAAGGGGAAATGGTATCCCGACCATCAGGAACTCTGCTCGATGCATAGGAGGAAACCTTCCTCCTGACGACTGGTTCAAGAAGCGGGACAGATGGTTCAGCCCTACTGACTGAATCCGCATTAGCATCCAAATCGGTGGTAACTCTCGGCTCCAGCACAGAGTCCATTCCTATAGGTGCAACGTTGGCAACAGTGCCTGTACGACCAGCTTGGTCTGTGATGGTGGCTGGGCCATTGTTGCTGTTGGAGCCAGTGTGATCATTGTCCAAGCATGAACCAGGGAGCTCAGCCGTACCTGCATCGATGACATCTCTATTGGGAGCACAATCTGTGTTCCTGAGTCACTGGTGTTCCTGGATTGAAGGAGGAATGGGTACCTATTCCAGGAGCCCGACGGAATTCACTATTAGTACTATTGGTGCTGTTATAGTCATTGTGCCTGGGCCAAGTGAAGATGTTACCCAAACGGAAATCCGTAGAGTCCCGCTGCAGCTTGGCCCTTTTCTGATTCAAAAGGCGCCGCTCATACACCGAGACATTGTCCAACATGACAGACAAAGTTTGGTCTACTACAGAGACCGGAAACCCATTGAGTATCTCATTCTTCGCCTTCCTAACATCTTCTTTAAGTGTCTCCTCTAACGGGAGAAAAAAAGCATTCACGAGTTTCAAATATTTGAGGCTTACCTCAATATTAAGCTGCTGCCAATCGTACAAAAGCTCCGGGTAGAGGGTGCCAGTTGTCGGCATCTTCAACACCCTGAGTCCTCTAGGCACCAACCGGCGCTGCAAGCAAACCTCGAAATGCTGTCTCTGGGTTTGCATGCGCTTCAATTTAAACAGATCCTGCTCCAGCCGTTCCACTGCTCGATTAAGCCCTTCTCGGTCGTATTCCAAAGTACTAGTAGGGGCTGAACCAACATCCTCTTCTACGAACAACGCCAACGGGTTCATTCCAGTACGCAGACAGTCTGCAAAACGGTCCAAAGACGGACATGATGTTATCGGTACTTCCTTGTGGTTAGATGGAGTGTACGGCAGTTCAATGGAAGTCGAATCTCCTCCAATCATGCCTCCACTGGTTCAAATAAGCCCTAAGTGTCTATAATGAAAATAGAGGACCAGTAGAGTGAATGCTCAGCGGAACAACAAGCTCAAAGATAAATAGTAAAAACAGACGCCGCTGAGCAAAACAATGGAGGATCGCAATGTCATTTAAATCACAAATAGCTCCTAAATCCAATGGCCAATGATGTAAATAATCCAAGTGCAGGCGAGGTATGTAAAAAACAGGTTTATTAATAAAAAGGTGAGCGCTTTCGCATTAGCTTCTTCAGACCTATACAACTAAACTATCTAAGAACATCAGTTTAAAAAGTTAAAATGGCGCCAAAATCCTGTCCATTATTTAAAGACACATAACATATTGAGGAATATCATATAAAAAAGTCATATAGAAAATGTCTATACACCATTATAAAACAGAACAGCATTTCAAGACAAGACTATTCATATTCATATCCATTATTAAAATAGATGACTCAAGGGTATATAGAACAAATTGGGGGGGGGGGGAGTTGAGAACACAACCATCAAAACATTAACAGAGCATCTATGCATATATAAGGGTTCAAAAAGACCTTGATGGCCACAAAGCAACAAACCCTTCATAGCCTCTTAGTATCTTTTGGACAGTAACCTCCTTGATTTCAACAAAGGTCGCAGGGGAACCCTTCCATTGAGACCTGGGGTGATATCTGCCCTAAACTTAATAATCCAATGGATTTCCCTGGTTTCTGTATAATTGTTGATGTCCCCTCTCCTATATGTCCTTGAGATCTGTTCCAAGATCCTGAACTTAAATTGGTGCTCTTGACCTTTGTCATTGGTATGTTTAGATAGTGCATTGTGTGTGGTGCCCTTCCTTGTATGGTATACGTGCTCACGAATCCTATCCCTCAGTGTCCTGTTGGTCTTGCCTACATAGTAGGCTGGACAGACTGTACAACAGGCTAGGTAAACCACATCTCTAGACATACAATTACCCCTAGTCCTGATGTGGAAAATGCCCGAACCATATGGATATTGAAAGACAGGGTCGGTTTCTATATACGAACAGAAATTGCATTTGTCGCATGTGGTCATGTAGGGGCCCAACAAAGCAGGGGGATCATTATGGACCCTTGGGTAGCAGAGCAGACTCTTCAAATTCTTTTTATTCCTATAAACGAATCTAGGTCGAGTGCCTGTGAGGCTCTTGATGGTCGGGTCAACTGATAAGACATGCCAATGCTTAGAGAAAATATCTTTAAGTGTACCTACATCCCTGGTGTAAAAAATGGGAAATACAATTCCATTGTCAATATGTGGACCGCCATCTTGACTATTCAAGCCATTACTGGCCTCTCCTGTGTATATTTCAACAGCGCCATCTGAGAAATATGGTTTCGCTCTGTCTATCCTCAGATCTTCAATGCCCACCATCCCTCTGGAGATGTCTAGGTGGTCATAGCCACGTTCCCTCAACTTGCTGCTAAGATCTCCTAATTCACTTGCCAGATGACTGTCTAGGGGTGTATATCTAGACATCCGCATGGATTGTCCCTTCACTATGTTCTTGTATACATAGCCAGGATGCATGCTCGAGCGATGCAGCAGTGTATTCCTATAGCAGGTCTTGCGATAAACACCCGTGTTAACTATCCCACAAGGTAGTTTATCAACAAAGACATCTAGAAAAGGGATAGTTGTCTTCGACCAATCCATAGTAAACTTCAGAAAGGTGACAGACTTGTTGATCTGTCTAAAAAAGGACTCTAACTGTATTATAGAGCCACTCCATACAAGGAAGAGATCATCCACAAAACGCCTATAGAATGGTACTGACTCCTGAAACAAACTATTCTGAAACAGGAAACTATGTTCCCACTCTGCCATCACCAAGTTGGCGTAGCTATTGGCACAGGAAGTGCCCATAGCTACGCCATCCTTCTGCAGAAAGATCTTATCATGGAAACAGAAAAGATTGGATTCTAAGATAATAGCCAACAACAAAAGAATCAAGTCAACATCATAATTCAAAGGGAGGTCGGTTCTCCTCAAATAAGCACCTATCATTGCTCTACCTTCCTCATTGGGTATAACCGTAAATAAGGACTGAACGTCCATGGTGACCCATATGAGGTCTTCAATTCCAGGACAAGTGTTGATGTATTGGTAGAAATCCAACAGAAACTGTCTGGTATCCTTGAGAATAAACGCATTAGCATCGACCAATGGTCTGAGTTGTGCCTCAACAAAAAGTGACAAGGGTTCAGTTGACCACCCTCTACCTGCAACTATGGGTCTGAGAGGTGGACGTAGTGAATCCTTATGGATCTTAGGGAGACCCTGAATGGTAGGTAATAAGGGATGAACCACATTAAAAAACTCATATAGGGGGGTATCAATAACACCATTGTCCAAAAGACCGAATATTGTGGAGCGTATGCTCTCAATGATGTTATCCACCCTATCATTGGTGATTGGAACATAAAACTTGTCATCAGCTAACATTAGTAGCATGTCATTATTATACCTATCCATATCAAAAACTACAATACCACCTCCTTTGTCTGCGGGTCGGATGATAATCTCACTGTTGTTACGTAAGGAATCCAAGGCCCTACGTTGTATGAGGCTAAGATTATATCTTCTTCTCCTGTTGCCAGATACTGCCCTATTCATCTTATATATCTCATCTTCTACTAGTTTGCTATATGCCGCTACCAGGGGGTGTATCGGAGGAAGGAATGTACTAGGTGTCCTAAATACAGTGGTGTTGGCCCTCGTCTCTGTGCTGTTAAAGAAAACCTTCAGGGACAAATTTCTAACAAAAAGCTTAAAGTCTCTCAGAGTCTCTTCATATCTACTGTCAGAGGTTACTGTCCAAAAGATACTAAGAGGCTATGAAGGGTTTGTTGCATTGTGGCAATCAAGGTCTTTTTGAACCCTTATATATGCATAGATGCTTTGTTAATGTTTTGATGGTTGTGTTATCAATTCCTCCCCCCCCCCCCGATTTGTTATACATACCCTTGAGTCATCTATTTTGATAATGGATATGAATATGAATAGTTTTGTCTTGAAATACTGTTCTGTTTTATAATGGTGTATAGACATTTTCTATATGACTTTTTTATATGATATTTTCAATGTGTTATGTGTCTTTAAATAATGGACAGGATTTTGGCGCCATTTTAACTTTTTAAACTGATGTTCTTAGATAGTTTAGTTGTATAGGTCTGAAGAAGCTAATGCGAAAGCGCTCACCTTTTTATTAATAAACCTGTTTTTTACATACCTCGCCTGCACTTGGATTATTTACATCATTGGCCATTGGATCTAGGAGCTATTTGTGATTTAAATGAGATTGCGATCCTCCATTGTTTTGCTCAGCGGCGTCTGTTTTTACTATTTATCTTTGAGCTTGTTGTTCCGCTGAGCATTCACTCTACTGGTCCTCTATTTTCATTATAGACACTTAGGGCTTATTTGAACCAGTGGAGGCATGATTGGAGGAGATTCGACTTCCATTGAACTGCCGTACACTCCATCTAACCACAAGGAAGTACCGATAACATCATGTCCGTCTTTGGACCGTTTTGCAGACTGTCTGCGTACTGGAATGAACCCGTTGGCGTTGTTCGTAGAAGAGGATGTTGGTTCAGCCCCTACTAGTACTTTGGAATACGACCGAGAAGGGCTTAATCGAGCAGTGGAACGGCTGGAGCAGGATCTGTTTAAATTGAAGCGCATGCAAACCCAGAGACAGCATTTCGAGGTTTGCTTGCAGCGCCGGTTGGTGCCTAGAGGACTCAGGGTGTTGAAGATGCCGACAACTGGCACCCTCTACCCGGAGCTTTTGTACGATTGGCAGCAGCTTAATATTGAGGTAAGCCTCAAATATTTGAAACTCATGAATGCTTTTTTTCTCCCGTTAGAGGAGACACTTAAAGAAGATGTTAGGAAGGCGAAGAATGAGATACTCAATGGGTTTCCGGTCTCTGTAGTAGACCAAACTTTGTCTGTCATGTTGGACAATGTCTCGGTGTATGAGCGGCGCCTTTTGAATCAGAAAAGGGCCAAGCTGCAGTGGGACTCTACGGATTTCCGTTTGGGTAACATCTTCACTTGGCCCAGGCACAATGACTATAACAGCACCAATAGTACTAATAGTGAATTCCGTCGGGCTCCTGGAATAGGTACCCATTCCTCCTTCAATCCAGGGAACACCAGTGACTCAGGGAACACAGATTGTGCTCCCAACAGAGATGTCATCGATGCAGGCACGGCTGAGCTCCCTGGTTCATGCTTGGACAATGATCACACTGGCTCCAACAGCAACAATGGCCCAGCCACCATCACAGACCAAGCTGGTCGTACAGGCACTGTTGCCAACGTTGCACCTATAGGAATGGACTCTGTGCTGGAGCCGAGAGTTACCACCGATTTGGATGCTAATGCGGATTCAGTCAGTAGGGCTGAACCATCTGTCCCGCTTCTTGAACCAGTCGTCAGGAGGAAGGTTTCCTCCTATGCATCGAGCAGAGTTCCTGATATTCGGGACACCATTTCCCCTTTGGTTTCTACAACCCATAACTCTTCTCTTCAGAGGGATGGTAGACACCCTTTTCCCATCAGGGTACCTACCAACGAGGAGAGGTCGTTTCAGAATGCCAAGGGGAGGTTCAAGAGGAAACTTTCGCCGGATCGTTCATCCAATCGGACAATCAAGAAAATGTGGGAGGGGAAGCATTAGGACTTGTATTTAACTTGTCCAGCCATGTTCTGACTGAACATGAGTCCCAAGTCCTCTCTAAGGGTCTCACTTTCATTCCAACTTCTGACAGTAGATATGAAGAGACTCTGAGAGACTTTAAGCTTTTTGTTAGAAATTTGTCCCTGAAGGTTTTCTTTAACAGCACAGAGACGAGAGCTAACACCACTGTATTTAGGACACCTAGTACATTCCTCCCTCCGATACACCCCCTGGTAGCGGCCTACAGCAAACTAGTAGAAGATGAGATATATAAGATGAATAGGCCAGTATCTGGCAACAGGAGAAGAAGATATAACCTCAGCCTCATACAACGTAGGGCCTTGGATTCCTTACGTAACAACAGGGAGATTATCATCCGACCCGCAGACAAAGGAGGTGGCATTGTAGTTTTTGATATGGATAGGTATAATAATGACATGCTACTAATGTTAGCTGATGACAAATTTTATGTTTCCATCACTAATGATAGGGTGGATAACATCATTGAGAGCATACGCTCCACAATATTTGGTCTTTTTGACAATGGTGTTATTGATACCCCCCTATATGAATTTTTTAATGTGGTCCATCCCCTACTACCTACCATTCAGGGTCTCCCAAAGATCCATAAGGATCCACTACGTCCACCTCTCAGACCCATAGTTGCAGGTAGAGGGTGGTCAACTGAACCCTTGTCACTTTTTGTTGAGGCACAACTCAGACCATTGGTCGATGCTAATGGGTTTATTCTCAAGGACACCAGACAGTTTCTGTTGGATTTCTACCAATACATCAACACTTGTCCTGGAATTGAAGACCTCATATGGGTTACCATGGACGTTCAGTCCTTATTTACGGTTATACCCAATGAGGAAGGTAGAGCAATGATAGGTGCCTATTTGAGGAGAACCGACCTCCCTTTGAAGTATGATGTTGACTTGATTCTTTTGTTGTTGGCTATTATCTTAGAATCCAATCTTTTTTGTTTCCATGATAAGATCTTTCTGAAGAAGGATGGCGTAGCTATGGGCACTTCCTGTGCCAATAGCTACGCCAACTTGGTGATGGCAGAGTGAACATAGTTTCCTGTTTCAGAATAGTTTGTTTCAGGAGTCAGTACCATTCTATAGGCGTTTTGTGGATGATCTCTTCCTTGTATGGAGTGGCTCTATAATACAGTTAGAGTCCTTTTTTAGACAGATCAACAAGTCTGTCACCTTTCTGAAGTTTACTATGGATTGGTCGAAGACAACTATCCCTTTTCTAGATGTCTTTGTTGATAAACTACCTTGTGGGATAGTTAACACGGGTGTTTATCGCAAGACCTGCTATAGGAATACACTGCTGCATCGCTCGAGCATGCATCCTGGCTATGTATACAAGAACATAGTGAAGGGACAATCCATGCGGATGTCTAGGTATACACCCCTAGACAGTCATCTGGCAAGTGAATTAGGAGATCTTAGCAGCAAGTTGAGGGAACGTGGCTATGACCACCTAGACATCTCCAGAGGGATGGTGGGCATTGAAGATCTGAGGATAAACAGAGCGAAACCATATTTTTCAGATGGCGCTGTTGAAATATACACAGGAGAGGCCAGTGATGGCTTGAATAGTCAAGATGGCGGTCCACATATTGACAATGGAATTGCATTTCCCATTTTTTACACCAGGGATGTAGGTACACTTAAAGATATTTTCTCTAAGCATTGGCATGTCTTATCAGTTGACCCGACCATCAAGAGCCTCACAGGCACTCGACCTAGATTCGTTTATCGGAATAAAAAGAATTTGAAGAGTCTGCTCTGCTATCCAAGGGTCCATAATGATCCCCCTGCTTTGTTGGGCCCCTACATGACCACATGCGACAAATGCAATTTCTGTTCTTATATAGAAATCGACCCTGTCTTTCAATATCCATATTGTTCGGGCATTTTCCATATCAGGACTAGGGGTAACTGTATGTCTAGAGATGTAGTTTACCTAGCCTGTTGTACAGTCTGTCCAGCCTACTATGTAGTAACACTCGAAAATTGTATAGAAATCCAATAAACCATGAAAGTAAAACTCCGCGTGTTCAGACCACAATCTTCTTTAATAAACAAAAAGTAAAATTCAGTAGATTCAGCGCTATCGTCTGCTGCAAGCAGACTTCATCAGAATAATGAATACACAGTGCCTCTCTTTTTTATATTCTTGTTTTAAAACAATTTACTACATAATTATTGTAATTAATAGTTAATTGATCTGTGAATTGGAGCAATTGTGGCACAAATACTCCGTAAATGCATCTCTTCCTTGTATGGTCATGCCACAAAAAGCAGGAAGTGTATGTAAACAAAAATCTTTAAAATGCATACTTTTCTAAATGCTTTGCGTTCTGCCATTCAGAAAATTCTTTCCTTTCTTTTCCATACAAGGCAAATTAATGCACAAATTAAATTGGTTACACAATTTTCTATTTTCATTTGTAATATATAATATAATGTAAATGTGTAAATATAAAATATACGTGTTCACATAATAAATAATTAAATATATACATATACATTTGAATAATTAAATTGCTAACAATATTTACAGAATTCATTTGTAGGAACTTGTTTTAGAAAATAATAAATTTACAATCATTTCATACTTTTAACCTTATATGAATTATAAATATGAAATATAATTCATGTAATAACTTATAAAACTCTTCATTAAAATTTCCAATAAAAATATCACCCTTCTTAATAATACCTATTATATAGTGTATTAACTTCTCATTGTATTTTAATTAATTTTCTTTTCTATTTATATGGTAGTTTAAGAAAAGTCTTTTATCATTTAATTATAAAAATTATTAAAGATATATGTCGAATAAAAATATTAAAATTATCGAAATACTGTTCTAATTTTCATTGTTTATAACAGGAAAAACTCACCAAAGAACATAACAATATTAAAAGTAAAATATAAAGTTGCTGTGACATAAACAACAGTGCATGATTTACATGAGTCTTGTATTAAATATGAAATTAATTTATATATTGTTTGTCCAAAAACACTGATGCAAAAGGCAGTGTGGGGTGGAATTGAAAATTATATCACCCATAGAGCCATATTTATTTTAAATAAGAAATGTATATTATATATACCTTTCTTAAAATTGTATACTTAAATTATACATATTTTTGTTGCTTATTTATTAATTTAACTTTTAGATCCTTGAGGCCTTATCTATTAGTATGGGTTTAATACTTATATATTCATTGAGCCCTGGGGGGGTATTTGATCTTAACAATAATTGCCATCTCATTTCTTTCTGCAACAAAACATTTTTAATATTACCCCCCCTAGTGTCCTTTTTGATAATTTCCACAATTCCAAACTTAAAATCTGTAAAACTTTCACATTCCAAAGAATGTTTAAACAAGGCATTTGTCTCCTTTCTCCTTTTAATATCGTGGGTATGTTCGTAAATTCTCTCTCTGAGAGTCCTCTCAGTCTTACCCACGTAAAACGAATCACATTTAGAACAAGTAGCCAAATATACCAACATCCTGCTCCTGCAGTTACCTTTACAAAATGTTATCTTACTTTTTAAACCATTCTGAAGTGTGATTTCTACTAATGAATTAATATATGCACACTGCCTGCATCTGCCACATTTTGTGGTACCTTTCTTTTGATCGTTATTTTTTGTCTCGGCCTCAAAGATTCTTTTGAAGTTTTTTGCAGTTTTATATGTGAAATTTGGTTTTCCAACCACTGTAGATGTCTTTATTAGTTTTAAAAATACTCCAATTATTTTTTATAATCCCAGTAAAACAATCTGAGAAGCCATTGTATTCAACTATGCACGCACTTTTATAATCAATATTTTCATCAGTGTTCGTGTTGTTGGGGATAAATTTTTCACCTAATAATGGTTTAAATTTTATACCCCAACCCTGATATACTTCTGTTAAAATGTCACCTACAAATTGTATTGGATACCCCCTTTCTATAAATTTTTCCAATAAAAAGGAAAACTCTTTCTCCAAGTCTTGTTTTTGGGAAGTCATTCGTGCAATCCTTACAGCTTGGCCCTTGACTATACTTTTCTTTTGATGTAGGGGATGTTGTCTGTTGAATTGCAAATAACTATTACACCACGTTTCCTTACGAAAAATGTTAGATTTAAAACCACTAGTTGTCTTACTTAAAGTGATATCCAAGTAGTTTATATTTTGCTGTTTAATCTCATGAGTGAAGGATAAGAAAGTAGTGGTTTGATTTATATAAGACATAAAGTCTTTTAAGTCATCAGGGGTATCTTCTTCCCATAATAAAAAGATATCATCTAAAAATCTCAGATATATTTTTATATTTTTCATGTATGGGCTTTGAAAAATGCTTTCTTCCTCCCATCCGAGAAGTACCATATTGGCATATATGGGGGCACATGCTGCCCCCATAGCTACTCCAGTGACTTGTTTATAGTATTCTCCTTGAAACATTATGAAATTGTTGTCGAGGACCATTTCTGTCAACTCTATTAATAATTTTCTATTATCATCTGTTGTGTTGTAGTATTTGTACACACTATTCTCAAAGTATTCAAACCCTTCATTTCTAGGAATGCAAGTAAATACATCTTTCACGTCTATTGTCACCAATTTTATTGTTTCTGACCACAGGTTGTTGGTAATTTTACCTAAAAAATCCCATGAATCTTGTACCAAATGAGTTTGATTTTTCACAATTCCTTTCAAATGGTAATCAATATAAACTGCTAGTGGTTGAGTTTTTGATCTTTTTGCTGACACTATAGGACGAAAGGGAGGTTTGAAAATATTCTTATGTAACTATGTAGGCAAGACCAACAGGACACTGAGGGATAGGATTCGTGAGCACGTATACCATACAAGGAAGGGAACCACACACAATGCACTATCTAAGCATACCAATGACAAAGGTCAAGAGCACCAATTTAAGTTCAGGATCTTGGAACAGATCTCAAGGACATATAGGAGAGGGGACATCAACAATTATACAGAAACCAGGGAAATCCATTGGATTATTAAGTTTAGGGCAGATATCACCCCAGGTCTCAATGGAAGGGTTCCCCTGCGACCTTTGTTGAAATCAAGGAGGTTACTGTCCAAAAGATACTAAGAGGCTATGAAGGGTTTGTTGTTTTGTGGCCATCAAGGTCTTTTTGAATCCTTATATATGCGTAGATGCTCTGTTAATGTTTTGATGGTTGTGTTCTGAACTTCCCCGATTTGTTATACATACCCTTGAGTCATCTATTTTAATAATGGATATGAATATGAATAGTTTTGTCTTGAAATGCTGTTCTGTTTTATAATGGTGTATAGACATTTTCTATATGATTTTTTTCATATGATATTTTCAATGTGTTATGTGTCTTTAAATAATGGACAGGGTTTTGGCGCCATTTTAACTTTTTAAACTGATGTTCTTAGATAGTTTAGTTGTATAGGTCTGAAGAAGCTAATGCGAAAGCGCTCACCTTTTTATTAATAAACCTGTTTTTTACATACCTCGCCTGCACTTGGATTATTTACATCATTGGCCATTGGATCTAGGAGCTATTTGTGATTTAAATGAGATTGCGATCCTCCATTGTTTTGCTCAGCGGCGTCTGTTTTTACTATTTAACTTTTTAAACTGACAGGCAAAAAAAACAGCACACCCATTTAAAAGTACAGTACAATCTTGTGAAAGTCCATTAAAAAACAAATTCTTAGTTTTAAAATATCTTTCCTGAAAAGGAAAGTATTAATAATAAAAAATACTGAATGGAAGATTTTTCCCCAAAGGGAACTTATCTGACCAACAAAGGAACAATCCTAGAAAGTCTCAGAGGATCTTAAACTTCAGCAGCAGTAAAGCCCTGAAGAGCTGGCACCCAAATTTGTCTTTAAGTCAGCTCAGCTCGAACTGCCAGACAGTTTGGGTGTATGGAAGGAGACTCTGAAGCTTTAGAAGCTATGCAGCTGTTATATACTTGACAGGATATAACCTATAAGCTAAAATTAGAAGTTATGTACCTACCATAACGTTCCATGTTAGTTGTCTTCTCTTGCCTTCTTTCTTGCTGGATGGGTTCGGAGCCGAGACTCGGCACTTGCTTTAGCTCGAGAACTCCTTTTACCAGCTCGAGGCAACCCTATATCCCATGATGCAAGGCGGAACTACCTCAGATCTCGTTTGGCAGCTAACTTACCCTGCTAAAGGCTATCCTAACCAAATTAGGAACAAAGTTTCCTAAAAGAAGTCCTCACAACAAAGATCCAGAGGAAACAAACTAATAGGAACTCTTCAAGATCTGTCCAGGCCAGGGGGAAGGAGGGAGGGACGCAAGAAAGAAGGTGAGAGAAGACAACTAACATGGAACGTTATGGTAGGTACATAACTTCTAAATGTTAAGTTGTCAATCTCGCCTTCATTCTTGCTGGATGGGACCGCGTCCCTAGCACCTGTATCCCGGGTGGCTCAATGGAACAGACTCTTGAGAACTGTTGAACCAAAACTGGCCCTATCTCTGGAGGCCCAATACAACTTGTAATGAGAAACAAAGGTATGAGGCGTGGCCCAAGTAGCTGCTGCACAAATGGTATCAATGGGAAGTCTATCCTGAAAAGCTGCAGAAGTGGATAGACTCCTGGTTGAGTGTGCTTTTGGCTTAGAAGGTAGTTGTTTGCCTCTGAGAGAGTACACATAGGAAATGGTGGAAGTCAACCATCTGGATAAGGTCACTTTAGAAACTGGAAGACCTAACCTGTTTTCTGCATAAGAGACAAACAATTGGTCCGATTTTCTAATTTGTTTAGTCCTATGCAAGTAGTACCTGAGCTGACGATGGACATCCAAAAAATGCAATTTCTGTTCAGCTCTGTCAGAATAGTTAGGGAAAAAGACAGGTAATTCTATAGATTGGTTAATATTGGTTTGAGATACAACCTTGGGGAGAAAGGAAGGGTTAGTTCTTAACGATACCCTGTCCTTATGAAAAAACAAATAAGGTGAGCGAATACAGAGAGCTTGAATCTCGAAACCCTTCTAGCAGAAGTGACAGCGAGTAAAATATAGTTTTCCACGTCAATAACTTCAAAGAACATGAAGCAGGCGGTTCGAAGGAGGTAGTATCAAGGATGCTAACATTAAGTTTAGATCCCATTGCGGAGGAGGATGCTTTATAGGTGGTTTTAGGAGAAAAACTCCTCTCAAAAGGCCTTGCATAATCTATGAGACATGATGTTATTGTCATGCAAGCCAACATGATACTTGGAAATGGCAGCCAGTTGTACTTTGACTGTAGAAAAAGAGGATCCCGAATGAAAAACCTCCGCTAGGAAATCTAAAACAGAATGTGCGGGAGCAGTAAGCGGATCTATATTTCTGGAGTTTGCCCAAATCGAAAACCGTCGCCACTTGCTAGCATAAACAGTCCTAGTGGACGACTTCAAAGAGGACACTAAAATGTCTCTGACTGAGTCAGAAATCATTGGTAGCCTGGCTAGGGAAGGAAGTGGAGCAACCAAGCAGTGAGGTTGAGAGAATGAATGGCCCGGTGCTGCTGACCCGACTGGTGGATCAAAAGATCCGGAACTGGGTCCAGATGCCAGGGCTGCACCAGAAGGTGACGATGCAGAGACGGAAACCAAATTTGTCGGGGCCAATAAGGGGCAATGAGGATCAATTTGGCTCTCAAAACGGTGGTTTTCTGAATGACTTGTGGAATCAATGGAAAGGGAGGAAAAGCATAAAGAAGTCCCCGAGGCCAATCCTGGGTTAGAGAGTCTCTCAGGGGTTGGCCTGGAAGGGGAAATAGAGTGAAATAGTCTGGGCACTTGTTGTTTTCAGGGGTAGCGAAAAGATCGCAACAAGGAGTGCCCCACTTCAGAAAAATCTGATCCACTACAGATTGATTGAGGGACCACTCATGAGGCATCAGAATAGATCTGCTTAGCCTGTCCGCCAATAGGTTGGACCTGCCGGGGATGTGCGTTGCTATCAGAAACCGCTGAGAAGAGATCGCCCATTGCCAAAGTCTGAGAGCTTCTCGACATAAGGGATAGGATCTGGTTCCGCCCTGTTTGTTGATGTACCAGACTACGGACATGTTGTCCGTCTGTACTGCAATAGTCAGCGTGGGAAGAAAGTCGTCGAGGGCTTGCAACGTTAAAAGCACTGCTCTCATCTCCAGGACATTTATGTGCAGATGGTATTCTATGGGTTGCCACGTCCCGTGGACCATCCTGCCCTGATAATGCCCCCCCCACCCGATCAGGGAGGCATCCGTGGTGACTGTGGCAACTGGAGGAGGGGGAACAAAGGGTCTGCCCTGATGAAGAAGAGGGGAAGATATCCACCAGACCAGATGAGCCCTGCAAGAATGTGTCACTAAGATCTCGTGTCTCATCGGAAGATCGTGATACGACCACTGCGTGAAAAGCATCCACTGCAGGGGAAACACCTGGAATCCTAGACGTCTCAGGTGAGCTGTGACCACTGCCATGCATTTGGTAAACACTCTGGGGGCTGAAGTGAGGCCAAAGGGCAGGGCTCTGAATTGGTAATGACTGGCCCCTAGCCGAAAGCGGAGAAACCTCCTGGAGCGCCTGTGAATCTTTATGTGATAGTACGCATCCTGCAGGTCTATAGAGCACATCCAGCTGTTCTTGCCCAGAAAGGGCAGAATGGACTGAAGCGTGACCATCCGGAATCTTGCCTTTTTGACAAATCTGTTGAGATTGCTGAGGTCTAATATTGGTCTCCACTCTTCCATCCTTTGGGGACCAAAAAGAATCTTGAGTAGACGCCGGATCCTACTTGGTCTGCCGGCACTGTCTGGACGGCCCTTTTTTCTAGGAGTTTTGAAACCTCCTGTTTTGCCAAATCCCTTTGACGGGTGAGATGTCTGGAAGGGATTGTAGAGTACGGAAACCTTACGAAGGGGATCTTGTAACCCTCGGATATAATCGACTGTACCCACTTCTCTTGGGATAGGGATTGCCAGGCTACTGGGTACAGTGAAATCCTTCCCCCGACTGCCTCCAAGGGTGGACAGTCGGGCAACACCTCAGGGATGCTGAAAGGGCTTCTCAGGAAGAGACTCCCTGTTGCCCTGGTTCTGAGGAACCCCCCTGCCTCTAGGGCGGTGTCTATTATTGTTACCCCTCTGCCTCTGGGGGTAAACTGACCACGTGTGTCGGTGTAGCTCCTTGGGCTTTACGGAACCACATCTTCCCCCCCTTCTGACCCTTGGGGTATGGTCTAGAAGGAGTGGAAAACTGGACTCCAACGGCAGAAAGAGTCTTACCGTCCTGCTCACATCTGGTCAAGGTATCCTTCACTTGAGGCCCGAACAAAGCCGAACCCTCAAAGGGGTATTAGTGAAGGATGCCTTAAAGGTCCGCAAAATTACACAGCCGCATCCAGGCTTGGCGTCTAAGAGCAACTCCTGTGCCTGCGGCCCTGCTCGCTCCATCGGCCGCATAAGATATGAGCCACATAGAGGAGTTAGATATGGAATTCAGGATAGCAAGCTGTGAGGCAATCTTTTCCTGAGCCCCAGCAGCAGAAGGATCCTGGACTACTTCACCCAGTTCTTTGAGAATATCTCGTTGAAGCCTGGTGAAGTGACAAAGGTAATTCAGCGAACGCATAGCAAAGGTCGCTGAAGAAAACATCCGCTTTCCATACCTGTCCATGGTCCTAGAATCCTTATTAGGAGGATGGACAGGTACTGAAGGATCCGCCAGTTCCTTCTTAGTGGCCGCCACCACCATAGCATCCACAGAGACACCCTTGGAAAGGAACTGTTTATCCGACGGGGCTGTAATGAACTTGGATGGTCTCCTGGGGACAGGTTCCACAGAATCTGGAGCCGCCCACGCCTTCGAGCCACTACCTGCATGAGTGGGTCGAAGGCGGAGACACCCAGGAGGTGGAGGGTCGGGATCCAAAAGCCTCCAGGTATACCGACTCATCCTCGGAGGGTCAATGGAGGGCCAATTCCCCCTCTGTTTGAGGAGCTCAAGGATGTCTGAAAAGGAGACATCCTCAGAGGGGGACCGTGGGGAACCCTCCGACTCATCTAAGTCAGCATCAGATGTAGTAGACTCAGGAGTCTGTGTGTTTCCTCTTACACGTCCTCTTCCGAGGGGGTTCCCCTGCAGGGTCAGGAGAAACCTCGGAAGAGGAGGAAATTCCCAGTGGGGAAACCTGGGGCGATGGATCCCTGGGCCTGAGAGCAAGAGGCTGGCAAGAGGCATCTGCAGGCACTGATGAGGGAGGAGCTAGAGGGATAGACCGTTGACCAGGCTCAGAGGCCAGGACACTCCTCATCACCTCAAAGGCTCCTCTCCCGGGAGACCGGAACACACCCGCTCGAAGAAACAGGAATGGTCAGCTCCAAGGAGAGAAGGCTCCGAGGCCGATGTCGGCGCCGAGCTTACCAAAGCGAAGCCCGAGAGGGAGGCGGGTCGGACAAGGGTCCGATGCCACTAGCCCCCTCGGGCCGACAGTGGAAACCCGGCGACGGATCCCTCCAAGGAAGGTCTCAAGGAGGAGATCGGAGCCGAGCGACGGAGCCGAAGGATGTATCGGCTCCGGCATCGAAACAGTCGCTGTCCCAAGAAGCTCCGGCTCCGAACTCTGGTGTGGAGTCGGAGGAGGAAGCTCAAGAATCGGGGCTGTAGCCGAAGTCTGATGAGACGGGCTATGGAGCATTTGGGCCAGTGCCTGAGACTTCAACAGCCTGCTTACCACCCTCTCCAAATCGTGGTCAGACAGCCTGGAAGATCTCGAAGATCAGCTCCGATGGCTCCGCTCCGACAAAAGAGGAGATCCCGGGCGAATGGATACTCATAATAGAGGGGGACCGAGATCTCTTACGGGTCGAAGCCATCGGAGCCGAAGTCCCTGCAACTCCAGATGGAGCCGAGGATTTCTCGGCTCCGATGCTGGATAAAGTGTCGGCTCCAGCCGGAGCCGACAAGGCCACAGTAGTCAGGGTATCGGGGCCGGCGGCACCGAACCCACTACCGAATAGAAGAAGTATCGACTCCAGCCGGAGCCGATATCGGCTCCGACGGAGCCGGAGCCACCAGAGGAGGCTTGGACACTGTAGCCTGAACCTTCGGTGGCTTAAGAGGTTTTCCTGACCCTGACTTAGGAGGAGAACCTTCAGGTTTAAGTAAACCTCGGAGGATTAGTTTGTTCCTCCTTTCCTGCAGGACTCTCTGGCTAAAAGCATGACACAACGCACAGGAGTCCTGCAGGTGCAAAGGCCCCAGGCAATAAACACAAGAAGTGTGACCGTCTGTCAGAGACATTTTCTGACAGCACTGGTCACACTTCTTGAAGCCTGAGACCTTGCCTTCTTTAGACATCCTAGGAGGATAGAACACAAACAGTCCCAACAAACACACAAATTAATCCTACACAAACACACAGGAAGGGATAACAGAAGGGACTAGGCCTGACTAAACTACGTTAGACAAAAACTTATAAAAGTTTATACACAAAGGTTGAAAATAGGGAATAGGGAGGGCTGTAATAAATTACAGACTACTCTAACACTAACAGGGAAAATTAAACCCCTAACTACACTTTTTCTTACTTGACTAAGAAAAAACTTACCTCAGCTGGCAAAGGAGACCTCTTTCGCTAAGCGGCAAACGAGATCTGAGGTAGTTCCGCCTTGCATCATGGGATATAGGGTTGCCTCGAGCTGGTAAAAGGAGTTCTCGAGCTAAAGCAAGTGCCGAGTCGGAGCCGAGGATCGGCTCCGAACCCATCCAGCAAGAATGAAGGCGAGATTGACAACTTAACATCTGCTGCAGCAATGATCAGCATGATGAACATCTAATGCACCTGTTTCTTAATGAAAATGACTCTGAAAAGGTAAGGTGGATGCATGATGACTGTAGCTGCTCTCCAGACTCAATGTGGTGCCACCTGGATGGGATGCTAGTAGTCCCCACACTCTTTACTAACTCAAATAGTCGGGCTTATCATTTCCCTTCTCATTTGGGGAAAAATTCATTAATATGACAAATTTTGATTGACTGGTATGCTGTTTATACTTCCAAAGTCATTCAGCATTTTGTAAATACTTGTACTACATGTTTAGATCATAGTGTGCCAAAAAAGTGTTCCTTTCCTTACACAGTCTTTGAAAAAGCTGTGGGGACTTTTTTGTTGTGCGCATTGGGATTTCACTGAACTTCCACAGTTGAAAAACTCAAATATGTTTTGGTAACTGTAGATAACGTTTTCTGAGTGGGTTGAAGCTTACCCCTGTGCTGGGAAAGATTCAGCTACAGTCACCAAGAAACTTTAGCAGGAGTCAATACCTAGATCAGCCCACTTTCCTTGCAATATTCAAACAGACAGAAGAACCCATTTTAACATGCCGGGCAGTACAACAAGTATGTAGATCAGTGTGTGTGATATACATTTAAGAAGCTTTCCGGTCAGTCAGCACATGCATTTAAGTACCGAGCATGTGCAAGCAAGAGTGCCATTTAGAGTGAATAGCAAGAGTATGAGCATGCAAGTATCTAATCAGTTAGTTAGACAGTTTGTTTAAGTTCAATGTTCCTGCCATCTACACTGAAATATTTGTATACAATGAACTACTTAAACGAACACCCAAGCCTCAACATCAACATCTTCTTTATACATATATATATATATATATATATATATATATACATATATATGTATATATATATATATATATACACATATACACACACACATATATATATATATATATATATATATATATATCTATATATCTATATATATATATATATATATATATAAGAATTGCGACATGGTGTCAGAATGGGATCCAGAGTTACAACCATGAGGCAACCGGTTACATCCCTACTACTCAAATGACTTGCAAAACAGGTCACAAATAAATTCCAGGTACTAAAACTTGCTTAAATAATTTATTTTGCTATAAATATAAAACAAAGCACTCAGAAGGCTCAAAACAAGTTTCTTATTAAATGAAATGTACGAAACTACGCCATATTGATAAAAAATATTCTAAATAATTACAAAAATGTTTGAAACAATAACTGAATCACATAAAATGTACAAAAAAGGGAAAATGACCATATTTTTTCTCTATGTACTACTTTTTCGTATTAGTTAAAGCTATTCAAAGTATCCAAAGTGTGCAAAGTGTTTCCAAGTGTGTGGAGTATTACACTGCAGTTATTTCACAAAGTAAAGTTGTTTCGAACAATATTCTACAAAGTACAGTTATTCTAAAGCATATGTTGCAAAGTACAGTATTTCAAAGAGCTTGTTTTGCATTGGGTTATTACAAGTACCTGGTCTGTGTGAATGTTTGTACATAATTACAAGGACCATTTTGCATTGTGTTTTACTTTAATCTGTGGGCATGGCAGAAGGATTTCACAGACTAACACCACTTGTGTTTGATAAGAATACTGCAGAAAATTGGACAGTGTTTGATCAGGAATACGATATTTTCCTACAGACTCCTTTTTCTGACAAAGATAAGCTTTTGTAATGCACAAAGGCATTTATTCTGCTTAATTTAGCTGTTTCAGAGGCCAGTGAAAGGCAGCATTCATTTGTATATGCACCTGCTGTGTATACAGGGGAGGGGGAAGACTGTAATACAGTGGTACCAGCTGAAACAAGGGAAGACCAGAGTGCTTGAGACGTAAATTTAGAGAAATGTGTAACCCCCAAACTAATGTTACAATGGAAAGGCACCTATTTTACACAAGGGATTAAAAGTCTAGTGAAACTTTTGCAGCATATATAACTGACAAGCGAAACAAAGCTAAAATGTGCAGATTTGGTGATTTGAGAGATGAGATGATAAAAGACAGGCTTGTGTGTGGTACTAATAATGATACATTGAGAAAGATTCTGCTTCGAGACAGTGATTTAATGTTAAATAAGGCCATTGAGATTTGTCAGATATATTAGCTTACAGAGAAGCACACAAGTATGCTTACAAATGAGAATAGCAGTGGAAGGCACAATGACAAAGCTCATGTTGACAGTATGTAGCATGTGGTTAAAAGAAACAGGCCCAAGACATGGTAGGTACTGCAGGTACTGTAATAGTCCCTGGGAAACCCAGAGTCTTTCCAGCAAATTCCAGGACATACTCAGTGAAGCATTGGGGTGACTCAGCAAAGTCAAAACATGTGCGTTCACCTAGCTTCATAGTCAGCTATCATAATTGTAGTGGTAATCATGAACTCAAAAGAGAAAAGCACTTAGCTTTTGGTCAGCAGTGTCATTCTTGCAATAAGTGGAATCATTTCAAAAGGTTTTGTATATCAAATGAAGCACATTCCTTTATTAAAAGAGGGCATTCCAAAAAGCAAGTTGATAATTTAGAAAGCTGCAAGCCTACTTTTTATGTTGATGGTGTGTCTGTGCTTGGTGAAACAGTTAATGCAGTAGATTTGTAGGAAAAGAATGAGATCTTTTGTACTGTTTAGATTAATGGGAGTCCTGTAGAGCTCAAGGTAGATACTGGCTCAAAGTATAATGTTATGTCAGCAGAAACGTTTGCTACAGTAAAAGCTGCAGAACAACTTGATTTGACAAAGTGTGCAAAGCTTGTTGCTTATGGCGGTGAAGAGATTCAAACCAAAGGCTCAGTAGTGCTTTCATGTCACTCTGCTGGGAACAGCTATAATGTGCATTTTTTTGTAGTCAAGAGACACATGCAGTCATTATTAGGCCTCAGAGACACTTTGAAAATAGGACTGCTTTCACCTAATAAAGAGATTCACCATGTAAGCCTGAATGACAACAACTCAAATTTCACCCAAACTATTTTTTCTGAGTATCCTGACATTTTTGTAGACAAACTAGGCAAACTTCCAGTTGTGTACTCCATGAAGTTAGACCCAGAAATCAGCTCAGCTGTCAGACCAGCACGGAAAGTTCCAGTAGCTATGCAGAACAGAGTCAAAGCCGAGCTAGACACAATGGTGCAGCTAGGAGTAATTTGTCCGGTAGAAGAACTTACTGAATGGGTATCCTCCATGGTAGTAGCTCATAAGAAAAGCTCAGATGATATCAGAATATGTATTGATCCAAGAGATCTGAATAAAGCATTAAAAACCTCATCATCCAATAAGCACAGTCAAAGAGGTTACTGCCCTCATGCCAAATGACACTGCTTTTTCTGTCTTAGATGCAAAGAGTTCATTTTGGCAAATTTTGCTTGACTGAAAATCTTCATTGTTAACCACATTCAGTATGCCATTTGGAAGATACAGATTTCTTAGAATGTCATTTGGGATAAATTCTGCCAGTGAAGGCTTTCAGCATGCAATGAAGCAATTTTTTTCTGGCTATCCCTGTCCTATTATAGTAGATGATATTCTAGTAGGAGGCAATGGTGAAGGCAAACATGACAGAAACCTCAAGAAAGTTTGGGAAAGAGCACGTGAAGTGAATCTTCTGAATCCTCAGAAGTGCAAGTTTAGGCTACGAGAAGTTACTTATGTTGGTCACTTGTTTACCAGTTCAGGTTTATGACCAGATTCTTCAAAGCAAACAGCAATTCTTGAGATGCCAGCTCCAGACAATGTTCAAGCTATACAACGTTTTCTTGGCATGGTCAACTATCTAGGCAAGTTCATTCCAGATTTAAGCCAACTTTCAGCACCATTATGAGAGCTGACATGCAAAGTTGTAATTTGGTTACGGTCAGAACAGCATCACAGAGTATTTGATGTCCTGAAACAGAAAATTATTAAACCACAAATTCTCAGCTACTATGATGTTCACAAACCAGTTACTCTTTCCTGTGATGCTTTTAAATTTGGTCTAGGTGCAGTCATTCTTCAAGAGGGTAGACCAGTAGCCTATGCATTCAGATTGAGATGTAATATGCCCAGATTGAGAAAGAGCTTTTGGCAATTGTGTTTGCCTGTTCGAAGTTCCATGATTAAATTTATGGTTGACCTATCCAGATCGAAAGTGATCACCAACATCTAGTCACTATTTTGAGAAAGCCTATGCATACAGCTCCAGCCAGACTGCAACACATGATGCTCAAATTGCAGAAATACAATTTCAATCTTGTTTATACAAAAGGCAAACTTTTTATCTTGCTGACACCTTATCCAGACTGCCCAGAAAAAAAACAGAGAACAGCATAACAATGAGCAACTTGATTTTGAGGTCATGGAAGGGAGAAATTTTTCTTCCACATGTTTTGATGAGCTTAGAACTCACACAGCTTCAGATCCAATTCTCCAGAAGCTCAACCATTTTATCAGTCGGGGGGATGGCCTTCCAAGCAATCTTGTTTACCAGTAGAAGTGCAACCATATTTTCCATACAGAGATGAGATTTTGTCAAGACAATGGTACCATTATGAAAGGTCCTAAAGTGCTTGCTCCAAAATCCTTGCAACAAGAGTATACTGCACAGAGGCCACCCAGGAACTGATTCTATAAAAGAAGGGTGAGAGGTCTAGTACTTTTGGCTTTTTACGTCAAGAGATACTGAGAAAGTATTTTCATCTTGTTCAGTATGTAAAAGTACAAAGCCGCATCAACAAAAAAGAACCACTTCAGTTAAGCCAGTTTCTTGAACTACTTTGGTCGACAGTAGACAGATATCTTTGAGTGGAATAGTCAGCAATACTTGGTGCTAGTAGACTCTTATTCAAATTGGTTTGAGATTGACCTGCTTCCCAACCTAACTTCCAGTACTCTCATTACTAAGTTGAAGCAACATTTTTCTGTCCATGGTAGTCCGCACAGAGTTATTTCTAACAATGATGACAGTTTACAAGACAGCAGTTCAAGAAATTTGCAGAAGAGTGGGACTTTGTTCATATTACGAGTAGTCCTGAATACCCTCAGTCAAACGGCTTGGCTGGACGTGCAGTTCAAAGTGCAAATCAGCTATTAGAGAAACCCAGACGTGACAGTATCAATGTTTTTCTCAACTTGTTAAATATCAGAAACATTCCTTGTGATAAACATCTTGGCTCACCTGCCCACAGGCTTATGTCGAAACAAACCAGAACCACACTACCAATCAGCAGAAATGTATTGGTTCCAAGTGCTAAGAACAACAAAGCAGTAAAACCCCAACTATTGAAAAAGCGTTTGTCACAGAAGTCTTACTATGATAAAACCAGCAAATCACTCTGTTCTTTACAAAATGGGGAGACAATGAGGATGTAGATGTCAAAAGGTTTTGATTGCATCAGATTTGTGAGAAGTTTGTGTCAAGAGCCAAGATTGTACATTGTGGAATCACAAGGAGTGGAATTCAGATGAAACTGGAACCATTTGTTACCAGTATCTGAACCAGTGCTACAGCATCTTGCCTGTGAAAAAGACTCCAGTTCTCAAACTGACTTGTCCAATGTTCCTTTTCCAGAGAACATTCCGTCAGTAATACCCATTCCTGACAAAATCCCAGAGACAACAAGCAAAACATTCCCAGTGACTGTCCCTGTTGCTAAACCCAGTCCTATTATGTCATGAGCTCAGGTCACATCTTGAAACCTACTTCCAGACATACGGCAACCTGTACATGACTGCTGTTTTTCCTTATTAGTGTCTATATAATTACATTACTATTCAAATATTGTTATTTATATGAGACAGCTCAGTAAAGAGGGATAATGTAGATCAGTGTTTGTGATATACCTTTAAGAAGCTTTCCAGTGAGCCAGCACATACATATAAGTACTAAGCAAATGCAAGCAAGAGTGCCATTTAGAGTGAACAGCCAGAGTATGAGCATGCAAGTATGTAGTCAGTTAGTTAGATAATTCATTTACGTTCAGTGTCCCTGCCATCCATCCTGATGTATTTGTATACAATAAACTACTTAAACAAACACCCAAGCCTCAACATCTTCTTTATGTATATAAGAAGAGTGACAAAGTATGTAAGGTTTTAAAAGTAAATGCAGTATCACTGCTCACACAAGTCATAAGCTTCAGGAATTGCTGAATGAATGTATCAGACTTTAAAAACAAAACTTGTCTAATTGTATGAAGAAATTGGTCTCAAATGGCCAGAGGCACTGTAGTTATTATTATTTAGGGTTCCCTAGTGAAATGTTGGCACATAAAATGTCAAGTGGCAACAAGCCAGGAAAAAAAAAAGACCGAAATTCCAGGAAAAGAGCGAATCTCAAAGATCACACGTCTCCATTAAACTTATTTTTTTTTTGCGGGTGGAAAGCTCCTTTGCAACCCCTCGCACCCCACACCTATATACCAATTCCAGATCGCTATACTTCGGGGAAAAGGGAATATTCTGAAAAATGCCCGTCTCATACTTAGTAAATGTAAGTCTGCTTTTTGGCCATTCAGTCTCCATGTTTCAGGACTCACTCTAGTTGGTCCCAATATTTCAAAAGGTTAACGTTATTTCACGTACATAGTGCAGTTTGTACTACTAGAAAGTATTCCCCTCACAAAATTCTCATGGGAAAACCTAAAAAAATGACAGCAATACTCTTGCCCCAAAATTTGTAGTCAGTATGTTGATGAATCTGGTTTACATTATTGTGTTTTTTTTTTCTGCTCTGAAGAATATACACTGAAGAGCTATAGAAGCTCAACAGCAGCCTAGTCTAACCTCCTATCACAGTGCTTCACTAGGAAACCTTGTATTTATCAGGACTTTTTTTCCAGAAGACACTTCCTTCAGCTAAAATGGAAAAGACCTTTCCTGGATCTGCTTGCAACAGCTACAACCATTCGAAAATAAGGAACACCCACTTGGATTCATGTGTTGCACATCAAGAAAGTTCTTTCTAGTGACAGATATTGATGAGATGCCTATTCATTAAGATGAGCCCACTGCATCTTGTACCAGAAGAAGAAAAACAGGGAAACCAATATATCCATAAGTGAGACCTAGTGATTTAGTAACATAATCATGTTTGGAAAGTGATTCTTCTACAATTTCAACATTACAGTAAGTGAGGTTTACTGATCCAGCAATATCATCTATAACAGACAATGAGTAGAAACTAACCAAGGATCTGGGGTAATGAGTCAAGTGACCAAACATCAACTGTAGGACTTAAACCAGTTCAGGATTCAGGATGGAATTTGGAAATTGATGCTGTGTGGACTACAAAAAAGTTTATCATCCTGGTTTGTAAACCATTGAGAATCCTTTCCAGCTCTGCCCTGTTCGATATTCATGTGGACATATTGGGACTACTATTCTAGTATTCATTATCACTTTACTGCATTTCTTCTTTCACCAGGAGCCATCAGGACTGTTAGTGGAGAACATTTTTTTATCAGAGACTAAAGTCACAGATAGTAATTTGGTTAAAGGTGAGCAGGGAACACCAGACTGGCATCCCGAGTTTAAGCATTGTACACTTGTGCAAAGAAAATGCATATCAGTAACTGTTCAGTGTGTGCACATATACCAACTGTACACAATGGGTATTCACTTTTTTCCAGTACCAGCAACTGAGGCAGAAATTGGAACAGCATTTCATACAACCTTTTTAACCAAAAATTGAAAAGGTAACTATAATTATTGGGATAATACCATCCCCTTTTGACTGGTTCCACGTCAGTTATCACTGACTGTGAAGGAACATACCTGTTACATTAAAAATGGGAAACGTTATGTCGGATGGAGTAACTGCAAAATATATAATGGCCTGGAGGGTTGCATATGGTAACATTTGTGGCACCCTAACACTGGCCCAGTAATCAATGAGAATCATTCCTCACCACTGGCAACAGTAGGGTACACAGTAAAGGGTAATTTCCCTTAAGAGCACACAGAGATCACAGTCAGTCTGGGGCTGGTTTCTCTCCATTTCTCCAGATCCCCAATAAGACTCCCCACTGGCACAGCCATAGAGTTGAGATCTCAGGTGAGTGGCCAAGCTAAGACCTCTAGCACCCTCTCTGTCCCACCAGTGCTTTGTGTCCCTACCCAAGCAGCTGACACACACACTTTGAGATTTGATTTACACACACACATACGCGCACCCCCCCCACACACACACACACACACACACACACACACAAACCTATGCCCCCTTCTGCTCAGACTATAAGGTAGCTTTCACTCCCACCAGCCAGATCCTTATCAGCTACTTTAAGGCCTTTAGCAAAGGGTGTCCAATCTTACTGTGTAATGTTAATTAGGAGTGGTCCACAGTGTCACCAAATAGATACGCAAGTACTCTAAGAGCTTAAATATGGCTCACAGATACCAGCCACAATGATAAGTTTAAATATATTTAATAATAAATAATAAAAGAAGAAGACAATACTCAGTAAGTAACCAGTTACATCAGAGTTCAAAATAACAGGAAATATTTAAAACAATATTGCAGGACAGTCTCAAATAAATAAAGAAAACATCTAAGCTATACTTTACTATATTCCCATATGAATCTAAAAGAGTTACTTTGCTCCAAAAACTTACTTACAGAACAAAAAGCAGGCAGAAGTGGTGAGTGCATGTTTCCAGGTCAGAGACAAAGCACATAATGCCCTCTCTATCTCTCTCTCTCAGGGAGTTCTTAAATTAATATCTCAAATATTGCTGCTGGGATACTTGCAGGATGACATCACTTTTGTCATGTGACTACCCCAGGTGAAACCTCCCCATGGCTAGAAACTGGCAGCATTTTAGCATCTCCCTGTGAAAATACATATCTCTCAGACCTTTGCAACTGCTGGAAGACATAAAACAATAAAAACACTTACAAAACAATGCAGAGGGCACCCTAGTTCTAGACATCCTGTCTCCTTGCTGCATTGAAAAAAGAAGTTATGTACTCACCATAACATTCCATCTGAGTAGTTCTACTTCATTTGTCTACAACCTGTGGGTCTTCGGATCCACATCGAATCTGACATGGCCGCATTTTCCAGATATGGCTCTGAGCTCCATGCTCCTCCCCTTACCCATAATGCCCCCGTCTCCCTTATCCTTTCAGATCGAGTTTGCATACCCGACCCAATGACATCTTATCATCAAACACCAACTGTCACAAAAAGAACCTTAGCCTGGACAGTACCAAGGATCCCAACAATAACTGCCCGATACAAAGGACATGCCATATTCCAAAGGATAAGGTTAGGGGGAAGGAGGGGGGATGGTTGAATGGAACTTTATGGTGAGTATATAACTTCTTTATCTGAAGTAGTTTACTTCATTTGCTCGTCAACTTGTGGGACAGAGTTCTCAGCTACCTAACTCTTGGGAGGCCCTCATGGAAGGATATTCCGCAGCACCGCAGAGCCAAAGGATGCTCTACTCCTAGAGACCAAATGCAGTTTATACTGAGAAATAAACATGTGAGATGAGGCCCAAGTAGCAGCTGAACAAATATCATCCAAAGAGACCCTAGACCAAAAAGCCGCTGACACAGCCATAGATCGGATTGAATGAGCCTTCACTTTTCCTGGTAGAGACAAACCTCTTTCTGAATAAGCCTGGCCAATGCATTGTGAAATCCAGCGAGCAATTGTCACTTTTGAAACTGGTTTACCAAAGAAGGACTTGGCAGAGGACACAAAAAGTTCATCAGACTTGTGGAATGGTTTAGTCCTGTGAAGATAAAACCTTAAATGCCTATGTACATCCAGTAAATGTAATTTGTATTCCCCTTTGTTCTGGTAGTTAGGAAAAGATACTGGCAAAATGATGGTCTGATTAATATTGGCTTCCAAAGCTACCTTGGGAAGGAAGGACGGGTTAGTGTGTAGTGACTCTCTATCTTTATGAAAGATCACATAAGGGACTTTGATAGAAAGAGCTTGAAGCTCTGACACCCTTCTAGCAAACGTGATGGTAACCAAGAAGGCAGTTTTCCAAGTCAAAAATTTTAGATCCACAGATGTCGAAGGCTCAAAGTGGGGAGAAACCAATGCCTGCAACAGTAAGGTGAGGTCCCACAGTGGAATCTGGTCCTTAACCGGGGTACTGAGAAGAAAGGTACCTTTGAGAAAGCTTTTACAAAGTTTAGAGGAAGCCAATGAAGACATGTTTACCCCAACATGAAAATTAGAAATGGCTGCTAGTCGGACTTTCACGGTACAGGAACTAGCACCCTGTTGAAAAATACTAGCCAGAAAATTTAAAACTGCCGAAAGCAAAGCAGTGAAAGGATCCAAAGACCTATGATTAACCCACATAGAAAAACGCTTCCATTTACTACGGTAGACTTTTCTGGTAGACGATTTATGAGCCGCTACCAGAATGGACTTAAAAGGAGATGGCAGACCGGGAGTCCTAATAATCATGGGGACCAGAGCAACCAAGCAGTGAGCTTCAGACTGTCCAGATCTGGATGAGGCATCCCCAAGGGATGTGAGAGCAGATCCAGGACCGGATCCAAGGTCCCTGGTGGAACAACTAGATTAGACCTGAGTAAGGGAATCCAAACCTGTTGAGGCCAGAATGGGGAAATGAGGATCACAGTGCTCCCCAGCCTTTGGACTTTCTGTAGAAATTTTGACATAAGGGGAAGAGGAGAATATGCATAAAGAATCCTGGGAGGCCAAGCATGAATCAGAGCATCTCTGAGGGCTTCCCCTGGTGGGGGATTCAGAGCGAATGGACTTAAAAGGAGATGGCAGACCGGGAGTCCTAATAATCATGGGGACCAGAGCAACCAAGCAGTGAGCTTCAGACTGTCCAGATCTGAATGAGGGATACCCGAGGGATGTGAGAGCAGATCCAGGACCGGATCCAAGGTCCATGGTGGAACAACTAGATTAGACCTGAGTAAGGGAAGCCAAACCTGTTGAGACCAGAATGGGGAAATGAGGATCACAGTGCTCCCCAGCCTTTGGACTTTCTGTAGAAATTTTGACATAAGGGGAAGAGGAGAATATGCATAAAGAATCCTGGGAGGCCAAGCATGAATCAGAGCATCTCTGAGGGCTTCCCCTGGTGGGGGGTTCAGAGCGAAAAACTCGCTGCATTTCGCATTGGAAGGAGATGCAATGAGATCTCAGCAAGGATGACCCCACTCCAGAAAGATCTGTTCCGCTACTGAAGGATTCAGAGACCACTCGTAAGGCATCAGGATCGATCTGCAGAACCTGTCCACTAGAATGTTGGATAATCTCGGGATGTGCTTTGCCACCAGAAAGTGGCTGGTGGAGGTCACCCATTCCCACACTCTCATGGCCTCTCGAAATAAGGGATAAGATCTGGCTCCCCCTTGTTTGCTGATATAACAGACCACTGACATATTTTCCGTCTGAATTGCAATCGTTCCCAGAGGAAGATGAGCATGAAGGGCCTGCAACGAAAGAAGAACTGCTCTCATCTCTAAAACACTGAAGTCCCGATAGGTCTTGGAAGGGGACCACGTGCCTTAGACTGACCTCCCTGAGCAGTGCCCCCCCACCCTAGTAGGGAGGCGTCCATGGTCACCATGGTCTTGGGGAAAGCAGGTTGAAATGGATGTCCCATGAGGAGATCCGGGGACTAAATCCACCACCAAAGCGAATCCCTGCATGCTTTTGAAATTCTCACTGTAAAAGACAATGGAATGTCTAACAGTGGCCACTAAACTGCCAGTGTCCACTGCAGTAGCCTCATATGAAGACGTGCCATTGGAAAAAGATTTATTGTGGCTGCTATGGAACGTAGAGCCTTAACACTGTTGTGGCTGTTGTTAAATGGGTCTGAAGAATGTGTAATACGTGTAACCTCAAGCTGCGTATCCTGTCTGACATGAGGAACACCTTCATTTGTATTGTGTCCAGCCATGCCCCAATGAAATCTAAAATCTGAACCGGGAGAAGAGCAAACTTGTTCATATTGATCGTAAACCCCAACTTGTTGACTAGCTGAAGGAAGGAGTTTCTGACCTGACATAGTAGATGCTCTGAAGGGGCAGTAAAGAGCCCAATTGCCCAGGTACACAAAGATCTGAATGCCCTGAAGCCTCAGGTGAGCCACTACTACCGCCATTACCTTAGTGAACACCCAGGGGGCTGCGGCGAGACCACAGTGGATGGCTCAAACTTGGTAAAGATTGGCTCCCAGCTGGAGGAGAAGGAACCTCTGGGAGCACCTGTCCACCTTGATGTGATAGTACTTGTCCTGAAGGTCAAACGAGCACATCCAGTCTCTGGCCTGCAGATAGGGCAGAATAGATTGAATCGTGGCCATCCGAAATTTTGTCTTGGTTACTGATAGGTTCAATTTGGACAGATGCAATATTAGTATGAGGACCCCCGTCTTTTTTAGCACTAAAAAAAGATGAAATAAACCCCGGATCTGGACTGGTCAGGGGGGATTGGCTGAATGACTTGTTTTCTTAGCAGTGAGTCTACCTGCATTGCTGCCTCCTCCCGCTGCGTGGGTGGAATATCCGGGAAGGCTTTGTTGGATGGGGGAGGATCCTTGAATGGAACAAAATATCCTCTGGATATGACTCGCAAGCATCCACTGATCTGTAGTGATGGATCTCAGGCTAGTGGGTGTAGCGACAAGCGATTCCCGACTGCCTCCCGAAATGGAAAGCCGGGCAATCCCTCAGAGCTGCTGCCCGGGTTTATCCGAGGAAAGGTTCTCGGGACCTGAAATTCCTAGGACCCCCTCTACCTCTGGTGCGGCATCTATCATATCCCCCTCTGTCTCTGGGGAAGGCAAGTCCTGAGCATTCTGGGAAAATGCATGAGACTTGCGGAACCACATCTTCTTCTGGCCTTTCTGGTTCGTGGAAAAGGACCTCTGAGGCGGTGAGAAGCAGATCCCAATGGCAGACAGTGTCTTCCCATCCTTCTCACTCTGGACCAAAGTCGCTCTGACCGTCTTCCCAAAAAGGGAATAACCATCATAAGGGGAGTTGGTAAAATAAACGCCTTGAAGGGCTCCGAGAACTGACATAAGCAGAGTCAGGTGTGACGCCGGATGGCAACGCCTGACCCTGCCGCCTGTGTGGCTCCCCTCCGTGGCATGGGAGAGCAAATGCATAGATGTATTGGCAACAGCTTTTAGGGTGGCCATTTGTGCATCGATCACCTTCTTGTCCTCTGTCGACATGGACCCTGGGGTCGACTCTGTGTCTTCCTTGACAAGATCTCTCTGGAGTCGAATGACAAGCACCATGTAGCTCAGCGCTCTCACACAGAAGGTTGCTGAAGCTTAAACTCGCTTCCCAAAACAATCCAAAGCTCTCAACACTCAGTCAGGCGGGTGGACCGTGGAGCTCTCCTCGGCAAGTTCTTTTTTGGTGGCCGCCACCATCATAGCATCTACAGGGGACCCCTTGTGCCAGTATAACTTGTCCGTGGGGGGGCTTAAGACTTTATCCGGGTGCTTGGGTGTTTGCTCTACGGTGTCCGGCTCCTTCCACGCCCTAGATGTTATCAAATCCACAAGTGGATCGGCAGGAGGGGGCACCCAAGAGGTAGTTGGGCCTGAGGCGAATGCCTCCAGAAACACGACTCAGAGGTTGGTTTTGGGGCAGAACACCCCCCCCCTTTGGCGAAGGATCTCCATGATGTCTCCAAAGTTGGCATCCTCGGGGTGGGGGTGGGGGGTGGGGGGGTGTGATCTTGGGGAACCTTTCCCTTCATCCAGGTCTGTGTCTTCAGTGAGAGACTCTGGAGGAGAGTCCAAGTGCCTCCTTTTACACATATGCTTGCGAGGGGACTCCTCAGGGGGACTAAATGGGGAGGCCTCGCATGCAGGTTGTTCCAAGGCGGAACTTCCTGGGGCACTACGGCTATGGGCTGTCCCTGAGAGGGCAAGATGGTCAGAACGACACTCAAGGCCAGGGGGGTCTGGACGGACTCCAAAGACGAAATGGTCAGAGGCCTCGACCCTGCGAGAACCCTCTCCACCATGTCAAATGCTGAGGGGGAACGGACCTCCTGACCTAACGGAAGCCGCTACCCCCTGATCCGACTGAGGAGCTGGAGCCGAGCCTCTGGGAGCCAAGATGCCAAGGGGAATGCTTCTCTCCGACAGGCTCAGAGCAGAGAGCACTCCCTCAGATCCGACCCCAAGGCTACGGATCCAAATCTGATCCAGTCGGATCTGACACACTCAAGGCACAGGCCGGCGTCGATGTACAGGGTACCATTGGCGCCAACCTCTCTACTCTGACTGTCCTCAGATCCAACGACTCCGAAACCACAGGTTGGATCAGAGAAGGAGTGATAGGTCTAAACAATGGCTGGTAGGAGCCAGGTCCGGTGGGAGAAGACCCTGGCAAGACCCCCATCTGAATTTGAGTGTGGATAAACCTCTGCATCATCTTGTCCATCTCTGCTTCAGATAAGCTCTGAGTAGAACGAGAGGACGCCGCCAAAGTAGGCTGGGAAAGCCGGTGGGGGGAAGGCCTAGGGGGCGACTGGTTAACCTGTACCTCGGTGTCACTGGCCTCGAAACAGGTTTAACCTTCGGCGGATGGCTGGCTCAGACAAGTGGTCGGGGGATCGTTTGCGAGGCCAGTCCTTCTTGGCTTTATCCCCTTCCCGGACCTCGTGGTGGGAGTGTGAGTCCCAGAGGCCAAGGGGAAGGTGGGACCTCAGTCCCAGCAGAAGAGGGCAACAGGCCCTTAAGGATCAGTTTGTCCCGCTTGTCCTTAAGTGTCCAGGTATTAAACCCAGCGCAAATAGGACAGGGGGACTGGAGGTGAGGCACCCCCAAGCAAACTACACTCAGAGTGTGGCCATCTGCCGGAGAAAGCTTATGGCCACACTCTGTGTACCCTTTGAAGCCTGGGTTCGGGGCATCCGCCATGCCTCAGCTGGCCCAAAACGCACACACACACACACACACACACACACACACACACACACACACACACACACACACACACACACACACACACGAACTACGTGGAAAGAAAAGAGAGAAAGAAAGATAGCAAAGCCTACTTACTCCTTTTTTTACGCTATGGAGAACCCCAAGAAGGTATAGAAAAGAGAAATTAGATAAGAAAGGCCAAAAAAAAAAAAGGGAACAAATTACTTTTACAGAAAACTCCCAAACGTTCCAGAGCTCAGACCATGCTGCTTCCTCTCAGGCGGCAAACGAGATCTGAAGGGAGAAGGGTGACAGGGGGCATCATGGGTAAGGGGAGGAGCATGGAGCTCGGAGCCATAGCTGGAAAATTCGGCAGTGTCAGATCTGATGTGGATCCGAAGACCAACAGGTTGAACAGCAAAGGAAGTAAACTACTTCAGATCTAATTTTTATGGCACAATCATAAAACAATTTAATTTCAACTATTTTCTTGAAGTTTTACAAGTTAACCCTCTATGTTCTAGTTCCCAATGTTAAAACATACACACTTACACAGGTACAAGAGTTTATATACATTTCTGTTCTAATCCAGCAGGGTACACTGTGGTCACACATCTACGCTCAGTACTGTACAAACCCTGCTCAACACACTTCTATACCAGCAGTTTAATATAGACATAACATACAGTTCTAATACATTTGTAAGACAAGCATATGAATCATGTTTATATTCACAAATGACATATGATTATTTACAAAATTCCAGATAGCTGGGTTGGGAGTACCTCCTTCTGTTAAATTTCTATACAAATCATATTAATTTTCACAAATGACATATAATTATTTACAAAATTCCAGCTAGCTGGGCTGGCAGTATTTCCCTTTGTCGCACCACCTCCCAGAAAACTCAAGCTAGTTCTTCCACTGCTTGAGAGAGTGAGCCTATCTGAGAATACCTTAAGCCATTCTCTGTCTTCAGATTTCAGCTGCCTTGGCACTGCTGACCCCAGTACAGTGCTGCACTGTTCCATCACATGGCTGTAACCCTTGGCTCCACCACAGTAATTTGGGATTTGGCTGGCTGACTCCCTGTAGTCATAGAACCCCCTATATATAGAACTCCTCCTGCATTGTACTGCAAATACTTAGAACCAGGGCCTCCCTATCATGGTAAGGTTTTGTCATGTTAACATGGTACACTCTGTGCCCCTGCCTCCTGTCTGGCAGTTCTACCATGTAGTCAACATCACTGACCTTCCTTACCACGTTGAAGGGTCCCTCCCAGGCTGCCTGCAGCTTGTTGTGTCTGACAGGAATGAGAACCATTACCTAATCCCCTACAGCATACTCTCTAGCTCCAGCATTCCTGTCATAGCAGACCCTTTTCTGCTGTTGGGCTTCTGCCAGGTTCTCATGGGCCAAGCCCATGAGCTCCCTGAGCCTTGTCCTGAAGTTTAGGACATATGGCACAGCAGACTCCTTGTGAGATTCACACTCGCCTTCCTACTCATCTTGAATCAAATCTAGAGGTCCCCTTACCCTATGCCCATACAGCAACGTGAGGAGTGAAAAACCTGTGGATTCCTGGGGAACCGCATTGTAAGCAAACAAGAAATGGGGCAAATATTTGTCCCACTCCCACTTGAACTGGTCAGTAAATGCCCGTAGCATGGGCTTGAGTGTAAAGTTTAACCTCTCCACAAGACCATTTGTCTGGGGATGGTAGGGGATGGTCTTTAGGTGCTTCACCCCACAGGGCTTCCACAGATAAGCCAGCAGGTCGAAAACGAAATTGACACCTCTGTCAGTCAGTATTTCGTTTGGGAAACCTACCCTGCTGAAAATATCTAAAAAAGCATTTGCCACCTTTTCTGCCTCAATGGAGGATAGGGCCACTGCTTCAGGGTATCTGGCAGCATAATCTACTATCACTAGGATATACTTTTTCCTTGTGGAACTTGGGGTACTCAGAGGCCCCACAATATCCATAGCTACCCTCTGCAATGGCTCCTCAATCACAGGCAAGGTCATCAATGGAGCTTTCTCGTCTCCTGCCTTGCCTAGCTTTTGGCACTGCTCACAGGTCCTGCAGTACCCTGTTACATCTCTGGGAATCCCAGACCAATAAAAGTTCTGCATAATACATCTTTTTCTACATTTTATGCCCATATGACCTGCAAAGGGAATATGATGGGCTATGGCTAGAAGTGGCAGACAGTAGACTGTGGGCACTACCAACTGCTATATTTTCTCACCCACTAGCCCTCTCTCAGGGGTCCACTCTCTATACAGTAACCCTTTGTCCCATTACACAGATTCCCCTTTCCCTTGAGAAACAGGTGCCTCACTGGCTAACTCCCTCAGATCTTGTAATGTAGGGTCTGAGAGCTGAGCTTGTCTCAACTCTCTCTTTGTAACCCTTCCCTGCTCCCCATCCACAGGAAGTCTGGTATCCTCTGACAGCGGTGCCTCACTGTCAGCCTGTGTACTACTACTCACCTCTGCCTTTGCAGTCACTCTGTGAAAGGGAACATCAGTACCTACAAGCAGCTGTGGCTCACCTTCAGTCTCACTGCTATAGGGTATCTTCCTCCCTGAAGTAACCATCTCACCAGTCTTGGCTGCAAGTGTGCACTCTGTCTGGGTCTCCCACGGCTACCAGACCTATATACTTGTCTCCAAGCCTGACTGCGTGTAACTGCATGCACACAAGGTACCGCATTATCAAAATCATTCCCTATCAGGACTTCTGTAAGGATATTCTCAAACACACCTACTTGCTTGCTTCCTTTTCCACCCTCCCACTGAAGGTGAACCCTAGCCAAAGGTATTTGGAAAGGAGTCCCTCTTAAAGCTCTGACTGGAGTAGACCACCCAAGCAAGTAGTGCTCCTGTTTAACCATTGCAGGCTTCACAACGGTTAGGTCAGAGGCTGTTTCTCTCTTAGCAGTGGCCTGTTGCCCATTTACTAAGATAGGATATAACCTCTTGCAGTAGTTTGGTACCTTTGTTGTCTAGAGACAACTTACTGCTGGCATTCTGTCATTCCCACTTACTGGCTCTCCCACCTTTTGTTCCCCACCTTGCCTCCATGGGCATCTATATGCTACACGGCCCACTGACTGCATTGAATACATTTGGGTCTATATCACCAAATAGAAAAGACCAGTAATTGAACGGCATTTCACATCGAACTGCCATTCATTGAGGTGCTTATTGTGAGACTGCAGTACAGTGAAGGTTGGAAATTTTGCCCTTTCCTCACTGTAGTGCAATCTTGGAGTTGGTATATATAATTAGCAGGCAGCAATTTTGATAAATGGCATTTTCGATGTAAATGCCGTTCGATTTCTAGTCTTTTCGATTTGATGATATAGACCCAAAACATTTAACCCTTAGTCCTGGACGTGTATCTGGACTAGTGGCTTCCCCTGCTACTGGCAGACTCTGTTGGGGCAGTCTGGGGTGTCCACCATGGGTTCCCTTCGACCCATGAGCAGCACTGGGTATCCCTTTCCTGTGCAGTAATGCCCTGCTTGCTAGGTATAGATCTCCCTTTTTCCAAAACTCCTCTGATGTGTTACATTCTCTATCTGCTAACCATATTCTCCTGTCCTCAGGCAAGGTGCTAAAAGCTTGTTCCCTCACCAAAAGGTCTGCCAACCCTTTGGAAGTGCTGACCTGACATCCACTCACCCACTTATGAAAATAAGTGCTTAGCTTAGCAATATATTCACACACACTTTCATTTGCTTTGCATCTGTGCTTACAAACCTTTTTCCTATAAGCTTCAAGTGTTAACTTAAAACATTCTAGCAAACAATTTTTGACTGTATTATAAGTTAAGCAATCAGTATCAAACAATTTAGAAATAGCAGTTACAGCTTTACCATGGAATAAGGGGGTCAGGAACCGTACCCAGAACCCTTGGTCAACATTATACTGTTTATATACTCTTTCAAACATATGAATGAGACTATCAAAATTATCACCCTCTGTAATATATGGAAGAAATTTACTGACCTTTGTGGCTTCTGGGGTTCGGTTATTCCCTTCCCCATTACCTCCATGACCCTGGTGAAGAGTCAGCATCTCCTTTTCGTGTTGCCTCTGCCTCTCATTGTCCTCAGCTTCCAGACGTCCTGACGTCCTCTCATTGTCCTCAGCTTCCAACCTAGTTGTCCTCCTGATTGCTGGTCTGTGATGCAGCTGTGTCCAAGGCTGCAATAATTTCTGCTTTAGTCAGCTTAGGATGCACCAGTCCTTTAGTCTGGCAAATTTCAGCCAATTGGCTCCTTCTCAGCTTGCCATATGCCTCTGCTGATATGCTTGCCTGCTCTCCCTGACTAACTAAGCTAACAAAAAAAAAATTGTGATATGAAACTCTGAATGTTCACTGAAAGGCTGACTGATAATACAAACACCTTCCTTAGTGACCACTGTTTATAGGCTACAGGAATTCAATATCCACACTACTGAATCCTTATATGTGGATATCCCACCACTACAAGCCAACCAATATGTGATGTGGATATCCCACCACTGCCCACCAATTAATATGGGACACTGCAACACTAGCCCAGTAATCAAGGATCCTCAATCCTCACCACTGGCAACAGTGGGGGACGTACACACTGGGAGGATGACAAGTACACACACAGTAAAGTGCAATTTCCCTTAAGAGCACACACTTCGCAGTTAGTCTGGGGCTGGTTTCTCCCTCTTTCTCCAGATCCCCAATAAGACTCCCCAGCTACAGAGTTGAGATCTTAGCTGAGTGGCCAAGTTAAGACCTCCAGCACCCTCTCTATCCAACCAGTGCTTCATGTCCCTGCCCAAGTACAAGTAGCTGAGATACACACACTTTTGAGATGTGATTTATATCTATCTATCTATATATATATATATATATATATATATATATATATAGATATATATATGTATGTATACACACACACACACACACACACACACGCACACACGCACACACACAAGTTGGAAAGGATGGCACAGGTTTACTAACTATGCCCCCTTCTTCCCAGACTATAAGGTAGTTTTCACTGCCACCAGCCAGATCCTCATCAGCCACTTTAAGGCCTTTAGCAAAGGGTGTCCAGTCTTATTGTGTAATGTTAATATTAATCCAAATGGTAGTTTGACCAAGAGACAAGGCTATTAGGAGTGGCTCACAGTGTCATCAAATAGATATGCAAGTACTCTAAGAGCTTAAATATGTCTCACAGAATCAGCCACAATGTTTGTCTTTCGGCTTTTCCCAATTAGGGGTCGCCACAGCGGAACTCCGGTCCGCTAATGATTGGCAGTAGATTTTCATGAACGCCGAGGTGCCAGCTCGACGTTCAACCTTCAACGAAGGCATGCCCATTTGCGCATGTTTTTCAAACACCCACCCAACCGCAGGGAGGACATGCAGACTCCACACAGAAGGCACTCCCCGCACTCCAGCCGAGAATTGAACTGGAGAACCTCTTGCTGTGAGGCAACAACGCTACCGCTGCACCACTGCGGATGATAGGTTTAAATATATTCAATAATAAATAATAAAAGAACAAGACAAAACTCTGTAAGTAATCAGTTACGGTAGAGTTCAAAATCACAGGAAATATTTAAAACAACATTAAAGGACAGTCTCAAATAAATAAAGAAAACATCTAAGATATACTTTACTATATTCCTATCTGAATTTAAAAGAGTTACTATGCCCTAACAACTTACTTACAGAACAACAAGCAGAAAGAAATGGTGAGTGGATGTTTCTAGGTCAAAGACAAAATACAAAATGCCCCCCCGAGAGTTCTTAAATTAATGTCAAATATTGCTGCTGGGATACTTACAGGATGACACTACTTTTGTCATCTGACTATCCCAGGTGAAAACCCCCATGGTTAGAAACTGCCAACATTTTAGCAACTCCCTGTGAAAAATACATATCTCTCAGATCTTTGCAACTGCTGGAAGACATAAAACAATAAAACACTTACAAAACAATGCAGAAGGCACCCTAGTTCTAGGCATCCTGTCCCTTGCAGCACTGAAACTAGCTTTTATAACACAATCATAAAACAATTTAATTTCAACTATTTTCTTGAAGTTTTGCAAGTTAACCCTCTATGTTCTAGTTCCCATTGTTAAAACATATACATTTACATAGGTACAACTGAACTGTTTATATACATTTCTGTTCTAATTCAGCAGGGTATATTGTGGTCACATATCTACGTCAGTACTGTACAAATAAAACAGAACAAGCCTAAGGTCAGTACTGTACAAACCCTGTTCAACACACACTTCTGTACCAGCAGTTTAATATAAACATATCATACAGTTCTAATACATTTGTAAAACAAGTGTATGAATCATGTTGATATTCACAAATGACACATGATTATTTACAAAATTCCAGACAGCTTGGCTGGCCGTATCTCCTTCTCTTACATTTCTATGTAAATCTTGTTAATATTCACAAATGACATATAATTATTTATAAACTTCCAGCTAGCTGGACTAGCAGCATTTCCCTTTGTCACAACATTATATGAGTTTTATTATATAAAAGATCAAGCTTTCTCCTGGTTTCCAATAGACTGGTTGGGATGATGTTACATAGGTCATGTTATTCCAGCTGTTCGATATACACAGACTTTACCTACTGGGAAAATATGTAATACTTGCCAAAAGAGGGAAGCAAAGGACATTAAAAAATCCAGTTGGGAAAATAGATGCTTCTTGGGTTTACTGTTATAATATAGAAAAGACTGCATTTAAAGAATCATCACACATGGATCTGGGTGATGGTGTTACTTAAGGAACAGGGATCCTGCCTGCTTATGGAGCAGTAAAGTCAATTCGGAAGTTGAGAAAACTGTCTAAACTATTAGAAATATTAATGCTACTTTTGAATCAGTAAACCAGATTATATTTGAAATGACTGCAACACAGTGTAGTGCTGCAGAATAGAATTGCACTTGATTTTACCCTTGCTTCTAAGGGTGTTATAAGTGTACTTATCAAAACGGAGAGCTGCTCGTTTATCTATGGTAATGAAACTGCCATTCACAGTCACCTAGAAATTATACAAAAGGTTTTGGAGCTGTTTCATACAAAGGACGCTAACAGCTCTCAATGGATATGGTTGACTAGTGTGTTTTCTGGATGATGAGGAAGTAGTTTAACATTTTTCATGTTGACTACAATTATTATTATCCTATTAAGAATTATTCTATTCATGTGTAAAAATGTTGATCATAAAGCTTCAGGAATCTAAAAAAAAGCATCAAATTACAAAATGTGCATATTAAAAATAGAATAGAAACATTGTTACTGACTACAATTGGAGAAAATTACAATGAATATAATGAAGAGGAGGATAGTAAGGAAAGTGTATTAAGACATTTTGGACAGGTATATGATAACATGTTAGGGGCAGAGGTTGAAATAGAAAAGCATTTGAACTGCATTTTCATGTCATCTAAGCATTGTGCATGTCAAGGACAGAAGGAAATAACGTGATAATGTATGACTGCATGTGAAAAAGGGTCCACCCATTTGAACATTTTCTGTTATTGTCCAGTAATTAGAAAATATCTGACTGAAGTGATGCTTTACAACGTCAAATAGGGGATTTGGAAGAGAGAAATGAAAGACGGGGAAAATATTTAGTGTATGCATAATATTTACTTATTTTGGAATCCATCTTGTTTCAAGATGGATCCTGACAGCCTGGGCATGTCTTTAGTTTTCTTTCACTAGCAACACGAACACAGCCAGCACAGGAAGTTCCAATATGGAAGATCTTGTGCCTAATAAGGTAAGATAGAATACACAAAATATCCTGCGTTACAAGTCCGGATCCACTATACAAATGAAAATAACAAAAACAAGCAATCCAGAGCAATGAGTAACTTGGTATCTTGATAAATTTAGTGCAAATAAAATTTTTTACAAAAACGGTTTCTTCAGGCAGAAACCATTGAAGGAGTGAAGACAGATATATATATCTACATACATACACACACACACACACACACACACTCATAATCCAAGAGACTTCTGTATATCTCTTCACCTCTTCAACGATTTTTGCTTGAAAAAGGCAGTTTTTGTGAAAGTTTTTACTTCAATAAATTTATCAAGTTACCAAGTTAGTTGTGGCTCCGGATTGCTTGTTTTTGCTACTATCCTAATAAGGAAAGATACACATAAGGCATCTGCAGATTCTTAGCAAGCAAAACAATACAAAGTGTTTAGATTTAACTGGTAAATGGTTATAGTTTAATAGGAATAAAATGGGACAAAGGGACCAGACAAATGGATGCAGCCATGGGACAAAGCAGTCAGAGAATTTCTAAAGCAGGGTGATTCTGATACCTTAGGACCAGGGAATCTTGTAACTGAAGAGGTGATAACCTGGATGGAGAACGCTTGGCAATTTGGTTGACCATATCCAGATGGCAACCTATGAACTATGTTACCTGAACTGGATCTAAATTGGACTTGTCGTAGTTTATTATAATGCACAAGGATAGTCACAAATGGAGTAAGAAGTCTGTACATTTGATTAAGGATACCTTCTTGGATGCTGTCAACAGCCAGTTGTCCAGGTACAAAAAGACCAGGAATCCCTGTAATATGATCCAAACAGCCACTACCACCATGAACTTGGCGAACACCTGGGGAAAGGGTGAGACCAAAAGACACTGATAATGACTTGGCCCCCATCAAAAGTGCAAGAACCTGCCTGATTGCTTAGCTATCTTTATCTGACAGTTGGCATCCTTAAGGTCCACTGAGAACATCTAGTCATCATTCCTCAACAGAGGGATGATGAACTGCACTGTGACCATCTGGTACTTGGTCTGCTTGATGCACTGATTAAAACTGCTTGGATCCAAGATTGGACTGAGGTCCTTGCTCTTCACTGGTACTAAGAAGAATATCTGGGAAATCTCATATCCTCTATTGTGTGGTAAGACCTCTTGGATGACTTGGTTGAGAAGCAGCTATTTTATCTCTGCTGCTGCTTGCATTATCTGATAGGGTGGAATGTCGTGAAGTAGTCTTTTCCTTCTCTTTGGTTGTAAATAAAAAGGAACTGTATAACCTCTGGATACGACTCAGAACCTCCAGAGAACGGCAGTAAGCAAACCCTTCAGGAGCACTGGAAGGGCTTACTGGAAAAGGGTCCAAAGATGCCCTGATTCTGTGGACCGCCTCTGCCCCTCAGGTGACTTCTAAAACAGTTTCTTGCCCACCTTGAGAGGAACTGTCAGCAGGGGTATGCTGAAATGACATCTGTGCCTTTCGAAAGAAAAGCTGTTCACCCCCTTCTGGTTCCTAGAAAGGGACATCCGAGCAGACACTGTCTTTCCATCCTGTTTGCTCCTGCTAAGAGTCTTTTTGACCTTCGTATCAAAAGCAGTCATATGGGAGATGATGATAAAGGTTGCCTTAAAACAGACTGCAAAACTGCACAACAGCATCCAATATGGCAGTGCTGGCCATGCCATCAGCAGCACTGGACAAGAGATTCATGGACACGTTAGTTAATGACTGCACTGAGGACAGTTGAGCTTCCAGATTCTTCTGGGTATCCCAAGGCTGCTGCTTCCTTACCGATTTTGACTCTTCTGAGATTAAATCTCTTTGAAGTCTGGTCAAATGGGGTAGATAATTCAGCACACGCAAGCACACAAGGCAAAGGTAGCTGAAGCACAGGTGTGCTTTCTTAGATGGTCTAGTATCCGAGACTCCCTGTTGAGGAGGATGGACTATAGAACTCTAATCAGAGATGTCCTCTTTTGTGGCTGCAGTGACCACAACAGCAGCCACAGCTGGACCCTTACTCCAGAAGGGTCTACCCTTGGGCAGGAAAGGAATTTTATCAGGTTTTCTGAGGCCTCACCACACATGGTTCTGCCAAGTCCTATGGGATACCAGACTGATTAGGGCATATGAAGGCTGAACCTAAGTGAGCCTAAGTAAGAGTGATTAAAAGTAGATTTTTAGGGGAAGAAGTTTTGGAAGCGGTAGGGTTAGAGGATGGACCTGGACTGGGATGGACGTCTCCACATTGGGCTAAGCAGAAGTCGTATTTTTGTGTGGTGGTGGTAAAGGAGAGTAGTTTTATTTAAATACTTGAATTTTGTTATAGGTTGGGGTGCACGTTTAGGTCAGTCATATAGAATTTTCAACTTAGCGAATAATACTATGCTGGAATTCTGTTTTTGTTTCTAGGAAAGTATTGGATGTGGAGGATTTTTCTGTTATGAGGAGGTTCTAGGGGTTTAGTCATGTAATATATATAAGAAGACTGAGAGTTGGGAAATGAGAGACATTGTGGTAATGGTATAGTGAAACATGCTACAGAATTTAAAGGGTGGTAAGAAATGAAATGAGTGAGTGTAGTGGGTTAGGTGTGTGGATGATGTGGAGTGATGAGGTGTGAGATGACAGTGTGCTGAAATTTGTTGGGTGATAAGTAATGACTATATGAATTTGTGGAGAGTAAATGGAATACTATGAATGGACAGTGATCATTGGTAAGGAGTGATTGGATGCAAGTAATGCAAGGAGAGGGGGTTAGGATTGTTATAAATGTAAGTGATGTGGGGGTGGGTGGGAGGTGGTAGTGTAGGGGAATGAAGTGAGCCCAAGTGTAGCTAGGGAAAATGGAGCTAGACTACACCCAATGAGAACTGCTCGTAATAAAAACAATCAGTGGATGCAGAGCAGTTAAGGCAAGTAGTTTTACAATTAAGTTTGAAATTAAGAGGAAAGGAAATAAAAGGGGAAAGCCAAAGGAGAGGAAATAGATATCAAGGAAAAGGGGAGTTTGAAAAGGAGAGTAGGTAGAAGTGAGGTTTAGGCTAGGTAGTTTTACAATTAAGTTTGAAATTAAGAGGAAAGGAAATAAAAGGGGAAAGCCAAAGGAGAGGAAATAGATATCAAGGAAAAGGGGAGTTTGAAAAGGAGAGTAGGTAGAAGTGAGGTTTAGGCTAGGTAGAGTATTAAGAAGGTGTTAAGAGCTGGATAATGGAAAGTCAGAAAAAGAGGGTAGCAGCAGTATAGAGACTACAATAAACATTAGTGGAAAGGTCAGGATTTAGATAAATGAAAAAAGTCAAAGAAAAGTGTATAGTGGAGAAGGGGGCACAGTATCTGTTTCATTAAAAACAGATAAGGTGTTAAAGATTACTTGGTACACAGGCTTGAAGGGCAGGCTAGTTAGAAGTGTAAGGAAGAAGTGATCAGGGCATAGAGGTGGAAAGTATTGGCAAGTTCTGGTGTGTGCAGGGAGCCATTAGAGGATTACAAAATTTAGTTAGGAAAAAAATATATATGTTATTTACTGAAGCAGGAGGGCTGGCAAACATATTACTCCAGAGGCTAGTCAAAGATCTTGAGTGGAGATGAAGTATGTGTGCAACTTTTCTGGTTCCTACAGATTGCAGCACAACACAGTGGGGAGGGCAGTTGTCAAGGCTGCATGCAAGGAGCTAGTACCTAGAAAAAGAAGGGGAAAAAGGAGAGGTTAAGTAAAGGGGAAAAATAAGGAGTGTAGTACTGAGGTAGTGGGAAAGGGAGAACAGTAGGAGAAGGCAGTTAAACAGTAACAGGAGCTACAGTTAGTTAAAAGTAAAACAGAAAAAAATATGCATGAATACAATGCAACTGGCTTGATTCAAGAACAGGCGAGTACACGGCATTAAACTAACATTCTTAATCAGGTAATACAAAGCAACTTTTTAAGGTAAATAATACAGCTTCAAACAGAGCAACAAAAAGACTTAAAACAGCTAATACAAGACGACCACTTAAAGGTAAATAATATAGCTTCAAACAGGGCAACTAGCTAAGTTAATGACAACTTTACAGAAAAAAAGACAGGGCTGCTACTAAATTCCTGTAAAAGCTATTAAGGTCGCAGTGTAGTTGGAACTCTGTCTTGGGCTATAGTAGTTACACAGTGGTTAAATAGCATTCAACAGCAGCATCACTTTGCAGTTATTCATTTTTTTTTTCAAATGCAGTCTATTGAAAGCAATGTGGTACCATAGTAGCTCTGGAAAACTAAACACTAAGCCACTAAGCAATAGTAATAGTTAGGAAGTCTAAACCATTAGTGCTTGGCATTTTCATTACAACTGAGTCAGCTATATAGCTAACCTATAATTCTGAGCAGTTGGAACATACATTGCATGAATTAAGCTTTAGCAATCCAGCAATTATTGGTATAGGAAATGTATGTACTGCCTACCGGCAGGTAGGGCAGTAGTGTACTCGTACACTGTGGGAATATCTCTTGACTGAGTAAAGAGGTTACAAAAACAAGCACTAGATAAAATTAAAAAAACACGCAATACTATAGTAATAGTCTGGCCGACTGCTGCTATACCAAGAACAACACTTCTGCCATATTTTTTTCCAGCTTGTAAGAAACATTCAACACTATACTAACAGCCCAGTCAATGGCTGCATTGCTTTAACAGGAAACAACAAACTGCAGAATTCTTGAGCAACTAGAAAGCATTTGGTACTCTTTTGGTTTTTAATGGTTGCCTAGCTAACAATTACAGTGAATATTAAGACACCACTGGGTAATGGTACATGCAGAACTAGCCATACATTTGGCTGGATATGGCACTAAAATCAACACATCGGTACCAAGAGAGAAAATGTTAGCAAAAAAAAAAAAAAAAAAAAACTTCTGGCCTATTGCGCTTTCATTGTATCACTATAAACAAAAATTCCCTTTTATCTACACTTGTAAGATTATTTACATTCCAGGATAATAAGGACAGCATAGCCATCATGATAAAAAGCTAATGTTCACATATATTATACACAACAGTTTTCTGAATGTGTATTTCCAGCTTTTGTGTTATGTGCATATACTAATGTTTGGCAGTATGATTTTTTGTAGAGTTGTTTCTTCTCATCTCCATCTGAACCTGTGTCACATTTTCAAAGACGTTTTGTTTTAATGAAAACCCTCAAAAACATAAAACATCCCCCTAATAACTTAGAACAAACACAGAAAACTATGCAGCTCTTCAAAACATGAAGTTTAACCTTCCAGCAAGGAACAACTGCACAAGATTGGTGGATGCACCTACAAGCATGATCTAACTTAAAATTAAAAAATGAAAAGTTCTGAGACCCTTAGTAGACCAAAATATATATATAGTTAGAGATTCCAAGCATTTTTTTAGAAAAATTGTATTATTTTCAACATAATATAGGTGAATTAAAGGGATGTATCATGGTTACACTGGATGTTCAATCCCTTTTCACAGCCATACCTAATGAACCAGGCATAGCTATGTTACAGAAATATTTGGAGAAATTCTCCACTTTTGACGAGGCCAAAATAGAATTGCTGGCATTTTTAATGGAAATAATATTGGAGAATAATGTCTTTTTGTTTGAGAATCAGTTATATCTCCAGAAGCACGGAGTAGCGATGGGCACTTCGTGCACTAACAGTTATGCCAATATAGTGATGGCCGAGTGGGAGCAAGAGCATGTGTTGAATGGTTTATATACAGAAAATGTAAACTTTTATAGGCGATTTGTGGTTGACAATTTTCTTTTATGGGGAGGAGAAGTGGAATTGCTACAAACATATTTCACATATTTGAATCAGACATCAGTGTTTCTTAGGTTCACCATGAAATATTTACACACTAGATTAGACTTTTTGGACATTACTATTAATAGCCTGGATCCATGCCGACAGCTTTCTAAGCTAGAGATCCGAGCTCCAAACTCCTCCCCTTACCCAGAATGCCCTGCAACCTCCTTCCAATCCCCAGATCGCGTTTGCCCATCTATATAATCTCACCATGACAAAGCAACAACCTGGAGAATCCTAACCTAAGGATTAACAAATGACTTGGATAAACCATCCTAGTGATCAGGAAACCAAACAACCAGGTTAGGGGGAAGGAGGGAGGGTTGGTTGCTGACAAATGAAGTTACCTACTCAGATGGAATGTTATGGTGAGTACATAACTTCTTTATCTGAAGTAGGAAACTTCATTTGATCATCAACCTGTGGGACAAAGTCCCCAGCTACCAAAAAAACTTGGGAGGTCCTCAAGGAAGGATATTCCGGAGCACTGCAGAGCCAAAAGCCTCCCTTCCTCTAAACACTAAATCCAATTTATAGTGAGAGATAAAGGTATGAGAGGATGCCCAAGTAGCCGCAGAACAAATGTCATCCAAGGGAATTCTCGACCAGAATGCAGCTGATGTAGCCACAGAATGGGTAGAGTGAGCGCGAACCCCAGTAGGTTCTGGCAGGCCAGATAGTTTATATATGAACAAAATGCAATTTGAAATCCATCTGGCCAAAGTCACCTTCGACACAGACTTTCCCAAGAAGGGTTTAGCAAAATAGACAAATAGCTGATCAGACTTGCGGAAGGCCGCTGGTCTGTGTAAATAAAACCGTAACTGTCTATGAACATCTAACAAATGAAGTTTGCACTCCCCTTTCTTTTGATAGTTAGGGAAGAAAACTGGGAGATTAATGGACTGATTGATGTTCGTCTTGGAGGCCACTTTAGGTAGGAACGATGGGTTAGTCCTGAGAGAGACCCTGTCCTTATGGAAAACCAGATACGAGGCTCTAATACAGAGAGCTTGAAGCTCCGACACTCTTTTAGCTGAGGTAATGGCTACCAAAAAGGCAGTTTTCCAGAATAAGAATTTCACATCAACAGAAGCTGCAGGTTCAAAAGGAGGTCCAGTTAGAGCTTGAAGGACCAAGGTTAGATCCCAAGGAGGGACGTGGTTCCTAACAGGGGTTCTCAAGAGAAACGTACCTTTCAGAAAGGTCTTACAAATCTTGGTGGAAGCGAGGGGATTGAGATCATCTCCACTGTGAAAATGCGAGATGGCAGCCATTTGAACCTTTACAGTAGAAGAACTGGCCCCTTGCTGAAAAATATGCAATAGAAAATCGAGCATTGCTGGGATGGGAGCAGTGAAAGGGTCCAATTTCCTATGAGACGCCCAAATAGAAAACCGCTTTAATTTACTACTGCAAAACTTCCTGGTAGATAGCTTATGTGCCGCTACCAGGATAGATCTAACTGCAGACGAAATACAGGGAGTCCTAGCAACTAATGGAACTGGATCAACCACGCTGAGAGCTTGAGTTCGACCAGGTTCGGGGGTTTCAATCCCGAAGGATGAGATATTAGATCCTGGATGGGATCCAAGATCCAGAGAGGAGCTATAAGATGAGGCCACAGGCATGGGAACCAGGTTTGACGAGGCCAGAATGGGGCTATGAGGATAATCTTGTTCCCCAACCGACGAGGTTTCTGTAAGAATTTTGTTATCAATGGAAGAGGGGTATAAGTATACAGAAGGCCAGGTGGCCAAGCATGAACTAGAGCGTCTCTGGGGCTGTCCCCCAGAGGGGGAATTAGAGCGAAAAACTCGCTGCACTTCGCGTTGGAAGGCGACGCGAAGAGATCACAGCAAGGTTGACCCCATTTGCGGAAGATCTGTTTCGCTACTAAGGGATTCAGAGACCACTCGTACGGCGAGAGGATAGTTCGACTCAGTTTGTCCGCTAGGATGTTGGACCGACCCAGAATGTGCGTTGCTAACAGAAAACGGTTGGTGGATATCACCCAATCCCAAACTGTCATGGCCTCTCGACAAAGAGGGAAAGACCTGGTCCCCCCATTTGTTGATGTACCAGACCACCGACATGTTGTCTGACTGAATCACAATAGTCCCTGGAGGGAGAAAGGCATGAAGGGCATGCAACGCTAGAAGCATCGCTCTCATCTCCAGAACACTGATATGCTGAACGGTCTCTGTCTGAGTCCATGTACCTTGAACAGTTCTGCCGCGTAATGCCCACCCCACCCAAGGCGAGAAGCGTCCGTGGTCACCGTGGCTTGGGGTTGCTGCATAACAAACAGTCGTCCTTCCTGAAGCTCTCGGGAGTGGAGCCACCACAAGAGAGAATTTCTGCACACTCTGCTGAGAGGAATTGGCAAGTCCAACGGATGGTGAAGGATGGACCACTGAACCTGTAATGGCCACTGGAGAATCCTCATGTGCAAGTGGGCTATGGGCACGAGGTTGATTGCCGCTGCCATGGACCCGAGAGCTCTCAGGACTAACTCTGCTGATGGGGCAGGTGACTGAAGAAGGGCTAAAACGTGTAAGGTCAAACTACGAAGTCTGTCTGATGTCAAGATGGCCTTGGTGTGAAGCGTGTCTATCCTGGCCCCTATGAACTCCCAAGACTTGAACTGGTTGGAGGGATGACTTCTTCAAGTTTATGGTGATCCCCAAATGGGACGCTAGAAGTAGGAAACAATCCCTGGCTAAGCAGAGTAGATTCCTGGTGGGGGCGGTCAGGAGCCAGTCGTCTAGATAAGAAAAAACCTGTATTCCCTGAAGCCTCAGGTGGGCCGCTACAACTGCCATGACCTTGGTGAACACCCTGGGGGCTGTGGTGAGACCGAAGGGTAGGACCCTGAACTGGTAATGACTGGGCCCTAGCCGGACGTGGAGAAACCTCCTGGAACGCCTGTCCATGAGAATGTGATAGTACGCATCCTTGAGGTCTATGGAGCACATCCAGTCCTTCTCCTGCAGCAGGGGCAGAATGGATTGAAGCGGGACCATTCGAATTTTTCCTTGGCAATGAACAGGTTCATTGTTGAAAGGTCAAGGATCGGCCTTAAGTCCTCCGTCTTCTTTGGCACCAAAAAGAACCTGGAGTAATTGCCTAATCCGGATTGTCCTGGGGGACGTGCTGGATGGCTCTTTTTTCTAGCAGCTTTTTTACCTCTAAAGCTGCAGCCTCCCTCTGACTGGGTGGTACATCAGGGAGGCGCCTCGACTGAGGAGGCAGATTTATGAAAGGGATAGAGTAACCTCTGGATATTATTCGAAGCACCCAGCGATCTGATGTTATGGGCTCCCATTGGGCCAAGTGCTTCGAAAAACGCTCCCCGACTGCTCCACAGAGGAGCAGTCGGGCAACCCCTCAGGGCTGCTGCGTGGGTCGATCATTAAAGGGTTCCCTCGACCCAAAATTTTTTGCCCCCCCCCTCTGTATCTGGGCCGGCGTCCACCTTGTCCCCCTGTCTCTGAAGGACGAAGGGTCCGGAGTGTAACAGGACTGCTGAGACTTTTGGAACCACATCTTCTTTTGTCCTCTCTGGTTCCTAGAAAAGGACCTTTGAGGAGCCAAGAAGCGGACTCCGACGGCAGACAGCGTCTTCCCATCTTTCTCGCTCTGAATCAATGTGTCGCAGATGGTCATCCCAAGCAGAGTAGAACCGTCGAAGCGTGCGTTCGCAAAGGATGCCTTGAAAGGTTCCTCAAAGTCACAAAGCCAGAGCCAGGCGTGACCCCTTAAGACGATACCGGACCCACTGGCTCTAGCGGCTCCTTCCGTGGCATGGGAAAGTAGCCGCATAGACGTGTTCGAAACAGATTTGAGAGTGGCCATGTGAGCCGAGAAAGTCCGTTTGTCCTCGGCCGACATGGACTCAGGGGGAGACTCAGCATATTCTTTCACCAGATCCCGCTGAAGTCTAATTACATGGGCCAAGTAATTCAGCGCACTTATAAAAAAAGGTAGCTGAAGCAAACATCCGCTTCCCGATACGATCCACAATCCGAGACTCCTTATCAGGGGGATGGATCGAGGAACTATCCTGAGCGAGTTCCTCTTGGTGGCTGCTGCCACCACCATGGCATCTACCAGGGAACCCTTACTCCAAGCCGTCCTATCCATGGGGGGACCGAGAATCCTGTCTGGTCTCCTGGGGATTGGCTCTACAGTGTCCGGTTCCTTCCACGCCCTGGTAGTGATGAGGTCAACCAGGGGGTCGGCCGGAGGGGACACCCAAGAGGTAGACGGTCCTGCATCGAATGCCTCCAGAAACACTGACTCATCCGAGGAAAGCTTTTGGGCTGACCACCCTCCTTTCATGCGAAGCATTTCTATAATGTCTCCAAAGGAGACGTCAATGGGGGGTGACCTGGGGGAACCTTCCCCTTCTTCCAAAGTCCAAGTGCCTCCTCTTACACTTACGTTTGTGAGGGACCTCCTCGGTGGGACTGTCTGAGGAGGGCTCACTAACAGGGTCATGGAACAGGCTGGGATGTCAATGCAGGCTGTCCCTGGGACTGGATGATGGAAGACAAGCCCAGCTGCAAGGGAGTGGGGGAGGTATCCGAAGATAGAGTATGGGGTCTCGAACCTCTCGAGAGAACTCTCTTCACCACGTCGAAAGCCGAGGGTGAACCAATCTCTCTGGGCTCCATGGTTAACACCCTTAGACCCGGCGCGGGGATCGCCGTCGGAGCCGAAGTGCTTGGACCCGAGAGGGAAGTGTGCTCCGACCGAAACGGAGCCGAAGACACACTGGCCTCCCCGGATCTGATGCACGGCTCCGAGAGCTCGGATCCAAAAGGGGATCCAACAAACTCGAGGGCATGGCCGGTGTCGAGGTAACTATAACCGTCGGCGCCGACACCCCGGATCTGAGACTTCTCAGATCCGACAGCTCCGAAAGCTGATAATGGATCGGAGAAGGAGCTATCGAGGCAAAAAGTGGGGCTGAACCCCCCCCCCCGAGGCAACAGCACTCCCATCTGCAGCTGGGTTTGGAGGAAACGACGCATCATCTGGTCCATATCAGCGTCGGAGAGACTGCGGGTCAACCTAGAAGAGGCCGCCGAAGCTGGCCGGGAGGGCCGCCGCGATGACCTCGAAGATGGTCGGGCCTCCTCCTCCGGTGAGAAGCGTGGAGAACGGAGCCGAGGGGAGGAAGGCCTGGAAATCTTCTGAGGTGAGGAGAGCAGCTTGGCAGGTGGGGCCGAGGGGGCAGAGTCGGCCCGCCGCTTGTGGCTCCTATGCCTCTCTTTCTCCCTCTCTCCTTTCCTTCTTCTCCTTCCTAGAGTCCCTCTCTCCCTGAGAAGAAATGGGAGGTTGAGTCCCAGCCAGGGTAGAGGGAACAACAGGCTGAACAGCTGCGGCTGTAGCCACTGAGGGAGAGGAGGAGAAAGCCGACTCCGAGGGTAGAAGACCCGCCAGAATCAGCTTATTCTTCCTATCCCTCAGGGCCCGGGGGTTAAAAGCTGCACAAATTTGGCAAGCCGAAGACAAGTGCGGTACCCCCAGGCAGAGGACGCACTGAGTGTGGCCATCCGCTGGGGAAAGCTTATGGCCACACTCAGTGCACTTAGAAAAAATGGCCTTAGAGGCCTCGGCCATAATCCCAAACAAAAACACACACGCGCCTCACACAAACACCTAAGGGGAAAAGGGGGGGGGGTACTAGGCTTTAAACTAGGAGGAACGGTAAAGGGGTTTAAACTAAGGTGTTAACTGTTCACACACACAAAAACTAATAAGATTTTAAGAAACTTTTCTTACTCACAGATCGCCTAAAACTAGGAGCTTGAGAAACCCATGCTTGACAAAGCCGCAGCAAATGAGATCTGGGCATTGGAAGGAGGTGGCAGGGCATTATGGGTAAGGGGAAGGAGCTTGGAGCTCAGATCTCTAGCTTGGAAAGCTGCAGGCTCGGATCCAGGTTAGATCCGATACCCACAGGTTGATGATCAAATGAAGTTTCCTACTTCAGATACAATGTTATAGAAACAGTTACCTGTTTACAACAAGTATGCACCCACAACACATATTTGATAATGTGATGAAAGGGCAAGGTATGAGGGTATCTAGATTATGTGTGAAAGAAGAAGACTTTGATAAAGAAGTACATCTATTAAAACAGAGATTCACTGATAGAGGATATCACAGAGACAAAATAGTAAAAAACATGGAAATAGTAAGAAATAGTAAAACAACATCTGGCAAACCATATTTCTCTGACAGAAACATGGATAGAGTTGAACCCATTAAACAGGGGAGATATCCATCATGTAGAATGCCAGTTAAATATGCTAATAATATGAGAGTTGCCACTTTACATATATATATATATATATATATATATATATATATATATATATATAGAAAATTTTGGCCTATATTGTCAGCGGATCCAGAGGTCAAGAGAATAGTTGGATCACGTCCCTCATTTGTATATAAAAACATGAGAAATATTAAGAGAATGTTATGTCATCCTAGAAACGATACGGAAGGTCCTAATAAGGGGGTCAGTGTGTGTAAAAACTGTAACTTTTGTCAATATGTAGATACCACAGACAAATTTGTCCACCCAGATTTGGGTAAGACTTTTTGGTTTCAAGCAGAAGGCACCTGTGATTCTGAACATTTAGTTATCTTGCCTATTGTGTGGCCTGCATGGCCTACTATATAGGCAAAACAGATAGGAAGTTTAAGTTTAGAATAAGGGAACATTTATATAATATACAGAAACAGGTCACCACGAATGCCTTAGCTAAACACGTAATGAGCACTTCACATACACATAACTTTAGATTTATAATGGTAGAAAACACAAAACTTACTAGTAGACTTGGGGACATTAAGAATAAAACAGAACTTAATGAAACCAAATGGATAGTAAGGTTGAAAGCCCATGACGGTAAAGGGCTTAATGATAAAATATCCATTAGACCTGTTTTAAAAAACAGACCACTAAAAACTTGACTTGAGTGAATATAGATGGTACAATTATAGATTTGATATATTTTATATATTTAAGGATGAATTTTATGTATATGTATTTATATATCTATATATATTTATATGTTTTACTATCACTTTAAAATTTGAAGTTGTTTAATTGATAAATTGATTGCTCAAGGATATATAGTAGATTAAGTAGTGTGTTTGTCATTATATCTGAAGAAGCATTGAGATACACTGTGAAAGCGCTCACATCTCTTGTTCAATAAAGAAGTTATTCTACTACTGTGTCATTGTTCAGCCACAGCACTAGAACTTTTTTGCATTTGTTGGTGCTTTGGCATTTATCCAGAGGGTACAGGTTTGTGATTTTTCTGTGTAACGTAAAATTAAGTTTACTCATGCTGAAGTGCATGGTACAGCTTGTGCTCCCACGTACACTGCTTACTGTCTGATCTCTTCTTACCTCTTTTCCCCCCAAGATATCAAAAACAGCTTGTATGCTTTCAGAAAATGTTAACTTTTAGCCCTAAGAAAAAGTGCACGGACTATCTTTAAGTAAAACTAAATTGTACACTGTTCTACTAACTACTAACTGCATTAAAGTATTATGGCTATTAGGGAGGTTGTTACCTCTTATTCACTTCCCACAATTTCAAACTTAATTTTTTTCAGTGAACTGCTTGCCACTGTACCTTTAAATTTTGCATTTTCCTCAGCAAAGAGCACTCAAAATTCTCAAGATTAACTGCTTGCACTTGCAGACATCTTGTCTCCATGGAAATGTAAACAGCAATGAGTCTTTGTAAATTTCACTCGGAAAAAAACGCATAGCTGCCCTCGGGTGCTGACATCTCAACTCCACTAAACAGTTGCCAGTGGAAAACAGATAAGCTAATATCTTTACAGTTGTAAGAAGGTTGGGATTTCCATGGCTTTCATCATTTTGTCTTATTTTTAAAGCTTACATGCTTACAAAAACACCTGTTTACAGCTTATGCCAAAGGGTAATCTACACATTCACCCCTATAAAACAAAAAGGGAAAATATCCTAATCCTACATACAATATAATCAATGGACTTTTAAAACTCAACCATGCCCCAGCAGCCCAAGATCACAGCATATGAACATTAAGTTTACTTTTGTCCAGCCTTTTTCCTCTTGCTATACTGTAAAACCTATATTTCTTACAACTAAAAAACGTACTTGTTTATTTTAATATCTTTAACGCATGCAACAGTTACTGAAACAACTGTCTTCACATTTAAAATACCACGGACTACACACAGAACTGTTTTACTGTATATAAAAAGAGTTATATACTTACCTTAACTTGGAATCTGTGCTATCCAATGTCATTATTCATCACGGATGGGTCTTGGATCTGACCTCGGATCCGAGCCAGCAAAGTGAATAACAGCTCCTGAGCTTGAGTTCCTCCCCCTCTTCTTACTCCTTGTTACCCATAATCCTCATATCGAGTTTGCTAGATAACAATCCCAGCAGGGAGACTATCCTAGTCCAGGAACCACGTACCCAAACAATCCCATCACTTCCAGAATACCCTGGTCATCAGAAGCAGGGGGACTGAGGGTGGGAATGTGATGCTATCCATGCCATTATTGATTACTGATGGGTCACAGTCTACAGCTACTGAAATCCTGGGAGGTCTCAAGGACAGACATGCCAGAGCACAGAAGAACCAAATGAGGCTCTACCCCTAGATACCAAATCCAACTTGTAATGTGTTACAAAGGTCTGGAGGTTTGACTAAGTGGCAGCTGCACAAATGTCATCCAATAAAGTCCTGGCCCAGAATGCCAAAGACGTAGCTACTGATCTCACAGAATGAGTTTTAGCAGGTTTGGGGAGATTCCTGTGATTGCTCTCATAAACGTGAACTATGCAAGAAACTATCCAACAAGAAATGGACACTTTAGAATTGGCCCTGCCTTTCCTAGCCTGGGAGAAGGCCGTAAAAAGCTGATCCGATTTCTGAAAATCCTCAGTCTTCTTTAAGTAGAAGTGCAAAGTACAGTTGTGTACACTTACCATAAATGTAGATGTTCAAGTGTATTCACTGTTGCAGTCATCACATTTGGGTTATCCCTGCCAGGGTAGCCCTCGGCCGGCCCGAATACCAGAGACTTAGTATTTCTGCGTCGGCTGCTGTCACTTGAGGACTGACGTCAGGTCGTCAGTAGTATAAAGTAAGGCAGCCAACGGCATTACATCAATTTTTCTTGCCCTAACCTGTCAGGAGCCCTCAAGTAGGAGGCCAGGTTCTGGTGGAAGAAACCCCACCAGTGGAAAATAAATACTAATATTTCTCTTGTAAGGAAAGGAGAACAAGTTAGAATGATAATAAAAGGAGAAAGAGAAGAAACGGGGATGGAGGGAAACCAGGACTGCAACAGTGACTGCACTCGAACATCTACATTTATGGTAAGTGTACACAACTGTACTATGTTCTTCGTGTTTCACTGTTGCAGTCATCACATTTGAGTTGATTCCCAAAGCTGAGGAAAAGGGTGGAGCCATTCAATGAAACTAGGGGCTGGCTAGGATGCCCTGCAAGACTGCAGAGGCAAACCCTGCCATGGATTTGGAGAAAAGAGGCAGTGGGTAATCCTTGGTAAAAGTGTGAACAGATGTCCAGGTGGCAACCTCCAGGATGTCCCTGGTGGGGACTCCTCTGAGAAAAGCTGCAGAGGTGGAGGCTGCGCTGGTGGAGTGTGTCCTGACCCCCTTGGGGGGAGGCTTTCCATGCTGTTTATAGCAGAAATGGATGCAGTGTAATATCCATTTGGAAATGATTTGTTTAGAGATGGCTTTGTCTTCTGTCCCTGTAGCAAAGCTAACCAGCAATTGATCAGACTTTCTGAAGGATTTAGTCCTGTGTAGACAGAATCTGAGCTGTCTGTGCACATCTAGAGAGTGAAGAATCCTTTCCTCTTTGTTCTGGGGATTAGGAAAAAAGGTGGGTAAATGAATGGATTGGTTCAGAGCCACAATGGACACCACCTTGGGCATGAAGGATGGATTAGTTCTGAGGGATACCCTGTCTGCATGGAAGATGATGAAGGGTTCCACAGCCATAAGTGCTTGCAGCTCTTCTGGCTGAAGTAATGGCCAGAGGGAATGCTGTCTTCCAGGAGAGAAATTTTAGCTCTGCAGAAGAAGCTGGTTTGAAAGGGGGCAGGGTGAGCTTTTCCAAGACAAAGTTAAGGTCCCAAGCTGGTGTTGGTGCCCTTCTGGGTGGCCTCAAGTTGCTAGCCCCTCTTAGGAACTGTTTGATCAAATGGTGTGAGAAAAGGGACTGCTCAGTGGGAAAATAAGAAGAAATAGCAGAGGCATGAAATTGTATGGAGGAGAAAGAGAGGCCACTGTGTAGTAGGTCAGCTAAGTAATCCAAGATAAGAGGGAGGGAGGGCTGTGCCATATTGGCTCCCTTAGCCTGGATCCAGGTGCAGAATATTTTCCATTTATCAGCATAAAACTTCCTGGTGCTAGGACATCTGGCCTCGTGGATAAAATCCAGAACCTGTTTACTGAAGTTGGCAGATTGGTTCGGGGTTAGGGAATAAGCAAAGCTGCCAAACTGAGTGTCTGCAATTGGGGATGCATGAATTCCCCTTCCCTCTGGGTCAGGAGATTTGGAATCTGAGGAAGATGGCATGGGGGTAGCGGGAACAGGCTGAGCAGCAAGGGATACCATTGCTACCGGTGCCACTCTGGAGATATAAGAATGGTCCTTGGTTTTTCCTCCATTATTTTGAGCAGTTCCCTGGGGATGAGAGGTAGGGGAGGAAAGGCATAGTCTGATAGACTGAACTAGGGGAAGGACAGGGCATCCACTTTCCAAGCCATGCAGTGATGCTCCCTGGTGCAGAATTTGCTGAGCTGATAACTGGTGTGGGAGGCAAAGAGGTCGACCTTCAAGGTTCCCAATTTCTGAGTTATTAGGGTGAAGGTACTTCTGCTGAGTTGCCACTCGTGTGGGTCCAGGAGATTTCTGCTTAATTGGTCTGCCAGAGAGTTGAGACAGCCTGGTAGGAATTGTGCTAACAGGTGTAGTTGCATGGCAGAGGCTGTGTGCCAAAGGGTTATGGCCAGCCTGTATAGAGGGTAGGAGTGAAGTCCCTCCCCGCTTGCTGATGTACCACATCACACTGGTGTTGTCTGCTTTGATCAGGAGAGCCTCTGGAGAGAGAAGGGCCTTGAAAGCTATCAAGGCGTGCTGCACAGCCATCATCTCTTTTTGATTGATGTGCAGAGGGATTTGCTGTGGGCTCCATTGGCCCTGTATGCACCTGCCTTCCAGGTGTGCACCCCAAGCGTAGTATGATGCATCTGTAGTGAGGGTCTGGGCAGAGAGGGGTGAGGAGAAAGGCATTCTCTTGTTGTGGGAGCATGCTGTTGCCCACCAAAGAAAATCTTTCTTGAGCCAAGGAATTATATGTAGAAGAGTTTCCAAGTCTTGAGAGTGTTGGCACCAAAGGCTCTTAAGGTACCATTGAAGTTTCCTCATATGCAGTCTGGCATATGGAATGAGTAGTATGCAAGATGACATGAACCCCAGAGCTTGCAGGATCTTCCTTGCGGTTAGCTGGGGCCTGGTGGCTAGTTGAGAGAAGTAGGCTGTCTGGAAAATTTGTTTCTCTGGAGTAATGTATGCCATCTGGGATGCTGTGTCCAGACTTGCTTCCAGGAAGATTATCCTTTGGGTGGGCACCTGTTTGGATTTCTTTTCGTTGATTGTGTACCCTAGAGAGGTTAGTAGGGTCTTTACAAAGGCCAGGTGCTTGAGCAGCTTTTCCAGGCTGTCTGTCTGAATAAGGCAGTCGTCTAAGTATGGGTAAGTCTGAATATTTCTTTGTCTGCAAAAGGCAATGGCCAGAGCCAGACATCTTGTGAAAAATCTGGAAGCAGTACATAAGCCAAAGGGAAGCGTAGAGAACTGAAAGTGCTGAGATCCTGCCGTGAAGCGGAGATATTTCCTGCATGAGTCCCTGATAGGAATGTGGAGGTAGGCCTCTTTTAGATCTAGGGTGGCTAGCCAAGTGTCCTTGGACAGCATGGTTAGCACCTGCTGGAGGGTAAGCATTTTGAATTTTGGGATCACCAGGAAGGTGTTTAGAATGGATAGATCGAGGATGGGGCACCAGGTGCCCTCTTTTCTGGGCACCAGAAAAAGTCTGGAGTAGAAACCTTGGCTTATCTGTTCTGCAGGAAAGTGCTCTACTGCCGTCATAGAGAGCAGGGAAAGGATTTGCTTTTGAGCCTCTGCCCACTGATTTGGTGGTAGATCTGAGAACCCTTTTGGGGTTGGAAGAGTGTGGAAGGAAAATCCGTATCCCTAAACATAATATTCAGAACCCAGTGGTCCTTGGTAATGGTGGCCCAGGTGCTTGAGTGAAAGGAGAGTTTTCCTCCTAGGGGTAAGTGAAGGTGGGCAGAGGGAGGGGGTGGAGGAGGTGAGTCATTGTGAGTTCTTACCATAAGGGGGTGGCTTAGAACTCCCTGGTTTTGAAGTGGAGGTAGTCCACTGCTTAGATCTCTGCATTCCCTGGGGCTGCTGTCTGGGGGGTCTGCTTCCACAGGGCCTAGGCTGGGCTGGTTTACTGGGAGCAGGAAAGGACCAGTGTTTGGAGGTACAATGCCTGCTGAACCTAGGGGGCTGGACCTGCAAGAAATCCTTAACTATTTGCATAGATTTTGCTTTTTCTTCCATCTTTTTAATGACCTCTTCTGCCTTAGTGCCAAATATGTTATCTTTGTGGAAAGTGGCATCCAACAATTTAGATTTGACATGGTCTGGCATGTGCTGTTCCTTAAGCCATGCATGCCTTCTAATGACAGATCCAGTGACCGCTGTCCTGCAAGGAGCTTCTGCGGCATCAAAACCACAGTGCAAGGTGTGTTTAGTTACTTGACATGTAGCAGGAAAGGAAGACATTTTTTTGTTTAAGGAGTTCCAAGGTATGTTGCTGAAATTTCAGCATATGGAACTGACAATTTAGTGCCCTGAAAGCAAGAGTAGCTGAGGTGTATACGTTTTTACCCCATCTGTCCAATGGTCGGGAATCCCTGTCTGAGGGGGTGGAATTCTTAGTAGAGGTTGCTTTAATCCATTTTGGCCCTTGAGAAATGACCTCAGGGTCACCTGTAGGATTTTTAAAAAGATATTTGTGTGAGTCAGGGACTCTATAGTACCTGTCTGGTTTTCTGGGAGCAAGAGGAAGGGAGTCAGGAGTCAAGCTGGATTCGAGGAAAACATCCTCCACAGCATCCAGTACATGGGGGGGGGGGGGGGGTTCTGTGTTGCGGAAGATCTAGGAATTCCATGAGTCTCTTTTTAGAGTGAGGGCAGTCCTGACTCTCACGTTGGAAATGCTCCCTTAAGGTATGCAGGGTTTCCACAAAGGAAAATCCTCTGGGGGAGAGGCTGAAGGAATGGAATCCTCTGCATCACAATCCTCATATGTGCACAGGGGTTGCATGTCTTCATATTCAGATGCATCAGATTCATCAGACACTTGTTCAGACAAAATTACAGGGGATAGATTTCTTTTCCTTTTGAAGGGGGTAGCATGGCTTCCACTGATCAGCATGATAAGGTCTTCCACCATTTAAGCATTTGAGACTGAGGCAAGGTAGCAGGCGCCTGAGAGTCAGTCATCGGTTTCTTGGGTGTGGTTCATACCCTGGGCCTAAGAAATTCGGTAGTTTTAGTAAGAACGGTAGTCGGGAAAGAAGACGGCGGTATGTGTCGAGATTCGGTAGTGCGAAGGACTTCCTCGGAAGCTGGTGTCTGCTCAGTAGCTCCAGACCCATCCTAGGTTGAGATGACTGCAAGATCCTTAGTCGAAGAAGAGTTTTGCAACATACTGGACTCCGAAAGGCTCTCTGTAGCGGCCTGCGAATCAACAGAAGCGAGCATCAGGGGCTGCGAAAGTGCCTCACTGAGTACTGGATAACTGACGACTAGCTTAACGGAAGGGTCGGTAGGTTTGGACCTGTGCGGTTTGTCTCTGTCTTTATCTTTACATTTTTTTGGAAGATCTGCTTTCGGATGGCTTACCGAAGCCATATTAGAATTCGAGGACTGCAAGTGAAAATATCTGGCTACAATGGGTTGAAAAAAGCACAGAAGCGACAATGAGGGATGTCGTGGTCTGGGCCTAAACAAGTGATGCAGTAAGAGTGGAAGTCTCGGTGTGGTATTTGTTTTCCACAGGCGTGACAATTATTAACTTTTTCTGACATCGGTTAGTGCAAGAAAAAAGGATCCCGAACTGGGTACTTAGCTGTAGAAGACTTCAACTTCAGTTCGGTAGACGAAAACTCAGGTAGCTGCCGACCGGCACTCGTGCAAACTGCTTCTGCTTTGGGCTCCACTGCAAGAAAGACTGATGTGACGGCCTTGCTTTATAGTACTGACGACCTGATGTCAGTCTTTAAGCGACAGCAACCGATGCAGAAATACTAAGTCTCTGGTATTCGGGCCTGGCGAGGGTTACTCTGGAAAAGATAACCCAAATGTGATGACTGCAACAGTGAAACACGAAGAACATCTGCCTACAGACATCCAGACAATGATGCTGATACTCCCTTTTTTTGGAGAAATTGGGAAAAAAGACAGGGAGCTGGATATATTGATTTAGATGAGTTTCCAAAGCCACTTTTGGAATGAAGGCAGGATTGGTTCTAAGGGAAACTCTATCCTTATAAAAAAACATGAAGGGAGGTTTTATACAAAGAGCTTGTAACTCGGAAAACCTCTTGGGAGAGGTAACTTGCCACTAAGAAGGCCATCTTCTAAGATAGAAACTTAATGTCACATTTTGCAGCAGGTTTGAAAGGGGGTTGTGTCAGGGACTGCAGCACCAAGGTAAGAGCCCAAAAAGGAGACGGGTCTTTGAAGGGAGGACTAAGCAAGAACAACCCTTTGAGAAAGGCCTTGCAGAGCCTAGAAGAAAACATGGGGCTATCGTTTAAATGAAAGTTGGAGAGAGCTGCCAATTGCAGCTTAATCATTGAGAAACGTGCCCCTTGCTGGAACAGAGAAGAGAGGAAGGACAAGATATCTGCCACTGGAGCCGAAAAGAGATTTATGTCCCTCTGACGAGCCCAAATAGAGAACCTCTTCCATTTGCTGGAAGAGACCTTTTTTCGTGGAAGGTTTCTGAGGAACTAAAATAATATCCTTCACTGGGGAAGGTCTGGCTGACGATCACTGGAACTGGAGGTACCAAGCTGTCAACCTCAGGGACATCAGGTCGGGAGGGTGAAGTCCCCATGGATCAGAAATGAGATCTTGTAATGGATCCAATAATCAAGGCGGAAATTTCAGATGAGACCAGAGGAAGAAGAACCACATGAGAGGCCAAAAGGGGGCAATGAGGATGAAGTGAGCCTTCAGGCGACATTCTTTCAGTAGAACTTTGAGAATGAGGTGTTGGGGGATAGGCGTAGAGGAGACCTGGTGGCCAGTCATGAATTAGAGCATCCCTGAGTGACTTCCCCAGTGGGGGGATCAAGGCAAAGACTTTGCTGCATTTGCGGTTCTGGAGATGCAAACAGGTCATAGCACAGAGATCCCCAGAGATCGAAGATCTGACTTGCCACTGACTGTTTCAGAGACCACTCATGGGGGACTCAGGATAGACCTGCTCAGCTTGTCTGCTAGCACGTTGGAATCGCCGGGGATATGCGCTGCAAGAAAAAAGCGCCCTGAGGTCATCGTCCATTCCAAAACTCTCATGGCCTTTCTGCACAGGGGGGGAAATCGTGTTCCCCCCTTGCTTATTGATGTACCTGAAGTTGTCTGTCTGAACTGCCACCATCCCAAGTGTGAGAAGGTCCTGGAAGGCTTGCAACGTTAATAGGACCGCTCTCATCTTCAGGACATTGACGTGTAACTTGGTCTCCGAGGGGGACCACGTACCTTGGACCATTCTTCCCTGGAAATGCCCCTCCACCTCAACACGGAGGCGTCCATGGTCACCGTGGCTTGGGGCTGAGGAAGACAAAAGGGTCTCCCTAGCAGGAGAGCCTCGGTCCAGACCCACTAGCTCAAATGCTGCTTGCAGACCCAACAAATTCAACTGGGGTGAAGATGGGCTGACTACTGTACAGCCAGAGTCCACTGGAGCATCCGCATGTGATACCTGGTGAGGGGACCCAACTGAATAGCCACTGTCATCAACCCAAGGACCTGCAGAATGAGATGGGCAGGGGCACTGTCCTGTTCCAGAAGGAGCAGAACTTGCTCCTGGATTGTGACTACTCTGAGCGGGGAAACAGCTGCAGTCTCCGACACCATGTCCGGAAGAACTCCTATAAACTTCAGCCTCTGGCACGGAAGAAGGTGAGACTTCAGAAGATTTATGGCAATGCCCAGATCTTGAAAAAGGCCTAGAGTGAAGTCCTTGGCTAGAGACTGAAGATGCTTTGTGGGAGCCTTGAGGAGCCAATCATCCAGGTATGGGAAGACCTGAATCCCCTGCAGCTGGAGATGGGCTGCAACCACTACCATATATTTGGTGAACACAGCCTGAAGTACAGAAATCTCTTGAGCACCTTTCTATTTTTATGTGATAGTACGCATTCCTGAGATCTATCGAGCACATCCAGTCATCCTTGCGCAGAAGCGGTAGAATGGACTGAACAGTGACCGTCCGGAACTTCAACTTCTTGATCGATAAATTCAGTTTGCTGAGGTCCAGAATGGGATGTAGGTCTCTGTTCTCTTTGGAAATAAAAAGAAGTGAGAGTAAGTACCAGATCCTTGTTGTACTGCTGGGACCTTCTGGGTGGCTCAGGTCTTGCAACTCTGAGAGAGCTAACTCCCTTTTGCAGGGTGGGATGTCCGGGAGTGACATTTGGAGTGGAGGGGGGTGAGCGAAGGTTATAAATTATCCCCAGGACACAATATTTAGCACCTATGGGTCTGAGGTAATGGCGTCTCAGGCCAGGTGGTGCAGGGAGATATGACCCCCGACTACCTTCAGGGCAGGACAGTCAGGCAGCGCTTCAGGAGCGCTGTGGGGGCTTCTCCAAGAAGGGTTCTCGGAAGCCTTGATTCTGCAGAACCCCTCTGCCCTCGGGTGGCATCTTCCATCGAATCCCCCTCCCTGGAAAGAAAAAGAGGATTCCTGTGGAGGGTCCTGGAGGGAATACTGTGTCATGGGAAGCCACAGCTTCTTACTACCCCTCTGAGTCTTAGAGAAGGACTGTTGGGGAGTTGAGAACCTGATTCCGACCACTGACAAGGTCTTACCCTCCTGCTCATTTCGGGTTAAAGTGTCCTTGACCGAGGGACCAAACAGAGTAGATCCATCAAATGGGGCATTAGGAAAGGACACACTGAAGTTGTCCGCAAGCTTGCAGAGGCGAAGCCAGGCATGACGCCTAATAGCAATGCTTGTACCTGCCGTTCATGAGGTGGCCTCGACAGCATTCAAGATCAACCTCATCGAGGCATAGGGAAGTGAGTGTGGATAGCTTTGGAGAAACCACTTTGAGGCTTTCTGGAGGCAGCAACTCTGAAAGGGAAGAGGAGAGTTCCAAGACCAAATCCCTTTGCAGCCGTGTAAAGTGTGCCATGTAATTCTCAGTCCTCAGTCTGAATGTAGCTGAGGCATACACACGATTCACAAACTGGTCAATCGCTCTAGACTCCCTGTTAAGGGGATAGACCGAAGACCTCTGTTCCACAAGCTCTTTCTTGTTGGCTGGCCCGGATGGATCCAAGCTAACAAGAGTCCCCGCTCACAGATCCAATGAGGTTGTCAGAGCCGAAGGGGATTTCGAACCACTGATCAGATCCGAGGACCAGTGAACCTCGGAGGAGTCAGATCCAGCAGTGGGTGCGGAGGCTTTCAGAGCCAATGATTCCGGAACTGATGCTCCCAAGGCTGGACTTGGATCCGGAGCATATGGATCAGAGAGCCTGGGCCATTTTGCTAGAGAGTTCTGAGAGGAAGAGGGCTTCCTCTTGGGATCCGAGGGAACCTTGGAGGGTGAACCTGAGACCAGAGGGCCCCTTTTAGCCAGTTCTCTTAGCAGTAACTTGTTTCTATGGTCTAGGAGAGCCCAGGGATTGAATCCTGCACAGATATCACATCCAATCTCCAAATGGGGCTCACCTAGATAGTAGACACACTCCTCATGTGTGTCAGCAGGAGCCAGTTTATGAACTTCATCAATTGGCTAAGCTTCTGGTGTCATTCTAAGGGGATCCAGTATTTGTCTTCCTGGGATGACATGATCGACAGACCACGATGCTTTGCCAGAGATGGCCTGCACCTGTCGCCCTTGGGATTCTGGATACCGGCTAAGGCTCTTGCCACCCCTATAGTGCCTTTTTTAGGCAAGGTTCAAATGACAAATTCACCACCGTAACAGGTACAAGCAAGCAAAATCTGAGGATAATGCTACTCAATGCTAGAAGTCTAAATCTCAAAATGCACTCACTGGAGGCACACCTTAAAATGGAGAACATCGACATCTGTGCAGTGACGGAGACCTGGTTCAAATTTTCAGAGAGCACCCCTGCCTTACCAGGCTATAATTCATACCACACCTTTCGGCCACCTAACCCGGACCGAAGCACTAAAGGTGGAGGCATGTCCATATTCATTAAGGATAGCCACACCTCCAGGCTAGTTGCACAGCATAATGCATTCGAGATTATCAAGTGCAACTAACTCTGGGCAAGACCGCAATCCAAATTGTAGCTTGCTACAGACCCCCCCACCATGCCCCAGGATTCCCACTCCTCATTTCTTGATGCAATGGAAAATATTAGGGTACAAACCAACACCCTAATAATGGGCGATTTCAACTACCCCACCATTAACTGGGAAAACTACTCATGTACCAACTCTTCTGCTCGTTTTCGGGAATTCATAAATTCCAGTGCCTTGGATCAACTTATTCACATCCCCACTAGGGGCAGCAATATCCTAAACCTGGTCACTGCCGACATGGGCGACCAGTTTTCCACACCAGAGGTCAGTTCCGCATTGGTCAGATCCGACCACAAGCTAATCACCCTAGACATCCACATCTTGCCCCCACCCCCCATTAGGGAAACCACCATAAAAAAACTTCTCCAAAGCCAACTTCACACTTCTTAAGACAGAAGTGGCAAACTTCATGACACCCATGCAGACGGACAATAGAGGTACGACTGCGGAATCCTACACAAATGCACTTTATAAGCACTTACACGAGTGCATAGATCGTGCTATCCCAAACAGAACCAAGATGCTATCCTCCAAAAAAAAAGAAGCCAATCTGGTGGTCCTCTGCAATAAACAAACTCTACAACAGAAGAAAGAAACTGTTGCAAAAAAGAGTAAAATCCCATGACTGGAAACATTCCCTGGTCAGCCTCAGTAAGAAGCTGAGATCCCTCATAAAATCCTCCAAAGCTAATTACGGAAACAAAATTGCCACTGACTCTAAAGGCAACCACAAAGCATTCAATAGCTATGTCACGAATCTCAGTGGCAACACTCAAATCTGCTCTGAGTTACAGCACAATGGCACTAAATGTACAGAACCAACTGATATTGCCAACATCCTGGCAGATAGGTTCAGTGCTAACTTTACCCCTCTCTAACCCCTGCAGGGCCCATCTCTATACCGGAAGAATGCAAAGTTCCTGTAATCACGGCTGCACAGATAAAAAAACACACTCTCCAAAGCCAAGAACACAGCATCCATGGGACCTGACAATATCCCAGGCTGCGTTCTACACGATATAAAGAATGAACTGGCACCCCATCTAAGTACAATGTTCAATCATAGCCTCACCTCAGGCTTTGTGCCACTGAATGGTGCACAGTGACAGTTATCCAACTCCACAAAGGGGGAGCCATGACCGACCCTGGAAACTACCGCCCCATTAGCCTGACGAGTCTGGTCTGCAAGACCATGGAATGTATCATCATGGAACTCATAAACAAAGACATTGGTAATCTCCAAACTCTGGACCGCACCCAGTTCGGGTTTGTAAATGGCAGATCATGTCTCCTAAACCTGATAGACTTCTCTGAAGCAGTCAACAAAGTCATAGATGAGGGTAACGTGGTTCACACAGCCTATCTACACCTCCCCAAGTCTTTCAACACCATCCCCCACTCTGGAATTATAGATAAACTCACTAAACTAGGTATAAATCCCTATGCCACAAGATGGGTTGCTAACTGGCTCACAGAGAAAACCCACACTGTGAAAGTAGCAGACTCCAAATCCGACTTCAGACCAGTGACAAGTGGAGTATCACAGGGTTCAGTCCTGGGTCCTCTCCTGTTTGGTATCTACTTCTCCGAAGTACAGGCTAACACAGAAGGTCTTTGGCTAACAAAGTTTGCAGATGACTGCAAACTGGGAGCCATAATCAAAACTCCTAATGATGTGGAATCCTACAAAGGGCCTCACTGAGACAGATGCCTGGTGTCAAATCCATGGTCTGAAGCTCAGTGCCAAAAAGTGCATCATCATCCCCTTTGGTAAAAACTCTGTACCCATGAACTACCACATAGGTTGTAGTCTACTTAACACCGAAAGTGTGATAAGGTGATAAGAAACCTTGGGACACAGGTGGACAGTAGTCTCTTCTTTGATAATCACATCACCACAGTGGTCAGAAAATCCTTCTACATAGCGCACCTCATCACAAAAGGTTTCTCATCCAGAAAAAAAGAGGTCATTGTTCCCCTCTACTCATCACTCATTAGACCCATTATAGAGTACAGCACCCCTTTTGGTATGTACCTCACAAGACATCTACAACAACTGGAGAGGCCACAGAAATACTTCACAAAGAGGATTACTGGCCTCAAACAGATGCCCTACGCAGACCATCTAAAAAAACTCAAGCTTTACTCTGTCACATATCGCCTACTCAGAGGCGATCTCTGCCTAACATACAAAGCTATGTCAAACCCAGAGCTGTTGGACATGCTCCACTTAAAGAAATCCCAATCCCTCCGAGCTACATGCTGTAGGGACCTAAACCTTGTCACCACAATAAACAGAACATGCTGGAGGGATAGACTCATGTCCCAGACTCTTCCCATACTTTGGAACAGACTACCTATCTATGTCAAACAGAGCTCCTCATTAGCACTCTTCAAGAAAAATCTTGATGATTGGATGGGAAATAGGAAATTCACCCCGGGGATCACTTCTGTGACTCTACTTGACAGGGGCACAGGAAAATAATTTTCTTGGGTGGCGAAAGCCGGGGTACCTTTTTGGCTAGGCTTATATAGGCCCTAGGGCCAATAGCCTAGTACCTACCTATGAACCTATGAACACATGAGGTGCAGCGTCTAAATCCCAAGGGTTCTTCTGCCATCACTAAAACTCCAAAACCCCAACAGTCATACTCACTCACACACACACACACACACACACACACACACACACACACACACACACACACACACACACACACACACACACACACACACACACACACACACACAAACACTCTCACAGAAAGAGAGAAGAAATAGGAAAAGGTGGGAAAGAAACCCTAATGCCAGCGAAAGAATGGGGGAGGGGGGGGCTAGTATTAATCTTACAAAATCAGAGATGCTACTAACTACTTACTAAAAAGGAAGGAAAAGGGGTTATTTCTGGACCTTCTGTCTCCTTTTTCCTTCCTTTTTAGTAAGTAGTTAGTAGTATCTCTGATTTTGTAAGATTAAAGACAGAAGGTCCAGAAATAACCCCCAAAAATTTACTTATTTGCCAACAGACAAGCTCGACCAGCAGGAATACAACCATTAAAAATCAAGGCAAATGAGATCTGAGGATTATGGGTAACAGGACGTAAGGGGAAGGGAGCGGCTCCAGCTCAGAAGCCTTCACTCACTTTGCTAGCTCGGATCTGAGGTCAGATCCAAGACCCATCCATGATCAATAATGACACAGATATCATCAGATCACGCAGTTTATATCATGAAATGTTTTTTACAAATGCTAAGAACAACACTGTCTTTGTTTAACACTCACTTCATTGTCAGTCAATCAGGTCTAATCCTGTTGAATTCTTTGATTTTCCGAGATTCGATCACCTCTCCTCAGATATTTGAATGGAGTAGATTTACCTTTTCAAAAGATTGTTGTTAAATAACTCATAGTATGGCTTCAGGGTTAAATTTTCCTCAGGATATACGCAGAGCTGTAGATTTGCAGTGTTCACAGAATGGCAGCCATCATTGATGTTGTTTAACGGATGGAAGCATTTATGTAAATAGTGTACATAGTTTGTAGTATGGGTTTTACTAGTTTAATTCGGGTATTATTTGTATCTCTTTTTCTTTGCTGTATAAAAAAAAATGATAAAATAATAAAGATTTATTATTAAAAAAAAAAAAAAAAAGGAACAACACTGTCTTACTTACAGTTAATTTTCTCCCTTTTAGTGTCCTTCGAAACATTAATAATACAAAGTGGGGTATATATGTTTTACATTCCACCACAAGTTTAACAAAGTAAACAAAAGTCCAGTGTTTTTCAGACACTTTTTTTTCTGTAAAACATATTTCACGAACGTGCTATGATGCTTTTTATTCTTCCATTTTTCACTAATTTTAGAGTTGATGGTCTTCTTGTTCATCTCCCAACACCAGATCCTGGTTCAAGTCCAAGGTACTGCTGATTTCTTCTAGTCAACTCCTGTGTTTTTACTGTCTCTCAAGCATTTTCTTTTGGAACACTGGAAAAGGTTTCACTGGCAAAGTCTCTCAATGAACCTTACCATCAGAAGAATGAGAAGCAAATTCCCCTTCTGCTTGCTGACTCACTTTTTGTTGGATAAACGTATTTCCTCCTTAGCCTTTTCTGTGTCAAAAAATGATTTTGATCCTACAGGAAACAATCATTCTTTGAAGACAGGTGGATACAGTAGCTTGAATCTCAACCTGCCTTTTGACATTCTCTGATTGTTGGGATAATTTGTTTACACTGAATAACCATTTTCTAAAATAACACTGCTGTCTCCAGTTTTTAATACTTTGCACTTCTACCACAGTTTTGTCAGGATCAACTCTTTCTGCTGATATAATCCCCGCATCTTTGCTAGTACAGGTCTTGCTGCTTTCTCATTGCCAGGTTTAGAAAATGCACTCAATGTGTCCTTTCATTTAACAAATTCTGCTTTAGAACACCAATTCAGTTGCTTATTTGTGCTTCCATAAAATTAACACAGTCTGTTTTATCCAGTTTCTCTGGTACAGCAGAAAATCTCAGGTTTTCTCCGTGTGCTCTGTCCTCTAGCGTTACTATTTTTTTAACAGTTCTTCTTGAGATACCTTATATCTTTTTCTTCATATCAATCTCTAATTTTTGCAGTTTTATCAAGTCATCAGAATGGCTAGTTAAAACAACTTCTTTTTTTCAGCCTGTCGCAGTTTGAACTGATATATTTCTTCAGTGTTTCATTTATTCTAATCATCTCTGAGTACATTTATTTTTTTCTCTAAATTACTTTTGAACCACAACTGAAGCTTAAACTGCTATTTGCTGAACAGCTGCAGAATCTCCAGTGTTTTCTCTCAACTGTTCTGGCTGATTTTCTTTCGTTTTCCAAATTTCTTCTTTGCTGGCATCCAGGCAGTACATTTACTAGCAAGTATATGAATTTTACCCCCCCCCCCCAAAAAAAAAAATTTTCAATGGCACCCTTTTCTCAATTTCTGTTTTCACACTGGGAGAGGTGAAGTTATGCTGTTGATCAGTGTGCAGCCATCATGAAAGTCCACCAAATGAGTTTAAGTTCTGAATGGATTTCAGTGGTAGTGGGGTGTGATTCCATACTTCAGCTACATTATTTGATATAGAGTCACCTGCAGTATTAGACAATTTGGTTATAGTGACTGGTGATTTTTCTCACGGCATCTGTCTTTTGGACCTGCTTGAAAGGATTCTTGGAACAGAATTTCTTTAACTGTCTGTTCTGAATGGCGGTAAGCAGAACTACTTGAAGAGTTCCCCACAGTTGGATCAATTCCTTGAAGAATCATGTGTGCAGCTCTCAATTGTGAGGGTCTGTCCAAGTACTAATCAGCTTATCTGCAATAATGTTTGACAGACTATACAAACCTTGTTGGGTCAAAGTTGAGCAGAATTGCTACATCCCAGGCTATTATGGTAACTCTGCAAAGAGAAGTAAAATCTGGTAGGCTAGGCTTCTTATGCGTTTATTACAACGATCATCTCCTTGACATTTATGTGCTTTTATCTGTCATGCTTGCCTCACAGGCCTTGAACTTTCACCCCGCTGGATACAGTTCCCCACACAAAATCTGAAGCATCTGTTGTGACAGACTGAGTAGGAGGAAGAGGAAGGGAGAAGGGGAGACCTCAGTTGACAGATAAATGGTCAACCACCAAATTAGCTCCCCTTGTACAAATATCAGCATTGGTCTGAGATAATCTGTTAAGAGAAGGGTGCTGATGTTAGGACTAGCCTGACTTCAGGAACTACGGAAGGCTCCCCAAATGAAGTCTAACCAAGGGAATCTTGATTATCACAGACCATGAAGCCCAGAATTCTGAAATACATGCCGGCTGATGTCAAGGACTGGTTTGGATAATATCAGTAACTGTTCTTTGTAAAATTCTACTTTTGTTCCGAAAGAGAAAAGCCCTTCTCAGGAATGTATCTCAGAAATACTATCCTGTGAGAAGGAACACGAGATGATTTACCTAACTTTACATGAAACCCTAGACTGAGAATTAGATCCTTGACCCGTGTCAGTGAATCCTGACATATGAAAAATATGTCTGCAAATATAGGACAATGGTCCAAATATGGAAGGCTGTGAATGGCTTGCAGTCTGCAAATAGTAAGCCTTGGTGTTCTACAGGGCAAGAAAGCTATGAGGATTTTCTTGTTCATACTTCTCTTATGTGCCAGCACACAGACCTCGTGCTTAGATCTAAGATCAAACAGACAGCAAACTAGGAAGGACAGCCTGAGCTTTGGCATACTGTCCAAATGTGTAGTCTATCTGGAAGGATATGTTTCATCTGTCAGCATTACTGCTGTAGTGATCTTTTCGAACATGTGTTGTTATGGCAAGTTCTTACACAACTGCTCTGTCTTTGTCCTCCAGACTCTTCATCTCTTTGGACTTCAGGAACTCTTCAGATTGTGACAGACAATACCAAAGTCATGTGGTATATCAACAGTGGTGAACAAAATCTTATCAGCTTTGCAGGACTGTAGTGATGGCTTGTAATATTGAAATGCACCACAATCTTGATCTCCAAGCTGTTTACATACCCTCGGAACAGAATTCAGCAAATAAGAACTGCCCTGCACAAAGGTATCCTGCAGCTTTGGTGTTCACTGCTCTGGCATGGAGGTTGGTGGCAGCTCTGGTCAAGAGGGAGTCCCAGAGGAATACTCTGATATGGGAGGGGCCAGCTGAGAACCTGCAGAGGCCAATGCCCTCTCCACAACCTGGAAGTGGGTCCCCCTGCCGAGGGATGGGAGCCTGGAACCAAGAAAGACAACTTCAGAACCCTTGTCCCACCCAGCTCCGAGAAACCTACCCCTGAAGTGGGAGTCGAGGCAAAGCCCATGTCAACCGAAGCTCCAAGAGTCATGGATGACTCCGAATAAAAAAACGGGAGACGATCCAAAACCCTCGGATCTATCAGTGAAGCCACGACTCCAGGAGTCTGTCCGTTCCGAGAGAACTGAGGAGCTCAAGGCAGATCTTGGAACCGAAGGGGTAAAGGCTATCAGCACCGGAGAAGCTGGAACTGGAGGAATTGGAGGTGTAAGTCACAGGAGGAACATTTTGTAGAGTCCTGGGAGAGAAAGCCCCATCTCTAGAAGGGAGTGGGGCCTGTGAAGAGACACAAAGACCCCTAGCTACTAGGAGCTGATCCACCAATCTCACAATGTTGACTTCAGTCAGACTCCTGGAGGAACAGACAGTGAAGCCTGAAGGGGACTCCAGTCTTTCTAGGAATGGACTAAAAAGCTGTCCCACAAAGGGGTCAACAGAAGGGGAATATTTTGCCCTGGGTACATTGGTGATATTCAGTTTTGGAACTGAGGGAGGTACTGGTTTCAACATTTCTGGTAGATTCACAGATGGAACTGGTACCAACAGGGAAGCTAAAGTTGTTGGTACCTAAATGGCTGGCACAGAGACCTGTGGTGCCAAGGAAGTTGCTTCCAAAAGTTTCTTCATTTTAGACTTCGGTTCCGCAGGAGGAGTGGGACCCAAACATTTGTGTTTCTTGGCTGCTGGAGCTGAGGGGGATGCTGGCACCGAATGAGTCCTCTTCTGTCCATGATCTGATTCAGAAGAAGATGGAGATGAAGGTGAGGAAAAGTCAGACTTGGACAGATCCTCTTCAAAGGAAGACTTTATCAAGCCTTTTAGACTCAACTTGTTTTTGCATTCTAAAACAGCCCGGTTAACAAACACTTGACAAATTGAACAATCTTGTAAATCTGATGGGCCCAAACAGTAGACACAAGAACTGCATGGATCAGGCAATCCCAAATAAAACCAAGACTCTTTCCACAAAGGGCAAACGTCCAGTCTGGTGGACCCCAGCCATTAACAAACTTTACAATAAGAGGAGAAAGCTATTACATGATAGAACAAAATCCATAAAAGGGAAGTCACCCCTGATCATTATTAGTAAAAAAATACGAGCACTCATAAAATCAACTAAGGCCAATTTTGAGAGAAAAATTGCCATGGATTCAAAGGACAATCATAAGGCCTTTTTCAGCTATGTTAGGAACCTGGGTGGAAACTCCCAGATATGCTCAGAATTAGTCCAAAATGATACAAAAATCACTGAACCCACAGACATTGCCAACATACTGGCAGACAGGTTCAGTGCAAACTTCACCCCTCTCCCCTAAAGGAGAGATAACTATCCCAGCCGAGTGTAGCCTCCCAGACATCTCAAATGCGCAGGTGAAAGCTGCTCTCTCTAAAGCTAAAAACACAGCATCAATGGGACCAGATGGTGTCCCCGGCTGTATGCTACACGAGCTAAATGAGGAATTAACCCCGCACATAAGGCAGCTGTTTAATCTCAGCCTTACCACAGGATACGTGCACAAGGAGTGGCGTACGGCAACTGTGGTCCCACTCCACAAAGGCGGCGCCTCTACGGACCCTGGTAATTACCGCCCCATAAGCTTAACAAGTCTAGTCTGCAAAGCTATGGAGAGGATCATAATGGAGCTCATAAACAAAGATATAGGGGACTTGCAGACATTGGACCCGACCCAGTTTGGCTTTGTCAAGGGAAGATCATGCCTTCTGAACTTGGTCGACTTCTTCGAAACAGTCACCAAGGCCATTGATGAGGGAAAGGCAGTCCATACAGCCTACCTTGACCTTGCAAAGGCTTTCGACACAATACCCCACTCGGGTATTGTAGAAAACTTACCAGCTTAAATGTAAACCCATATGTCACAAGATGGGTTGCAAACTGGCTTAAGGACAGAACCCACAGGGTTAGAGTTGCTGGCGCTGTGTCAGACTCCAAGCCGGTCACAAGTGGTGTCCCACAGGGCTCGGTCCTTGGCCCCTATTGTTTGGCATCTACTTCTCAGAAGTACAGGCCAGCATGGGAGGACTTTGGCTGACAAAGTTTGCAGACGACTGCAAACTGGGCGCCATAGTGGAAAGTGCATCGGACACGGATATCCTTCAGAAGGGACTCACGGAAACAGATAGCTGGTGCCAGAGCCATGGCCTGAAGTTAAACGCCAAAAATGTATAGTCATACCCTTCGGGAAAAACAAGGTAACCCCAAGCTACCATATAGGTGGCAATCCACTAAGCACAGAAGAGGTTATCAGGGACCTGGGGACCCAGGTTGACAGTGGCCTTTCTTTGACACTCACATTGCTAAAGTGGTTAGAAAGACCTTCTACATTGCCCACCTGATCATGAAGGATTCACATCCAGATCTAGTGAGGTCATTGTTCCCTGTACTCTTCACTTATCAGACCAATGATCGAGTACAATGCCCCATTCGGGATGTATCTCACCCGACATCTGCAGCAATTGGAGAGACCCCAAAAGTTCCTCACCAAAAGGATAAAGGGACTCCAAAATCTGTCATATGCTGCCAGATTGAAGAAACTCCAGCTCTATTCAGTCGCATACCGTCTGCTCAGAGGTGACATGTGCCTGACATACAAGGCCATGTCCAACCCGGAATTAATGGACATGCTCCACCTCAAAAATCCAAATCCACCAAAACCACTAGAGCAAGCGACTTAAACCTTAGCACGGATATAAATAGACGTGCTGGAGGGATAGATTTATCACTCAGAGACTCCCTATGCTGTGGAATAAAATCCCGGTCCATGTGAGGCAGAGCACCTCGCTGACTCTGTTCAAGAGAAATCTAGACCTGTGGATGGGAGATCGTAGGTTTACCCCAGGAATCATCTCTGTGTCACTGCTGGACAGAGGCACAACAAACTAATGGGCACAGTATTTTTTCATATAAGGGGTGGCGTAAGCCACAAAAATTTGGGCTAGGCTTATAAATGCCTTAGGGCAGATAGCCTAGTATAAACCTATGAACCTATAAGAAGAATGCTCATATGAGTTGGGCATCTTCCTACCACAATCCTGACAATGTGTAAATCCTGTGGTCCCTTTAGATGGTCATGTTAAAACAGAAAAGCAATAACCAACAAACAGCAAAGGAGATGCACACACTGACAGAGAAAGGGAATGGCTACCAGCAATGGTAGGCCAGAATTACCAAAAAGGCAGGGAGAGGGAAAGTACTAAAAATGATGGTAGAGAGACACTAAAAGTAGGTAGGAAAAAGCACACTCACCTGCAGAAAGTAAAGAGAGGGGCAACAAAAAACAAGTAAGGGAAAAAAAGGGTAGAGCAATACTAAGCTATAGATATATCAAGATATATGTATGTACATACATATATATATATATATATATATATATATATATATATATATGAAAGTTTATTTATTTATTTATTTTTAACTTAACTGACAGAGAATCTGGCTGATGTGTCTTGCGACAAGAGTGGCAAATTAAATCAGAGGTAATCTGGAGAGGGGTATTATGTGCACAGATTTAGCTTGAGAGGTTTTGGCTTGCGCAAGCTGTTATAACAGCTCAGCCGGTTCCGAGAATCAGAACAGAGTCCCAAACGTCCCAACCGTCAAAGATAAATGAAGACTGACAACATCAGATTACGCAAATTTCATAATATCACTTCAGTATGCAAATACACTAAATAATTTTTTAATTGAATACCATCAAAAAAGTCAAGTGATTTTGATACAAACGTACAGTAAGGGTTTTTGAATTTTCACTGACTTACACAGTAATTCTAGTAACTATAATGAAGATGATCTAAATTACTTCTGAAACTAAATAAATTTTCCCTCACTGACACTAGACCAATTATCATTACTAAAACAGCAAATTACATTCTCTGGAATAACCAACATTATTATGAATTGAGGAAAAGCACCACTTCTGGAACAACAAACTTCACTATTTTATCAGAAATTCTCTCAAATTCTACTCAAAATTTTACAGACATTTCTCAATGAAATTTTGCAAAAAGGTTCTTCAGCCATATTCATGAAAAGGTCAAATAATATACTTGTTCCAAAACTACTGACACAACTATTCCCAGTAGTTACAAGACCTATATCCTTAATAAATTCTGACATAAAAAATGTTATCTTCCTGTTTAGCTAACAGGTTAAAAAAAGAAGTTATGTACTCACCATAACGGTCCATGTGTGCTGTCCATCTTCTCCTTCATTCTTACCTGATTGGGTTCAGATCCGATCCTCAGATCTGTCTCAGCCTTTATATTCAAGCTCAAGGTCTTCTGCCAGCTTGTGGCTAAAATCTATCCCAGCATGCACTATAACCTTCCCCAGATCTTGCTTGCTTTTATAAAGAGTAAGTCATAGAAAAAAGACCAGAGTCAATAGAAGAAGGTCAAAGATTCAGGTCCTCCAATTGTATAAACTCGGTCTTTCAGGAATCAGAAGGGTAGGGGGCAAGGAGGGTGGGATGTAAAAATGAAGGTGAAGATGGACAACACACATGGAATGATATGGTTAAGTACATAACTTCTTTATGTGATGTTGTTCTATCTCGTCTTCATTCTTATCAGGTTGGGACAGCATCCCTACCACTTATCATCTTGGGTGGCTCAAGGGAGACTATTCCTCAGAATCATGAACCCAAAAGAGGCCCTATTCTTGGAGGCCAAATCAACATTGTAATGATTGATAAAGGTATGTGGTTTTGCCCATGTTGCTGCTGTACAAATGGTATCAACTGGTAATTTAGTAAGAAATGATGAAGAGGTTGCAATGACTCTTGTGGAGTGGGCTTTAACTCTTCCTGGAAGATCCTTATTCTGAGACTTAAAGATAAAAGTTATGCAACCTGAAAGCCATTTTGAAAGTGTCACCTTGGAGAGAGGAGAAAAAGAAGTTATGTACTCACCATAACATTCCATCTGAGTAGTTGTACTTCATTTGTCTTCAACCTGTGGGTTACGGATCCATATCGGATTCATCACAGCCACATTTCCAGCATCTGATCCAAGCTCCAAGCTCCTCCCCCCACCCATAATGCCCTGTCTCCTTCCTCCCTTTAGATTAAGTTTGCTGCCAAAAACCATCACATATTCCCAACCTAATAATACCCTGCCACAACTGGTAACCTGAAAATCCTGAGCCCAAGTATGACAAAGGACATTCCTAATGTAACCATCTCCATATATGGTCAGTATCACAGTTACAAGGTACGGGGAAGGAGGGGGGGGGGTGAAGACAAATGAAGTGCAACTACTCAGATGGAACGTTATGATAAGTACATAACTTCTTTATCTGAAGTAGCTGACTTCATTTGGTCTTCAACCTGTGGGACAGAGTCCCCAGCTACCAAACACCTGGGTGGCCCTCATGGAAGGATATTCCGGAGAATCGCGGAGCCAAAGGATACCATGTTCTTGGAGACAATATCCAATTTGTAATGTGAAATGAAGGTATGAGATGAGGACCAAGTAGCTGCAGAAGAGATATCATCCAGCGAAACCCTGGACCAAAAGGCAGCTGAAGAAGTCATAGACCTGGTCAAATGCGCCTTTACCTGTCCTGGAGGGGAAATTCCCTTGACAGGGTAGGCTTGAATAATGCATTGTAAAATCCAACGAGCTATTGTTACTTTGGAAATTGGTTTACCTAAGAAAGGTTTGGAATAAGAAACAAATAACTGATCTGATTTACGAAAAGTTTTCGTCCTGTGTAAGTTAAATCTATGCACACCCAGCAGATGTAATTTGTATTCCCCCTTGTTTTGAAAATTAGGGAAAAAACTGGAAGATTGATTCTCTGACTGATATTCGCTTCTGATGCTACTTTAGGAAGAAAGGATGGGTTGGCATGCAAGGACAGTCTGTCTTTGTGAACGATCATGTAAGAAACCTTAATGGATAAAGCTTGAAGTTCCAACACACCCTCTTGGCAGAAATAATGGCGACCCTGGCAGTCCTCCAAGACAAACACTGCAAATATACAGAAGCTGCAGGTTCAAAGGGAGGGGGGGACTAAAGCCTAAAGTACCAAAGTAAGATCCCATGGGGGCGCAGGATCCTTCACCAAGAGTCTAAGAAAAAAGTTACCTTTAAGGAAGGTCTTACAAAGTTTAGAAGAAGCCAAGGATGACATGTTTTCCCCCACATGAAAAATGGAAATAGCTGCCAACTGGACTTTGACTGTGGAGGAACTGTCATCCTGCTGAAAAATTCTCACCATAAACTCTAAAACTGCAGACACAGGGGTAGTTAAAGGGTCTAACACACACTGTGAAGCCCATATGGAAAAACGTTTCCACTTGCTATGACAAACCTTTCTGGTGGAAGACTTGAGCCGCCGCCAGAATAGTCTTAACTGGGGATGATAAACCTGGAGTCCTAACAATCATGGGAAATGGAGCAGCCAAGCAGTGAGCTTTAGACTGTCCAGATCTGGAGGAGGAATCCCCGAGGAATGAGAAATAAGATCCGGAACTGGATCCAACGTCCATGATGAAATTAATAGGTGAGACCACAGAGAGGGAAACCAAACTTGGCGAGGCCAACATGGGGTGAAGAGGATCACAGTGCTCCCCAGCTTGCGAGCTTTCTGAAGAAACTTCGAAATGAGGGATAGTGGAGGATAAGCATACAGAAGACCAGGAGGCCAAGCATGGACCAGTGCATCTCTAGGGGCTCAGAGACCACTAGTAAGGCATCAGAATAGACCCGCTGAGCCTGTCCTCAAGAATGTTGGACCGTCCCGGGATGTGCGTTGCCACTAGAAAATGGCCGCTAGAGACTGCCCATTCCCACAATTTCATGGCTTCGCGACATAAGGGGTAAGATCTGGTTCCCCCTGTTTGTTGATGTACCGGACTACCGACATACTGTCTATCTGAATCACAACTGTCCCTAGAGGGAGATGGGCTTGAAGGGCCTGCAATGCAAGAAGGACCGCCCTCATCTTTAGGACATTGATAAGCAAGCTAGTTTCGGGTGGGGACCACGTGCTTTGGACCGCCCTTCCTGAGCAATGCTCCCCCCCAGCTGGGAGGTGTCTGTGGTCACCGTGGTTTTGGGAAAAGATGAAAGAAAAGGGCGCCCCCTGATTAGATCTGAGGACTGAATCCATGATCAAAGAGAGTCCCTGCATACTCGGGAGACTCAAATGGGATATGACAATGGCAGATCTAACAGGGACCATTGAACTGCAAGCATCTACTGGAGAATCTGCATGTGAATGCTCGCTAAGGGTAATAGATTGATCGTGGCCGCAATAGACCCCGATGTCCTTAGTACTGTTTCTGCTGTCAAAACTTGGGCTTGAAGAACGTATAGAACATGCAATCTGAAACTGTATATTCTGCCTGGGGTGAGGAAAACTTTCATTTGAATCGTGTCCAACTGAGCCCCAATGAAGTCTAAGATCTGAACCGAGGCCAGAGATGACTTGTTGAGATTGATGGTGATGCCCAGTCTTTTCGCTAGCAAGAGGAAATGGACCCTGGCTTGGAAAAGTAGATGCTTGGAAGGGGCAGGGAAGAGCCAATCATCCAGGTAAGGGAAGACCTGAATACCCTGAAGCCTCATGTGAGCAGCTACTACTGCCATAACCTTGGTGAACACCCTGGGGCCTGTGGTGAGACCAAAGGGAAGAGCTCTGAACTGATAATGATTGGCTCCTAGCTGGAAGTGGAGAAACCTCTAGGAGCGCCTGTCCATCTTGGTATGATAGTACACATCCTGGAGGTCAATTGAGCGCATCCAATCGTTCGCCTGCAGAAAGGGCAGGATAGATTGAAGAGTGACCATCCATAATTACACCTTGGCTACAAACAGGTTCAAGGAAGAAAGATCCAGAATGGGTCAAGGTCCCCCATTTTCTTTGGCACTAAAAAGAACCTGGAATAAATGCCTGATCTGGACTGGTCTCAAGGGACAGGCTGGATAACTCGTTTTCTTAGCAACTTTTCTATTTCTATAGCTGCTTCCTCCCTTTGTGCGGGTGGAATGTCCGGGAGATGCTTCGGTGGTCGTGGTGGTTTGTTAAATGGGATGGATTATCCTCTGGATATAATCTACAACACCCAACGATCTGATGTTATGACTCCCATGCTGCTGGATGAAGCGATACTTGACTCCTGACTGCCTCCAGAGATGAGCAGTGGGGCAGCCATTCAGAGTTGCTGCCCTGGTTTGTCCGAGAAAGGTTCGCGGGACCCGAAATGTCGTAGACCTCCTCTGCCCCTAGGGCGGTGTCTATCATAACCCCCTCTGCCTCTGGGGGAAGGTGAGTCCTGAGTGTCCTGGGAAAGCGCTTGAGACTTTCAGAACTACATCTTCTTTGTCCCTCACTGATTCCTTGAGAAGGATCTTTGAGGTTCCCTATTAGAAGACCGAAGATGCATTCTTTTTCGAATGCATCTTGGTCGAACTCAAAAGGCTGAAACGGCAAAATATCAGGAAAGAATTTGCTTGACCGCTTCATTACTTTGCCGTTTTAGGCACTGTAGTGCGGTCTCGGAATTGGTATATTTAAGTGTGGGGGGGGGGGGACACAGCCCCCCACTTAATGTAATGTTTAAGTGCTTTTTTTTTATTTTATTTTTCTTTTTTGTTTTTTATTGGAACAGCAATTTTTTTTTTCCTAGGAAAAAATCGCTGTTCTGACGGTGCGAAATTGTAAGCTTTCGCTTACACAGGGTTGATTTATCACCATTCATTTTTTTAAGCATTCGGTGATCTAATATAGACCCATCTTTGAGGGGAGGAGAAGCGGATCCCAATGGCAGACAGTGTCTTCCCATCCTTCTCACTTTGGACCAATGTCTCTTTGACTGACTTCTCAAAAGGGGGAGAAGCGTCATAAAGGGGCATTTGTAAATAACACCTTGAAGGGTTCCGAGAATTGACAAAGCTGGAGTCAGGCATGCTGCCTAATGGCAACGCCAGTACTGGCCACCCTAGCGGCTCCCTCCATGGCATGGGAGAGAAGACGTATGGATGCATTTGACACAGACTTAAGAGTGGCCATCTGAGCGGAGAATGTCTTTTTATCCCCCATCGACATGGACTCCAGGGTCGACTCAGCGATCTCCTTGACCAAGTCTCACTGCAGTCAAATGACGTGTGCCATGTAGTTCAGTGGTCTTACAGAGAAGGTCACTGAAGCATAGGGTCTATATCACGTTGTCGAACTCTTAAAAGTTAAAACATCATATGGTCGACACCATATGATCGAACTTTCAAAAGTTCGAATGTTTCATTGGAGATCTCTGTACAGTGCGGAATGGGAAGATTTCCCTTTTCTGTACTGTAGTGTGATCTAGGTGGTGGTATATTTAAAGAGCAGGGGTGTGGGGTGCAGGGGGCTTGGCAGGTTTTTTCTTTGGTTTATTTTTTTTATTACATTTCTGAACTTTTAAAAGTTCGATCATATGGTGTCGACCATATGATGTTCAAACTTTTAAAAGTTCGATTATGTAATATAAACGCAAAGCATACACCCGCTTCCCAAAATGGTCCATCGTTCTTGACTCTCAATCAGAAGGATAAACAGTACAGCTCTCCTGTGCAAGCTCTTTCTTGGCGGCTGCCACAACCATATCATCCACAGGGGATCCCTTGTTTCAGCAAGCCCTGTCTGAAGGAGGACTAAGCACTTTATCTGGGCGCTTGGGGATAGGCTTCATGGTGTCCGGTTCCTTCTATGCCCACGATGTTATCAGATCCACCAAAGGATCCATGGGAAGGGACACCCAAGAAGTAGATGAGCCTGTGCTGAATGCCTTCAGGAACAGCTGCACCCTCATTGAAAAGTTTCGTTAGGAATTCTAAAATGGAATCAACTGGGGCAGAAAAGGGATCAAAGTGGTTATGAGAGGCCCATGAGGAGAATCTTTTCCACTTGCTCTTACATATCTTTCTTGTTGAAGCCTTATGAGAAAAAATATTATGTGCTTAACTGAAGAAGATAGGTTTGGAAACCTGGCTATAGTTGGAATCAGGGCAGCCAAGCTGTCAGTTTGAGGGTCTGAAGGGATGGGTGGAGAAATCCTGACACATGAGTCAGAAGGTCTGAAACCGGGTCCAGAATCCAAGGCTCCTCCCGAAGATGAGGCCACAGGAAGGAGAACCAGATTTGATGAGGCCAGTATGGGGCAGTGAGTATCAACTTCCATCCCAAAAAACTGGCTTTCTGAAGTACTTTGGGAATTAATGGGAAAGGAGAAAAAGCATAGAGGAGACCTGAGAGCCAATTGTGAACAAGTGCATCCCTTGGTGACTCACCCGGAGGGGGGATAAGGGGAAAGTAGCTGCTGCATTTGGCATTCATGGATGTTGTAAAAAGGTCGCAGCATGGCTGGCCTCATTTGTGGAAAATCTTTTCTGCTACTTCTTATTTCAGGGACCACTCGTGGGGCATCAGAATCGCTCTGTTGAGTTTGTCCACTATCTTGCTGGATTTCCCTGGTATGTGTGTTGCTATCAGAAAATGTTGGGAGGAGGGTGCCCACTGCCAAACTCTCAGGACCTCTTGACAAAGGGGATAAGATCTGGTTCCTCCTTCTTTGCTTATGTACCACACAACTGACATGTTGCCTGTCTGTATTGCAATAGTTCCCAGTGGAAGAGAGTCCTGGAATGCTTGCAACACTAGAAGCACCACTCTCATCTCTACTAGGACATCGATCCTGCCAGGTGTCTTGGACTGTCTTTCCCAGACAATGCCCCCCCCCCCTATCTGAGAGGCGTCCGTGGTCATTTTGGCCAGTGGTTGTTGGAGAAGAAATGCTCAATATAGTTACTTGAGTGGAGTAAATCCACCAACGAAGGTCTTTCTTGCAAGTTTCTGTGAATAGTATCTTGTGAGACATTGGTAGGTCTTGCATGGACCACTGAGTGGATAGCAACCACTGCAGAATTCTCATGTGCACATGTGGTAGTGGGATCAGAATTACTGCTGCTGCAATGATTCCCAGGACTTTTAGAACTATCCTTGCTTGTACTTTCTTCTTTCCTAAAAGGTATGAAACTTGGTGTCTTAGAACTTGAATTCTTTCTGGAGGGAGTTTGGCTGTCGTGTTTGTTGAGTCTAATTCTGCTCCTATAAAAACAACATTCTGAGAAGGCAGTAAGGCAGATTTTTCATAGTTTAGTGTAATGCCTAGGTGAGAGGAAAGCTGTAAGGTTGTGTCCCTCACTTGTATTAGTAGATGCCTGGTCATGGCGGTTAGAAGCCAGTCTTCTAAGTATATAAACACCCGGAATACTAGACGTCTCAAGTAAGCCACGACTACTGCCATACATTTGGTGAACACTCTGGGGGCTGTAGTGAGGCCAAAAGGCAAAGCTCGAAACTGGTAATGACTGGCTCCCAGCCGAAAGCACAGGTGTCCCCTGAATCACCTGTCCATTTATATGTGGTAGTACACATCCTGGAGAGCTATAGAACACATCCAATTGTCTTTTTCCAGGAGTGGGAATAATGACTGCAGTGTCACCTTCCAGAACTTGGTCTTTTTTACTGATTTGTTTAGAAAGCTGAGATCCAGAATTGGTCTCCAGTCCCGTTTTCTTTGGAACTAAAAAGAATCTTGAGTAAGTTCTGGATCCTATTTGGTCTGCGAGGACTGTTTGGATGACTCTTTTGTCCAGCAACTTTTGAATTTCTAGAGTCCCTTGTTCTTTTTGACTAGGTGGAATTCTTTTATCTTTGGAGTGGGAAAGGAAAAGGGTATGATGTAACCTCTGGATATGATGCTTTGTGACCATTTGCCTTTTGTTATCCATTGTCAGGTTTCTGGGTACAAAGATAAGAATCCTCTGACTGCATCCAGAGATGGACAGATGGGCTTCAATTCAGGAGTGCTGAAAGGGCTTGCTAAAGAAAGAATCTCTGTCACCCTGATTCTGCGGGCCCCCTCTGCCATGTGTTTGGTGTCTTCATTACTACTTCCCTCTCTGCCCCTGGGAGACGTTTCATCATGTGTGTCTTGGAAAGATCCCTGAGACTTTCAGAAACACATTTTGCCACTTCATTTCTGACTTTTGGGATAAGGTTTGGTAGGTATGGTAAAACGGACTCCTACGACAGAGTTTTTCCTTCATGCTCACACCTGGTTAGTGTGTCCTTGACTATGGGCCCGAACAAAGATGAGCCATCGAATGAGGCATTCACAAAGGAAGATTTAAAGGGATCCGCAAAGTCACACAAGCACATCCAAGAATGTCTCCTTAGGGAAATTCCAGAACCTGATGCTCTACTTGCTCCATCTGCTGCATAAGAGATGAATCTCACGGAGACGTTAACAACTGACATTAAGGTAGAGAGCTGAGAGGACACTTTGTCTGAGACCCCGTCCAGCTACTGAATCTTGGAGAGTATCTCCTAGCTCTTTCAGGAGGTCTCTCTGCAACCTAGTAAAATGAGTAAGGTAATACAGCTATCTAAGGGAAAACGTCGCAGAAGAAAAAATGTGCTTTCCATATCTGTCCATTGTCCGAGACTCCTTGTTCAGTGGATGGACAGAAGAAGATGTCTCTGAGAGCTCCTTCTTGGTTGCTGCCACCACAACCATAGCATCTACTGGGACTCCCTTGGTCAGAAAAGCCTTGTCTGAAGGGGATGTAATATATTTGTTTGGCCTCCTTGGAACAGGTTCCACTGAGTCTGGGGACTCCCATGCCTTTTGTGAAACTAAGTCCATAAGTTCATCGAAAGGCGGAGACACCCAAGAAGTGGAAGGGTGAGATCTGAAAGCCTTCAGGTAGACAAACTCCTCAGCAGAAGGGTTGATGGGCTTCCAGCCGCCTCTCTGTTTTAACATTTCTAGGATGTCTCCAAAGGCAACATACTCAGGAGATGACCGTGGGGACCCTTCATCTTCATCGAGGTCCGTATTGGAAGTGATGGACTCCTCTGTGGAGTCTAGGTGCTTCCTCTTGCATAACTTTTTCGAGGGACCTCCTCAGAAGGGTACTCTGGGGAGGTTCCGGAAGAGTGGGGGGGGGGTACCATGTGGGCCATCCTGAGGTCTAGGATCTTTGCATCCCTGTGGAAGCAGGGGTACAGAGGTGGACACTCAGGCCTTTGGGGGAAGAACATCTGGAAATGACAATGGAGCCATCTGTGGAGACAGCACTCTTCTCATAACCTCAAAAGACCCCGTCCCTGGTCCAAGGAAATCCTTGGATCCGAAGAAGCCGAGGGTCCCCTCGGAACCAAAGACGACAGACCTGAGACTAAGTTAGGAGACAAACTCAACCGCGCCAAGGCCCCAAGAGGTATAGTTGGATCCGACAACTGTCCAATCAGACTCACCTCCCCGGACCTGACTGGACAACATCAGCTCATAGACTTGAGTTCTGATGGAGCCGAGGAAGTTGGAGCCATGGATGGATCCATAGATCCTGTAGTAGGTCTCAGATCTGAGGGTTCCACAACAATCAGCTCCAGTTTGTCTGACTCCGAAGCCAGGGGTTGGATCTGAGAAAGAATCAGAGCAGAAGAGATGGATGTGGTAAGATCTGAAGCTGTACGGGTCAGATCCAACAATAATTTAGCCATCGCCGGAGTCCTCAGCGGCCTCTGTACCACCCGAGCCATGTCATCATCAGAAAGACTCCTGAAAAACCGAGTCAAGAGGGTAGGGGACTTGGACCTTTGTAGTATGGGTGATCTGAGAGTGGGGGAGAACGGCTCCAAGGTAGGAGACTGGCTCCATAATTCGAACACAACTGGCACAGAGGTAGATGGTGTCGGAGCAGATGCAGATTTCTCGGGTCCGATAAGCTTCGGATCCGGAGAGGATATTTTTGCCAACTTTTTTGATGGTTCGTTCGGATCCGGAGAGGATAGTTTTGCCAACTTTTTTGATGGTTCCAATAAGGAAGAAGAGGAGCATATCTTCCTGGACCTGTCAGATTTAGTTGCTGGAGACATATCCTTTTTTTTAGATAAACCCGGACTTTCTTCTAAAGCCTCTGAGAAGGGGGGTTTCAATAATCCTTTTAATATCAATTTGTTTTTCCTCTCCAGGATCACTCTTTGATTGAAAGCATGACAAGCTAAGCAAGACTCCTGGAGATGGATGGCCCCAAGACAACAGACACAAAGAGTGTGTCTATCACTTAAGGGCATCTTTTTACCAGAGGCTTCACATTTTTTCAAGCCTAAATGTTTGAAATCCTTACTAGACATCTTGAACAGCACAAAACAAGGAAGTAACAAGTCAAGAAAGAATATAATATAGCCTCTTTTTTTTTTTTTTTTAACTAGATCCTATAAACTAAAAAGGGTCAAATTATAGTAAGAAGAGAGAGAGAGAAAGAAGAGGAGGCACAGCCCTCTAACTTAAACGGGCTATGCCCGGGAGAGAGAGAATAAAAGGATAAGGAAAGCCCTCTAACTGAAATGGGCTAAGAATAAAACAGTCCTTTAACTAAACCAAACTGTTTTTAAAGCATTAGGAAGGAATAAAAGGAATCCAGGAAGGGAAAACAAGGCCAAAATGAAAAACGACAGCCAACAGCAAAAAACAAAGCTACAAAAATGGAAAAGGATTACACACTAAGCAATAACATCAAAAAGTTTAATAACCAGCCAAAAAATCAACTTTTCTAAAGTTGGAACAACAAGAAAGGAAATACTTAGCTAGAGCTAGAAGAACGGGCACCCAATCTTGTTTAGCGGAAAACGAGATCTGGAGAGGGTTATAGTGCACGCTGGGCTAGGGTTTAGCCACGAGCTGGCAGAAGACCTTGAGATTGAATATAAAGGCTGAGATGGATCCGAGGATCGGATCTGGACCCAACCTGGTAAGAATGAGGGCGAGATAGGACATCACATACAATAATTCCACATATCACCCTATCAATCAGGATTTATAAAATCACATCACATTAATGACCACACCCTTACTCTAGAATCAATTCAATTCTTACACTCCCATGGAAAATTCAGAGTCTTTGTGCTGGTCCTTGATGCATCTAATGCATTTGATCATAACAACCTCTTTTTTTTTTGCTAAAGGCTTTAAATAAATTTCGATTTCCAGCACTTTTTATACAATTTTTTTCCACCACTGTACCAAAATTCTTCCACTCAACTCTCAATTTAATAAAACTTCATACAAACTCATTTCAGTTATGCAGGTGTATGTCATGGTTGCTAGTTATCACCCTATTTATTTAATTTATATCTTGAACTTCTCATTCATTATTTACTGCAAAAGACCTACTATCAATACCCCTTATTTAACAATACCATTATAACACATAATGTATTTGAAGATGATATAATCATTTATCTAACATTATCAAATAAAATGGATGTGGGGGTGCAGGGGTGCTTGCCCCCCCCTGCAAAAATGGAGATTTTAGTTGTTTTGTCTCAATCGACTTTTCAGAAAGTCGATCATATGGTCTCGACCATATGAAGTTCGTCCTTCTGAAAAGTCAGTCTTCTGACATAGATCCAAAATAAAGGCATAATTAAAATCATAAACTTTATAAACCTATATTCATTACTATCTATAAATTAAACTTATACAAAACTAAGCTATTTCCTGTTTCTTTCTTTTGATTACAAGTGCATAAACTCATCAGTGTTAAACGGTATAAACATCAGACCTACACTAAAATATTTAGGAACCCTTTACCATCGGGATGCAAAATTTAATCTAAAATCTAACTTAACATGTTGCAAAAGTCTGAAAGGATTTAAAGTCTCATTAGTTAAACTGAATACTTACTCTACATTTTTTTTAGCATACTACATTATCCTTTCAAACTATACCCAAACACACATTATACAAGATTAAGTCTCATTTAATGAAGTTTACCTGACACCCAATGTTGGCTATAATTACCTATGATAAATGTTTATACCCTAAAATCAATGGCGATTTAACTCTTCCTGATTTCTGGCTTTATTATTTAATTGTAAATACTACCAGATTATTTAGAATTATTACCTATAACAAAGCTAATAACAACTGGCAGCCACTATGGGTCACAGTAATGAACAACAACATTAAAACAAATGAAACTGTAACCTAATGGCCGTTCCCTTTTTGAAAAAAAAATATAGTCTTATGCTCCTTAAAATTAACAACCTTATTAGTGAACTCATTACTTTTTTCAGAATGTGTGAAATGTTTGCATTTATACAAAAGAATACATTTATGTCTTTCTTCCAAAACCATAATAATACATCTTACCAATCCAAACCAACTTCTAATGCGTATAAAATAAATAAAAAATTAGATTCAATGACTTCTGCAATTTTCGAATATGTGGTATCAGCTAGACAATTCTTTAGATAATGTCAACAAATTTCAGTAAAACTTTACAGTCAAATATTAAACTCATCTAGATTAAGAAGTTCTTCTACACTCAATGGATGATCAATAATAATGTCTACATGGACTTTCTAAGATGGCTACACACACTGATTAACAGCTTAACTTCAGCTCACCCTATGTGAAAAAAGAAGATGAAAGACAAGGGTCAGAAACTCTGTCACTTTTAGTAAATTCAGTTGCTGGCTAGTAAGTTCACTGCCTGGATGCTGGCACAGAAACAAGTATGAGAGCCCGAAAGAAAATCAAGTAAAAAAGGTGAGGAGAAAACAGTGACTGGGAAGAATCCTGTAGCTGTTGAGCAAAAAGCAGTTCAAGTTCCAGCTTTGGTGCAAGACAGGGCTCCAAGTAATCTAGAGAAAAAATAAGAAATGTGCTCAGAGCAGGCTAAAATAAACAAAACACTGAAGGAATATGTCACCTCAAATAATAAAAGACTGGAAAAAAATGGAAGACGCTTTAAACAGATATTCAGATGAGCTGATAAAACTGCAAAAGTCAGAGGTCAAAATGAAGAAAAGGCTGGGAGAGTATGAGACTGTTCAAGAAGAGATGTTTAAAAAATAATAATTAGAGGGCAGAGCACATAGTGAAAATCTGAGATTTTCTGCTGTAAGAGAAATAAGAAGGAAGAAAATATTAATTTTATGAAATCACAAATAAGCAACTGGACTGGTACTCCACAGCAGGAAATGTTAATTGAAAGGGCACACCATATGTATGCTCCAAACATGGTCATGAGAAAGCAGCCAAGACCTGTGTTAGTAAAGATGCAAACCTACCAGCAGAAAGAGTTGATCCTTACAAAACTATGGCAAAAGGGTAAAGTATTAAGAGATGGAAACAGTGCAGTGTCTGTGGAAAATGATTATTCACTGTATGCGAGGCAGAAGAGAAACAAATTTATTTCCGCAATCAGGGAATACTGAGATGACGGTGTAAGATTTAAACAGCTGCATCCAGCCGATACAGCTTCATAAACGCCCATTTCTATTTTAAACCACGATAATAAAGTGTTTATGTCTATAACGGCTAAAGGAATGTCAAAGACATTGCCTAGACCGTTAGATATGGATGAAAGTGGTTTTGTGGAAGAGAGGCAAATATTTGACGACAGTAACATAACTATGATAATCCAGAGGGAAATAGAATGCAAGAAAATGCCACTGTTAGTGGTGGGTTTTGATGCAGAGAAAGCATTTGACAGAGTAAGCTGGGATTTTATGAGTAGGGCAATGGAAGCATTTACATTTTCTGATACAATAACAAGGTTAATGACAAGGATATAAGAGAGATCTGAGGCAAAAATCAAAGTGTCATGGTTCCTGTCTGTTAAGCTGTGTTTGAACAATGGAACCAGATAGGGGTATCCAAGAATCATTTGTATTACATTTAGGACTACTGGCAAAAAAAATTAAGGACTCAGAAATTCAAGGTTATAAGTATTATGGTATTCAAGAAAAACGGGCTTTATATACATAAGATATTATTTTTTGTTGTTGATAGCATCAGAAAATGACTTGTCAGTGTTGTGGAGCATTTTGACACAGTTCCAGTTTTTTTCAGGATATAAAATTAATGAAGATAAAATAAAGGGTATAGCTTTAAAATATGTACCCACACATGAATTTGATCAGCAATACTCATATTTATGAGGACATGATAAAATGAAGTATTTAGGAGTATGATTTAAAAAGGATTTTGCTACTATGACTAAAGATATGTGAAAAGAGCTAAGCGTAAGATAATTTAAAAACTGAGAAAATGGAAGCCCTTGCCTATGGATACGGATAGCAAGATACAAGCAGTAAAAATGATTTTAGTTCCTTTAGTTTTATAAAGATGCAACCAGAGGAAAAGATGTGGATAGTAATTAATAATAAGAGTTGAGGGATTTTATCTGGGAGTGGAAGAGGGCAAGAGTCAAGTGGGAAAAGTTGACTCTTCCAATAAAACAAGGAGATTTAGGATCACCAGATTTAAAGGGACATTTTACAGCTACACAGTTAAGCTGTTACACATAACAGAAGCAGAAAGCTACAATATAAAGTGGAAATGGATGATGATGAAGCCGGGGGGTAGAAACAGTAGGATTCTAGATGCACATCCTTAAGGAGAATAGTAGCAATCATACAGAATGTTACAGTCATAAGGCAGCAGAAAGTACTCTAGGAATTAAGCCAACACAACGTTGTCGCCTCACAGCAAGATGTTGTCCCGTTCGATTCTCAGCTAGAGCGTCTACTGTGGAGACATGCATGAATGGGCGTACCTTCGTTGAAGGTTGTGCATTAGGGCTGGCAACTCAGCACATAAAAATCAAATGCCAATCATTAGCGGACCGGAGTTCCGCTGTGGCGACCCCTAACTGGGAAAAGCCGAAAGACACAACAAAAACTTTCACTAATCAAAAGAAATATCAACTTCTTTCCTCTACTAAAAATACATATTGGACCCTTTATTGGAGTATATTCACCTGGAAATATTAATTTAGATAATTTATAACTCCTGGTAGAGGTAGAGTTGGTAAAATTACAAAAGAAAATATTGCTGGTTGTTGGAGGTGTAATAAACAAATTAAAGCAAATTGGTCACATATGCTTTTTGATTGCCACATGGTTCAGAATTTTTTTGATGTAAAAATACAAGATTTTTTTAAAGCACTATGGAATGGCTTATTTATTTTAACAAAATAAATGGTCCTCTTTAATGTTCTAGGAACAGAAAAACACAAGAAAGACTTTTGTTATTTAACTTGGACAATACTTGCCGTAGCCAGAAAAACTATAAACTAAATTTGAAGACTTTCTTACTCTTTTAAAGGAAGTTGCAATTAAAGAAATCGAAGTAAACAAGGAAGAATTTATCCAAACAAACTAAAGAATAATCCCTGAATGATGCCTCTCAACTTCATCTAATGAATTATTTGGACTATTACTATGACTTGTTTTTCAAATACTATCTTGTTGGTCTCGGGCTTTTGTATGTATTGCAAATAGTTACAATTTTATTTGTTCTTTAAAATGATGATTCATCATATGCCTATATTATATTATGTTTTAAAGTTTATCTTTTCATCATCTTTATTCTTTTTTCTTCTTCTTTTTTTTTAATATTTCAGAAAAAAGAAATCAAGCCAACACTGGAATGGAGAAAGGAGATTCTACTGATTGGGATGACTGCAATCAGAGTTACAGAGAACAGCCAAGAGTGGGTCTGGAATTTACTGGAGGAAGCTGGCTAAGGACCCCTGGTATTGAGAGCAAATAATTAGAGAGGGAAAGGTAAAATAATGGAAAGAGGTCAAGAAGATATTTTGACTGCAGGCTAGAAATTGCCTTCTGTATCAGGGATTGATATCAACAGTATAGGCAAACAGAAAGAAATAGGGGAATCCTAAATGAAAGACCTGCGCTGGTTGAGTTTTAGTTGAATCTAGAACAGAAGCTGCTATTAAAAAGGGATAATTAATAAGGCATATAAAATACTGCACGATAACTATAGGAATAAGTAAGAGGAGTTCAGAAAAGATTGGAAAGAGAGATTAGATAAGCAATTCACAAAGAAATAAATGGAGGACATATGTATGTCTCCCAAATATACAACAAAATCTAGATGATTTAAAATTTTTCCCTGGAAGTGTTTAAATATGTAGTTGTATATCCCAAGCAAAATCTATTTTTTTCCCTCAGGTAGATGGCAAATGTTAGAGGTGTAGTAGGGAAGAAAGAAGTACCTGAGAGCATATGTTCTTGAGGGTTAAATAAGTTGGCAGACTTTAAAATTTTATTACAAAACACTCTGTCAGGAATACTGGGTGAACAAATGAGTGTAACTAAAGAAATCATTTTTCTGAGTTGGGATTTGTGTTCTGAATTGCCTAGGCATTTAAATCTGGTGGCTGTCAAAAAACAATTACAAGAAAATGGAAATCAAAGTCTAAACCAACCATATTTGAAGTGGTGAGTACTGTAAAAGAGATAAAAGAACAGAAAAAAAATGGAAATTGTAAAAGCAATACATGTACAAAAATGTTTTGGAGGAGGAGGTTTAAGAGAAGGCAGGAATTGAATATTTATGTAATGTTACACAATATATAATGTTTGTAAATATACACTTAATATGGGTTGATTACTTTTATATAAATGTAAGTTTGCCTAAGCACAAGTGATAATTAAAAAAAATATTGCCTATATGATTCCCCTAAAAATATTATTTTTACTCATCATACAGGTCAGCATATCAAGCCATCCAAGCAGATATAATTCTACTTTTTGGTACTGCCCCTTTTCCCCTCAATCTTTGGAAAATGTTGCATAATAAGCTGTCTACACATGGTTTTGATAACCCATGGAACTGGCAATTTGTAATTTTGAACATCTCTTTCAGGAGTAAGTATTTATTACTTAAGATTACTAATAACTCTATTATATTACAAGTTTGGGAAAAATGACAAATCAAAAGATTGACTGAGTTTACTTTCTGATACAACCTTGGGTAGAAAGGATGGGTTGTTGAGTAAAGAAACTCTGTCCTTATGAAAAACTAAGTATGGTGGCTAGGCAGACAAAGCTTGTAATTCAGAAGCTCTCTTAGCTGAAGTAATAGCTACTGAAAAGAGTGTTTTCCAGGAGAGAGATATTTCGAATCACATATCCCAGGGCGGTGACGAGTTCCTGTATGGAGGTCTTATCATTGTAGTTCCTTTTAAGAATGCCTTGCAAAGTCTGTGTGACATGATACGAGAACCACGTTCTCCTATATGGAAATTTGAAATTACTGTCAAACGGACTCTAATAGTCGCTGCAGCAGCTCCTTTATTGAAAGGTTTTGCCAAAAATTCTAGAATAGAATGTATGGGTGCAGAAAAGGGGTCGATCTGATTATTGCTGGCACATGTAACAAATTTCTTCCATTTACTTCTGTACAATTTTCATGCAGATGTTTTATGTGAAAATAAGAAAATATGTTTGACTGGAGAGGAAACCTGGCAGTCAGGGGAACTGGAGCAGCCAAGCTGTTAGTTTGAGACTGTCCAGGTTGGGATGAACCATTCCTGATGGGTGAGTCAGAAGGTTCAGAGCAGGGTCCAGAATCCATGGTTTGTTCCGAAGATGAGGCTGAAGAAAGGAAAATAAAAAGTTATGTACCTACCATAACGTTCCATGTTAGTTGTCTTCTCTCGCCTTCTTTCTTGTTTGATGGGTTCGGAGCCGATCCCTCGGCTCCGACTCGGCACTTGCTAAGCTCGAGAGTCACTTTTACCAGCTCGAGGCAGCCCCATATCCCATGATGCAAGGCGGTAAGTACCCAGATCTCGTTTGATGACAAAGGGCAATAGCACCAAGCATAAAACACTTCCAAAAGGAAGAAAGAAAACTTACAGGATGGAAGAAGGACCAGGTCTGAATGGTCTTCAGCATAATAATTTCTTATAATAAGGTCTGTCCAGGCCTGGGGGAAGGAGGGAGGGTCGCAAGAAAGAAGGCGAGAGAAGGTACATAACTTCTTAATGTTAAGTTGTCAATCTCGCCTTCATTCTTGCTTGATGGGACCGCGTCCCTAGCACCTCTATCCTGGGTGGCTCAATGGAACAGACTCTTGAGGACTGTAGAGCCAAAACTGGCTCTGTCCCTGGAGGCCAAGTCCAATTTGTAATGGGAAACAAAAGTGTGAGGAGTGGCCCAAGTGGCCGCTGCACAAATAGTGTCTAAAGGAAGTCTAGCTTGAAAGGCTGTAGAAGTCGCTAAGCTCCTAGTTGAATGTGCTTTAGGTTTTGAGCACAGCTGTTTTCCCCTGAGCAGATAAATTTCAGAGATGACCGAAGAAAGCCATCTGGACAAGGTCACTTTAGAAACAGGAAGGCCTTTCTTATTATCCGCATAGGAAACAAAAGTTGATCAGATTTCCTAAATTTTTTAGATCTGTCCAAATAATAAATAAGTTGACGGAGGTCATGAAGATAATGTAGTTTTGTTCGGCTCTGTCTGAATAGTTTGGGAAAAATACAGGAGATCAATGGATTGATTCAAATTGGTCTTTGAAGCGACCTTAGGCAAAAAGGTCGGATTAGTTCTCAAAGATACTCTGTCTTTGTGAAAAACCAAATAGGGGGGTCGAACCGATAGAGCATGAAGTTCAGACACCCTCCTGGCCTATGTAATAGCCACTAGGAATAAAGTTTTCCAAGAAAGAAATTTCAGGGAACAAGAAACAGCTGGCTCGAAGCGGGGAAGAATCAAGGATGTCAGCACTAAATTTAGATCCCACTGAGGAGGAGGATTCCTGATTGGAGGCTTTAGTAGGAAAATTCCTTTCAAGAGGGCCCTGCAGAGCCTATGGGACATAATATTATGATCTGCGACCCCGACATGAAAGTTGGAGATAGCAGCCAATTGAACTCTGACTGTGGAAGAAGAGGAGCCTGCATGAAAAATCTCTGCTAAGAAGTCCAGGACTGCCTGAACAGGGGCAGTGAAAGGATCAGTATTCTTGGCCTTAGCCCAATAAGAGAAACGTTTCCATTTGCTTGTATAAATCCTCCTGGTAGAGGATTTTAAAGAAGCTACTATGATGTCTCTAACTGGGTTAGAGATCAAAGGAAGCCTGGCTAAGGAAGGAAGTGGAGCAACCATGCTGTGAGGTTGAGAGAAGGGATAGACCGGTGCAGCTGACCGGATTGGTGAATCAGAAGATCTGGCACTGGGTCCAGATGCCACGGCTGCATCAAAAGGTGACGATGGAGGAACGGGAACCAAACTTGTCGAGGCCAGTAAGGGGCAATGAGAATCAATTTGGCTCTCAAAACGGTAGCTTTCTGGATAACTTGAGGGATCAGAGGAAAAGGGGGGAAGGCATAAAGAAGTCCCTGGGGCCAATCCTGGGTCAGAGCGTCTCTGAGGGGATGGCCTGGTAGAGGGAAGAGACAGAAGAAGTCTGGGCATTTGCTGTTTTGGGGAGTAGCAAAAAGATCGCAACATGGACGACCCCATTCCAGAAATATCTCTTCCGCTATAGATTGCTTGAGAGACCACTCGTGAGGCATGAGAATAGCTCTGCTCAATCTGTCCGCTACAATGTTGGTTTTCCCAGGGATATGCGTTGCTACCAGAAACCGATGAGAGGAGATCGCCCATTGCCATAGTCTGAGCGCTCGACACAAGGGGTAGGACTTGGTTCCTCCCTGTTTGTTGATATACCAAACTACAGACATGTTGTCTGTGTGGACTGCAATTGTCCCTACGGGAAGAAAGTCGTTGAGGGCTTGCAACGTTAAAAGCACTGCTCTCATCTCCAGGACATTTATGTGCAGATGGTACTCGAGCGGCTGCCACGTCCCATGAACCATCCTGCCCTGATAATGACCCCCACCCGATCAGGGAGGCATCCGTGGTGACAGTGGCTATCGGGGATGGGGGTACAAAGTGTCTGCCTTGGTGAACCTGAGGAGATGTGATCCACCAAGCAAGATGATCTTTGCAAGTCTGTGTCACCAGAATCTGGTGGCGCATTGGAAGTTGTTGGTACGACCACTGTGTGAACAGCATCCACTGAAGAAGGCGCATGTAGAAGCGAGCCAGGGGAAGAAGAGTAATGGCCGCAGCCATGAGGCCTAATACTTTTAGAACCATTCTGGCCTGTACTTTCTTGTTGGCTAGAATGATCCTGACATGACTCTGAATGTCTGAAACTCTTTGATCTGTAAGGGTAGCTGACATCCGAACAGTGTTTAAGTTTGCGCCTATGAAAGTAATAGACTGGCAGGGCGATAAGGATGACTTTTTGAAGTTGATCGAGATGCCCAAATGAGAACAAAGATTTATTGTGTAATCCCTGGCTTGAATAAGCTGATGCCTGGTGGTGGCTGACAGGAGCCAGTCGTCGAGATACGGAAACACCTGGAATCCTTGTCGTCTCAGGTGAGCCGTGACCACTGCCATGCATTTGGTGAACACTCTGGGGGCTGTAGTGAGACCAAAGGGCAGGGCTCTGAACTGGAAATGACTGGACCCCAGCCGGCGGAGAAATCTCCTGGGCGTCTGTGAATTTTGATGTGATAGTACGCATCCTGAAGATCTATTGAGCACATCCAGTTGTCCTTCTGTAAGAAGGGCAGAATTGACTGAAGAGTGACCATTGAATCTTGTCTTCCTCACAGACTTGTTGAGTCTGCTGAGATCCAATATTGGTCTCCAGTCTCCCGTCTTTTGGGGACCAAAAAGAACCTTGAGTAGATTCCGGCTCTGAATGGTCTGTTGTAACTGGCTGAATGGCTCTTTTGCAGTAGTTTTGAGACTTCTAACTCTGCAATTTCCCTTAGACCGGGTGGTACATCTGGAAGGGAATTTGAGGGAAGGGACTTTCCTCGAAAGGAATTATGTAACCCTTGGATATGATCGACTGTACCCATCTGTCTTGAGTGAGGGAATGCCAGGCCTCTGCGTACAGTGATAATCTTCCACCGACTGCCTCCATGGAGGGACAGCCCGCCAACATCTCAGGGATCCTCAAAGGGATTGTCAGAGAGGCTCTCTGTTTCCCTGGTTTTGGACCCCTCTGCCTCTAGAGCGGCATCTGTTGTTGTTACCCCTCTGCCTCTAGGGGTAAACTGACCACGTGAATCGGCGTGACTCCTTGGGATTTGGGAACCACATTTTGCCACCTTTCTGTCCTTTGGGGTAAGGTCTAGAAGGGGTGGAAAAGCGGACTCCTACGGCAGAAAGAGTCTTGCCGTCCTGCTCACACCTGGTCAAAGTTTCCTTCACTTGAGGGCCAAACAAAGCTGACCCATCAAAGGGAGAATTTGTGAAGGACGCCTTAAAGGGATCTGCAAGTCACATAGCCGCATCCAGGCTTGGCGTCTAAGAGCCACACCTGTACCTGCGGCCCTACTCGCTCCATCAGCAGCATATGATATTAGCCGCATGGAGGAGTTTGCAATGGAATTAAGGGTTCCTAGCTGCGAAGCAATTTTTTCCTGAGCTCCTGCAGCTGTAGGATCCTGAACAACATCACCTAGCTCCTTAAGGATATCCCTTTGGAGTCTGGTGAAGTGACATAGGTAATTCAGCGAGCATAGCAAAGGTCGCTGAGGAAAACATCCGCTTACGTACCTATCCATGGTCCTAGAGTCCTTATTAGGAGGATGGACGGCACGGAAGGATCTGCAAGTTCCTTCTTGGTGGCCGCAGCCACCACCATGGCATCAGCGGGACACCCTTAGTGAGGAATTGCTTGTCACACGGGCAGTGATAAATTTTGAAGGCCTCCTAGGGACTGGCTCTACCGAGTCAGGAGCAGCCCACGCCTTCGGGCAATAACCTGCATAAGGGGTCGAAGGCGGAGACACCCAGGAGGTGGAGGGCCGAGATCCAAACGCCTCTAGGTATACTGACTCATCCTCAGAGGGATTATTGGTGGGCCAGTTTCCCCTCTGTCTAAGGAGTTCTAGGATGTCTGAGAAGGAGACATCCTCAGAGGGGATCTTGGGGATCCCTCTGACTCATCAAAGTCAGTATCTGAAGTGATAGACTCGGGAGTCTACATGTTTCCTCTTACAAGTCCTCTTCCTAGGAGGATCTCCAAACATCAGGAGAATCCTCGGAAGAGGGGAAATTCCCAATGGGGAAACCTGAGGCGGAGGATCTCTGGGTCCTGTAGCAAGAGAAGTGGCAGAGATGTCAACAGGCACTATAGAGGGAGGAGCTAAGGGAACAGACTGCTGGCCGATACCAGTGGCCAGCACACTCTTCATCACCTCGAATGCTCCCTCCCAGGCAGGTCCGAGAGAACCCGTTCGAAGAGCTAGGAACTCCAGGGACCACCGAAGGGAAGTCTCGAGGCAGATGTCGGAGCCGAGCTCACCAAGGCCGAGGCTCCAAGGGAAGAGCGGGTTGGACAAGGGTCCGATGCCACTCACCCCTCGGAGGAGACCATGGAAGCCCGGCCACGAATCCCTCTAAGGAAGGTCTCAAGAGGAGATAAGAGTAGAGGCTGAAGGAACAGAGGGGGTATCCGTCCCTCAGCCGTAGCAGTAACCATTCGAAGACTCCAACTCCAAGCTCTGGGGTAGAGTTGAAGGAGGAACTGCAACGGGTGTGGACCAATAGTCGCCTGTTGAGACGGACTATGTAACATTTGGGCCAGTGCCTGTGACTTAAGTAATCTACTGACCACTCTCTCTAAGTCATGGTCAGAAAGCCTGGATGACCTTGAAGATCGGCTCCGATGGCTCCGTTCGAGAGAGAGGTGAAGCCGAGCGAAGTATCGGCTCCAAGGAAGGAGACCTAGACCTCTTCCTCGAAGGAGCCATCGGAACCGATGAAACTATTGAACCTGTCGGAGCCGACAACTTCGGAGCCGACAGGTAACCTCGATGCATCGGCTCCAGCGGAGCGATACAGCCACAAAGTAACGGTGTCGGAGCCGATCGGAGCCGACACGATGCCTGAGCCACATGGTGGTCGGAACCGATCGGAGCCGACACGAAATGGTCGATGCAGATTCGGCACCGATAGCCATCGGTGCGAAGGCTTAGCCAGAATCGGCTCCAGCCGAGCGATCTCGACTCAGAACGAGTCGGGCGAGGCCGCAGGCTTTGACACAGAAGCCTGGGCCTTGGAAGACTTGTAGTCTTGGATGGAGCCGACTTAGCGGAGAGCCCTCCGGCTTAAGAAGGCCCTCAGTATCAACTTATTTCTTCTTTCCTGCAGGACTCTCTGGCTGAAAGAATGACAAATAGCACAGGAGTCCTGCAGGTGAAGAGGCCCCAGGCAGTACAGGCAAGAAATGTGACCGTCTGTCAGAGACATTTTCTGACAGCACGAGTCACACTTCTTAAAGCCTGAGACCCTTTCTTTTGACATGGTGCAAACACAGACATACACACCAGTCAAAGAATTAAATTAAATATACCCAAAGGTATAACTAAAAAAACACACACACACCCTAACAGGGGGATGGGATGGGAGAAGTCTGACTAAAAAAATAAGAAGAGACAGACAAATTTCTGTCAGAAAATGTTTAAAACTAAATAAAAACTAACAATAAAGGGTTTTTAAGTTAAAAGGGGCTAAATTAGCGAATTAGCAAATCACTTACCAGGAGCTGGTAAAAGGAGGACCTCATAAGCGAAGCGGCAAACGAGATCTGGGTACTTACCGCCTTGCATCATGGGATATGGGGCTGCCTCGAGCTGGTAAAAGTGACTCTCGAGCTTAGCAAGTGCGAGTGGGCGAGGATCGGCTCCGAACCCATCAAGCAAGAATGAAGGCGAGATTGACAACTTAACATCTAGATTTAACAAGGCCAGCAGGGGGCGATCAGGATTACTGTCATCTCCTACAAACTTGCTTTCTGCAAAAACTTGGGAATTAGAGGGACTGGAGGAAAGGCATAAAGAAGTCCAGGAGGCCAATGGTGAACAAGTGCATCCCTTGGTGATTCCCCTGTGGGAGGGATCAGGGCAAAGTAGCTGCAGCATTTGGCATTGGTGGGTGACGTAAAGAGATCGCAGCAAGACTGGCCCTATTTCCGGAAGATCTCTTCTGTAACTTTCTAACTGAGGAACCACTCGTGTGGCCATAGTATGGCTCTGCTCAATTTGTCCGCAATAACGTAGGATTTCCCAGGGATGTGCATTGCTATCAAAAAGCAGTTGGAAGCCACTGACCATTGCCAGACCATCAGAGCTTCCTGACAAAGGAGGTAAGATCTGATTCTCCCCTGTTTGTTTATGTACCAGACTGCAGACATGTTGTCTGACTGGATTGCTATCATTCCTAGAGGGAGAGTGTCTTGAAATGCCTGCAATGCTAAAAGCACCATCCTCATCTCCAGGATGTTTATGTGCAAATGAGCCTTGTGTTCCTGCCAGATGGCTTGAACTGTCTTCTCTAGATAATGCCCCCCCCCCCCAATCTGGGAATCGTCAGTGGTCACCACGGCCTGGGGTTGAGGGGGCATGAATTGATGGCCTTAAGATACTAAGGGAGAGTGAATCCACCACTGGAGATCATGATTTTGTGTGACACTGGAAGTTCTAGGATTGATCACTGTACAGTAAGTAACCACTGAAGTATTCTCATATGAAGACGAGCTAGGGGAATGAGTACGACTGACACAGCCATTTTCCCCAGTATCTGGAGAATCAGTTTTGCAGAAGTTCGTGTCTTCCTGATTAACAATCTTACATAATGGCAGAGATGGTGTACTCTGTCTTGAGGGAGTCTTCCTATCAATGTAGTTGTATTTATCTCTGCTCCTATGAAGACAAAGTTTTGACATGCCCCATAGCAGATTTTTCATAGTTTATGGTAATACCTAGAGAGGAACAAAGTTGAAGAGTATAGTCCCTGGCTTGTAGCAGAAGTTGCCTGGTCGGGGAGGTTATGAACCAGTCGTCCAGATAGGGAAACACCCAGAATCTTCGGCGTTTCAGGTGAGCCGCCACTACTGACATGCATTTGGTGAACACTCTGGAGGCTGCAGTGAGACCAAAGGGCAGAGCTTGACACTGGAAAAGACTGGCTCCTAGCCGGAAGTGCAAGTATTTTATGTATCACCTTTACATTTGAATGCCGTAGTATGCATCCTGAAGGTCTATAGAGCACATCTAATTGCCTTTTTCCAGGAATGGAAGTATCGACTGCAGTGTTACCATCTGGAACTTGTTTTTTTCTTAGATTTGTTCAAATTGCAGAGGTCCAAAATGGGTCTCCAGTCCCCTGTTTTTTTCGGAACTAAAAAGAATCTTGAGCAAGTTCCGGATCCTCTCTCGTCCGCGGGGACTTCTTGGATGACTCTTTTTCTTAGCAACTTTTGGATTTCTAATATTGCTTGTTCCTTTTGACTGGGTGGAATGCCTAGAACAGCTTTGTTTACAAGAGTGGGGGAAGGAGAAGGGGATGACATATCCTCTGGATATTATGTCTTGCACCCATTTGTCATTTGTTATCTTTTGCCAGGTTTCGCGGTGCAGGGACAATCAACCCCCGACTGCCTCCGGTGGCAAGCAATCGGGCACTCCTTCAGCAGCGCTGCAAGGTTCTACCAAAGAAAGATTCTCTGGAGCCCTGATTCTGTGGGCCTCTCCTGCCGTGAGGGTGACGTCTTCCATTGTTGTTCCCCCCTCTGCCTCTAGGGGGACTTTCACCTTGTGTGTCCTGGAAAGACCTCTGTGACTTTCTGAACCACATTTTCCCACTACCTCTCTGACCCTTGGGGAGGGGTCTGGTAGGTGTGGAAAAATGCACTCCAACGGCAGATAAGGTCCTACCTTCCTGTCACAACTGGTAAGCGTCTCTTTAACTTTAGACCCAAAAAGAGAAGAGCCATCAAAAGGGGCGTTAATGAAGGAAGACTTGAAAGACTCCGTGAAATCGCAAAGGCGCATCCAGGCCTGCCTCCTGAGAGAGATGTCTGAACCCACCACCCTACTCATTCTGTCTGCTGCATACGATATAAGCATCATAGATGAGTTCACGACTGAATTGAGGGTGGCAAGCTGAGAGTTGACTTTATCTGTCACTGCGTCAGCTACAGCTCCTTGGAGTGTGTCTGGCAGTTCCTTTAACAGGTCCTGCTGTAATCTTGTGAAGTGGATAAGGTAGTTCAGTGACCATAAGGCAAAGGTCGCTGACAAACGGATGTGCTTCCCGTACCTATCCATGGTCCTGGAGTCCTGATTCGGGAAAGGGATAGAGGAACTATTCTTGGATAGCTACTTTTTGGTGGCCGCTGCCACGACCATGGCATCAACTGCTACACCTTTCTTCAAGAATGTCTTGTCCTTTCTTGTAATGTAATTTCATGCTGTTTAATGGTGAATTTTACAGGCAGAGAAAAGGGGTGGCGATGGGAACTCCTTGTGCCACAGTGTATGCTAATTTAGTCTTACACTATTGGGAACAAAAGTATGTGTTGAACAGTTCATGGAAGGGAAATATAAGATTTTACAGACGATATTTGGGCAATATTTGTTTATTATGGTCTGGCACAGAGGATGAATTAAAAATGTTCATACAGTTTATTAATTCAAGCACAAATTTTTTGAGATTCACCTATGATATTGACTTGAATGAATTGCACTATTTAGACATTAAAATTAACGAAAGATTATACTAACTCAAGGTTCCAATCTCAAATATTTAGGAAGCCTACTTTTTCGAATGCTTATCTGCAGTTTGATAGTGGACACCCTTTTTACCAGAAAAAGGGCATTATCAAAGGGCAATTAATCAGGGCCTCAAGGATGTCCAGCTTGATGGAAAGTTTTAACAAAGAAATGGACACCCTTAGAGGATTATTTTTGGAAAAAGGATACCCTGAATATTTAATAGATAATATGATTCAAGAGGTTAGGGATAGTAGAGAGGTAAAATACCCACCTTTATTAGGGTCAGGTAATATATCGACTCATGGGGAACAACAACAAAAAAAGAATTTTGAGCTTGAAAATAATAACAATTTTGTGTACACATTTTCTAGTAAGGCACAAGAAATAGAAGCTATTATTTCAAAATACTGGCCGATTTTGGGTATAAACGAAGAATTGAAAGAATTGTTTTTGGGGAATCCTCATTTTATAAGGAAGAGAGGGGCTAATTTAAAAGAATGGTTCGAAAGAAAGGAAAATGCTAAGATTAATAAGAACAAAATGGGGACATTTAAGTGCAATCATTGTAATCAATGTACTGCTATGTTAAACCAAGGCACATTTTATTTACCGCACAGAAAATTTGTGGTTAGATCTGATAACTATTATAACTGTGCATCAAAGGGAGTGGTATACCTGGGGGTCTGTACATTTTGTTTTGGTTTTTATATTGGCAAAACAGAAAGACCCCTAAGAAGAAGGGTGTACAAACATTTTTATGACATTTCTAGAAATAAAGAAACAAATGCTTTCTTTAAACATTTCCAGAAGTGTAAGGAAATTGAGTTAAAGTTTATGGTACTGGAACAAATTACTCCTGAATTAAGAGGAGGGAGCTGGGAGACACTGCTAGACTACCGTGAACTTTATTGGCAGCTTAAATTAGATGCCACAAGGTTCCCAGGATTAAATGACAACATAAATATTGCTCCAGTTTTAAAATTGAGGAGAGCTAGACTTTAATATATTTTGGTATGGGGGGTAATAATTTATGTGTAAGGTTTTAACATGATGAATTTGATTTTTAATGTCAAGGATATTGTATTTTAACTAAATGTTAAGTTAATTGAAAATATTGATTTATCTAATTAATTGTTGACCAGCTGATGTGGATATGAACTATTTAAGTGGTGATTTGTGGAGTGTAATATCATTCAGTCCTTGAAAAAGCCTGGCAGAGGCCGGGTGAAAGCGATTGGTTGAATTTGTTCTGTTCACAAAACGTATTAAACTTTGTCTTGATTCCAAGTTGGCTCCGGGTCTTGTGGCTTGTGGATATCTTGAAGTTATTTGGTTTGGTTTGTGCAGTGAATTTGGTTCGTGGCTTTCTTGTAATGTATTTATTTGGCCTTCTAGAAGTAGGTTCTATGGAGTATGGGGTCTCCCAAGCCTTCCAAGAAATTAATTCAATAAGCTCATAGGAAGGAGGGGTCAGCCAAGAGGTCGAAAGACGAGACCTAAATGCCTTCAGGTAAAGCGACTTCTCAGCCAAAGAGGATGTGAACTGCCAGTTATCTTTCTCCTTTAAAATTTCCAGGATATCTCCAAAGGAGACATCTTCAGGAGTTGACCGTTGGGATCCTTCTGCTTCATCGAGGTCGGTATCAGATGTGATAGACTCCTCTGGGGAGTCAAGATGCTTCCCCTTGCAGGTCCTCTTCCGGAGGACCTCCTCAGTGAGATATTCTGGGGAGGTTTCAGAAGAGGGGTGAGTTCCCTGTTGGACATCCTGAGGCCTGGGGTATCTGTGGTCCTGTTCAGAGGGTATGTGAGAAGGCAAAGACACCTGTGCAGAAGTGGGAGGAAGATCCGAGGGAGATTGTGCCTTAGACTTGGAAGTAGTCAGAACCCTCCTCATGACTTTAAAGGCAGTCTGCTCCTGCTCTGAAGAACACAACCGATCCAGCAAAAGGGTTGTTGGGACCAAAGGAATTTCTGGAGCAGAAGACAGAAGCTCCAAAGCAGAGGTAGAAGCTGAACTAACCCTCACCGAGGTCCCCAGAGGGGGAGGAGGAGGGATGGTTAGATCTGATGAGATCTGAATCAGCTTCACGGACTCGACTGAAGAGTGTTGGCTCCCAGAGGTTTCCTGCTCCGACTGGGCGGAAACGCTCAGGGCAGATACCAGATCCGAGGAATCTCTGGGTCCTGGATCTGATACAGACACAAGCTGGATGTCAGAATCTTCAGGCTCAGAAACCCAGGGTAGGATAGGAGGAGAAGCAGGAGCTTTGGGGGAAAACTGTGTCTGATCCAATTCCTTTGCGTTTGGATCCAGTAATAATTTGGCCAAGGTCAGTGTCTTTAGCAGCCTCTGCACCACCCTATCCACATCTTCATCGGAGAGACTCCTTGAGAACCGGGTAGAGAGAGTAGGAGATCTTGATCTTGTCAAAAAGGGTAATGGGAGCCAAGAGGGCATTGGTATGAAGGCGATCGACTCCGATACCTGAATTCAGTAGGCAAGGTAGACTTCAGAGCAGAGGGTTCCAATTGCTCCAAAGAAGACTTGGATCCAATTTCAGTTGTCTGCTCTGAGGGTTCTGTAGGAGCTGACAACTTAGACGCTTTTTGCTTCGGCTTCAAGGTAGATTTCGGCACTGGAGAAGCACGTTTTTGGGGGTTTTCCGACTTGTCAGACTTCAAAGTAGACTCTGGGGATATAGCCTCAAAAAAGGGAGTTTTTAACGACCCTTCAGGATGAGTTTATTTTTGCACTTCATCAGTGCCGTCTGGTTGAATCCATAGCAAATGGAGCCCGACTCTTGCAGGTGAAGAGGCCCCAAGCAATACACACATAAAGTGCGCGAATCGCTAAGGGCATCTTTTTTCCATATTCCTCACAGTTTTTGAAGTCAAGAGGCTTCCCTGCCTGCTTTTGAGACATCTTATCTAAATAAAGGAAGAAAGAAGAGACACACGCACACAAACACTGAAAAACAGTCCTCTAACTTAAACGGGCCAGAAATTTTAAGGAAAGAAAGAGAAAAAAAAATGTTTTTTTGAATAATCGTCCTCTAACTAAAACGGATGATAAAGAAAAGGGGAAAAGGAGATAAATGTAAAGGGGGAAACGTCCCTTAACTCATATGGACATAAGTTATACGCCCTCTAACTTAAAATGGGGGCTAACAAAAGAAGCTAAAAGGAACTAACACTCACTTTATACCTTTAAAAAAAGGACAGGGTAAGGATATATAAACAGTTAAGTAGAAAATCTAATCTAAGGTTAAATTTAACAGGAAAGATACTACAAATATTAAGAAACACTTAGCCCAGAGCATGCGAGAGAAACTCCTTCGCAGAGTGGCAAATGAGATCTGATGAAGCTAAAGAGTTGCATTATAGGTAAGGAAGGATGCCCACGAGCTTTGCTGAAGACCTCGAGCTTTTGAAATGGCCGAGACAGATCCGAAGGATCGGATCTAACTCATCATTGAGAATAAAGGCGAGACTGACAACATCACATTATTATATTTCCATAAACAAGCTGCACGGACAATTAATGTCGTGGGTTAAATTTCCAACTATAGCCGTTAGATATATAAATAATTTATAATGATAACACTTAAAACTTTGCTCACATGAATGCTAGAAGAAATTGCTATCTGCCTTTCTTTAAGTAACTGGCCTCTGACTGTTATATTTTAATACTAAATTAGCTCATTTCTGTATATCTGATTTATTTAATTAAAAAATCACAGCACTGTTATTACATAAAAATTTGAGACTGTCACACTGAGTTTATTACATTTATTTTGTTTCTTAAGTATATCCTGATCCTTTGGTTGTGCATAGTTCTTTTAGGAATGATTTGTTTAAGCAACAATTTGTATACTAAAATGTTTAAACTGCACAAATGTGTATGTACTTTCTTCATTATATTTCATTTTAGATAAAGCACATGCTATGTTTTTGCTATCATCTTCTGGTTTAACTGTTGTGTATTCTACAAACATATATCAATAAAATATATTTGAGAAATGTAAGTTAAGTGGGTGAGTCTTACATCTACTGCAGAAGGTTCATCAAAGTACAACTTGAAATTATAACAATAATACTTGAAGCCAATGGATGCATCAATAAAACATCAACAGCTAATAAGACTCCTACTTCCAAGCTGCTAGCACCATACAGTATTTAAGATCGGTATTCTGGTTTTGGCTGTCTGCCACCTCTGTATAATACAGCTTTGAAAAAGTATACTCTGACTACACAAATGTATTATAAAATCATGTGCAGGAAAAGCTGAAGAAAGGGACGATGAGCTGCAATAAATTGTGCATATCATTTACAGCATGTAAATCAGTTAAAAAAATCCTTTGAATTGTGTTAAAGAAGTGTGTGTGTGTGTGTGTGTGTGTGTGTGTGTGCGCGCGCGTGTGCGGGGGGTGACATGCAGAGAAAAAACAATACATATGGTATGTTAACTTTAAATGAGAATATGACTGTAGCCAGCATGGAAAGAGTGACTACAACGTTTTCACAGACTTCATTTGTACTTGAAAAGTTAGATGCCTATAAACAAACGTTAACTTGAAAATTCTACAAGACTGACATCAGCCTACCCAAGAGACATAGAGTGAATGCATGTAAAGCTTAAAGTCAAAAAAGGCGGCTTCTCATTAAAAATTTGTCAAATATCTTAACCAATAAAATGGAAAGTATTAATATTTTAATGCAGTCCAGAAAATACAAAGAACACAGCTATGCTTTTCTTAGCCACTATTTGTTTTCTCTCTAAAAGGAAAAGAAAAAATGATGCCTGTAATTTTTCCCAAAATTTACTATAAGCTATTGTCTGCTATTCGGATCATTGAAACTGCTGACCGTATTAAAAAAGAGTTATATACTTACTGTAACTTGGCATCTGTGTTATCCTGTGTCATTATGCTTCACAGTAGGGTCTTGGATCCGACATCGGATCTGAGCCGGCAACTTTAGGTTAGACAGATCCAAGGCTCAAGCTCCTTCCTCCCTCTCCCATAATCCCCTGCTGCCCTCTAACCCTCAGATCGAGTTTGCTGACATAGTCACTATTACGGAAACCAAAAGGGTAAAAAAGAAGATAGTCCTGTACCCCACAACACTCCAGCTCTTTCTCAAATGACCCAACAAGTAAGGGGGATAGCGGGAATGGAATGTGACGAATAATGACATAGGATAACAAAGATGCCAAGTTATGGTAAGTACATAACTCTATCTGATGTTATCCATGTCATTATTCTTCACAGTAGGGTCAGAGTTCCCAGCTACAATCTACCCTGGGCGGCCTCAAGGAAGGACACATTGAAGCACTGTGGAACCAAAGGAAGCACTGTTCCTGAAAACCAAATCCAGATTATGTGATATAAAGGTTTGAGGATTAGACCAAGTGGCAGCAGCACAAATATTGTCAAAGCAGAGTCTGGCCATGAAGGCTGAAGAAGTAGCCACAGACCTAGTAGAATGAGCTCTAACCTTTCCCGGAACTTCGAGATGCTTCTTGGTGTAGACTGTGGAGATACAGCTAGAGATCCATTTAGAGATAATCACTTTAGAAAAGGGAAGGTCATGTCTATTTGGGGAAAAAGCCACAAACAGCTGTTCTGATTTGCTAAACTCCACAGTCCTATGCAGATAAAACTGCAATTGTCTGTGTACATCTAAAGTATGCAGAATGTACTCTCCTTTACTGGAATAATTGGGAAAGAAAACTGGCAACTGGATATATTGATTCAGATTGGATTCAGTGGCAACCTTGGGCTAAAAGGATGGATTCATTCTAAGAGATACTTTGTGAAAGACCATATATGGGGGAGCAATTGAAAGGGTTTGCAGCTTAGGCACCCTCTTAGCTGACGTTATGGCTACTACGAAGGCCATTTTCCAGGACAAGAATTTGAAATTGCACAAAGTAGCAGGTTCAAAGGAGCTCTGAGTCAGAGATTGCTGCATTAAGGTTAGATCCCAAGGAGGTGAGGGATCCTTAGCGGGCGGTCTTAGAAGGAAAATTCCTTTCATGAAGGCTTTACAGAGTCTGAAAGTGAACGTAGGTTAACTATTCTCATAAAAATTGGAAATTGCAGACAACTGAAGATTTATCATAGAAAAACTTGCCATTCCTGAAAAAGTAAGGACAAGAACAAGACAATATCCGGCACAGAAGCAGAAAAGCGGTACAGATTCCTGCTCTTAGCCCGGATAGAAAACCTTTTCCATTTACTACTGTAACCTTTTCTGCTTTTCTGGTGGAAGGTTTTTGGGTAGCTAGGATAATATTCTTGACTGGGGAAGCTAGCCTGGAGTGTTTCAAAATCACTGGAATAGGAGAAATCATGCAGTAAGATGAAGGGTCCAAAGATTGAGAAGAGGGAGTCCTGAAGGATGGGAGATCAGATACTGAAGGGTATCCAGTATCCAAGGAGGATACTTCAGATGAGACCTTAGAAAGGGAAACCACGCCTGACGAGGCCAGAAAGGGGCAATGAGGATAAGGGATGACCTCAGGCATTGGGCTTTCTACAAAACTTTGAGGATAAGAGGAATAAGAGGGTAAGCATAGCGGAAACCCAGGGGCCAATCGTGGACTACGGCATCCCTCGGTGACTCGCCAGGTGGGGCATCAGGGTGAAGTACATGTTGCATTTGTTGTTGTAGGGGAGGCAAAGAGATCGCAGCATTGTTGATCCCAATGATCAAAGATATGCTTCGCCACTGTTGGACTGAGGGACCACTTGTGGGAACTCAATATGGTTCTGCTGAGTTTGTTGGCCAACATGTTGGAGTCCCCAGGTATATGTGTTGGCAGAAGAAAATGCCCTGAAGACATTGCCCATTACCACACTCTCATGGCCTCTCTGCACAATGGGTAAGATCGTGCTCCCCCATTTGCTGATGTACCAGAATACAGCCATGTTGTCTGTCTGAATTGCAACTGTCTCCAGAGAGAGGCAATCCTGAAAGGGTTGCAACGTTAGGCGGACTACTCTCATCTCTAAGACGTTTATGTCCAATTTGGTCTCTAAGGGGTAAGACATGCCTTGATCTGTTCTCCCCTAGAAATACCCCACCCCAACAGGGAAGAGTCCATGGTCACTGTGGCCTTGAGTGGAGGAAGTGAAAAAGGCCTGCCTAGATTGAGATCCTGAGACTGAAGCCACCAAAGAAGGTGCTGTCTGCACACTGACACCAATTTTATGGACATGGTCATAGGTTGAGATAGAATGGACCACTGAACTGCCAAGGTCCATTGTAGAACTCGCATAAGGTACCTTGCTAATGACACACTCTGTACGGCCGCAGCCATGGATCCTAGGGTCCAAAGAAACAAGTGGACTGGAGGATTTGAAAAATCTAAGACTTGCATGAGCTGTTCCCAGATCAGCTGTACTTTGCGAGGAGGTAATGCTGCAATCTCTTAAATGGAGTATAGCTAGACTCCTATGAACTCTAATGTTTGATTCGGAACCAGATTTGACTTTGAGAGGTTCACTGTTATCCCCAATTAGCTGGACAGGTGTAGGACACATCGAATTACTTTTAACAGTTGATACCTCGTGGGTGCTGTGAGGAGCCAATAGAGGTACGGAAACACCTGCAATCCCTGCATCTATAAATCTAATGCATAAATCAAGTTTAAATCAAGTCTAAATTACACTTATCTGAAACTACTCAAGCGAGAGCCAAGGATCATGTCTGTAGCAGAATGCGGAAAATGAGATCTGAGGGTTAGAGGTCAGCATGGGAAAGGCAGAATTTGAGCCCTGGACCTGTTTCAGATAAAACTGCCAGCTCGGATCTGATGTCAGATCCAAGACCCTACTGTGAGAAATAATGACATGGATAACATCAGATCTTTAAGTATACACAGCCCAGTATTTTGAAGCCAACCTCCAACATTTTTTTTAATTATTACTGAAAGACATTTTCAGCATAGCCACAAGAGGGAGAAAGAAGGCTAGGTAATGGATTCAAAAAAGGCACTGATAAGCAGAAAATAGAGAATTATGCTGCAAGAAGTCATACTTCTACTTTTACACTATTTCTACTCAATCAGATATAACCATTCTTACGCACCAGCAAACACTGACACAGTCCATCTTAAACAGGTTTCCAAACAAAGTAGACGATCTTACTTTGATGTTTTTCGTAAAAGTTTTTAGAACACTACCAGGTCCCTGACTCACACCGCAGTTCTTACTTCTCTAAAATATTCTTATGGTTATCTTTCATAATTCCTGAGCTACTCGGCACTGTTATCTTCTCCACATTATTTCAAAATTACTAATACATTAATAAGCTTTTAAGTATACTGTCTCGTTTATTTAGGCTATTAATAACATGCAAATGCCATAATACTATGACATCAGTAATGGCAGGTTCAAGAACTAACCAATGATTTGTCTGTATTACAGCTGCTCAGGGTCACTAGCTTCAGCAAGTAATGACCTTGCTGTATAAAGATGCACAGTCCTACTATTTTTACTGCTGCGTCTAGCAAATGCAAAACTGTGTGCTAACACTGGAGATTCCTCATGTAACGTTAACTAGTAAGCACAGATAGGAAACAGCTGATGTAATGGAATGAAGAACCCAAAAGCCAGTACTACAGTCCCTTTAAAATTCACTTTTCAGCAAAAAGTGCAGTGTCATCCCCTTTGGTAAAAACTTTGTACCCATGAACTACCACATAGGCAGCAATCTACTTAACACCGAATGCGTGATAAGAGACCATGGGACCCAGGTGGACAGTAGTCTCTCCTTTGATAGTCACATTGCCACAGTAGTCAGGAAGTCCTTCTACGTGGCACACCTCATCATAAAAGGGTTCTCATCCAGGAAAAAAGAGGTCAGCGTTCCCCTCTACTCGTCACTCATTAGACCCATTATAGAGTACAACGCCCCTTTTGGAATGTACCTCACAAGACATCTGCAGCAGCTGGAAAGGCCACAGAAATACCTCACAAAGAGGATCACTGGCTTCAAACAAATGCCCTACACTGACTGCCTCAAAAAACTCCAGCTTTACTCTGTAGCATATCGCCTACTCCGAGGTGATCTCTGCCTAACATATAAAGCTATGTCAAACCCAGAGCTGTTGGACATGCTACACCTAAAGAAATCCCAATCCCTCCAAGCTACACGCTCTAGGGACCTAAACCTTGTCACCACAATAAACAGGACACGCTGGAGGGATAGATCCCTGTCCCAGAGACTTCCTATACTGTGGAACAAGCTACCCATCTATGTCAAGCAAAGTTCTTCATTAGCACTCTTCAAGAAAAATCTTGATGAGTGGATGGGAGATAGGAAATACACCCCGGGGATCACTTCTGTGTCTCTGCTGGACAGTGGCACAGGAAAATAACTTTCTTGGGTGGCGTAAGCTATGGTACCTTGTTGGCTAGGCTTACGTAGGCCCTTGGGCCAATAGCCTAGTACCTACCTATGAACCTATAAGTTTAATAAGATGTCTATTTTATTTTCAACTTCATTTTTATTGTGTCTGGGATGAGAATTAAAAGGAGCCATAACGGTCAAGCTCACCTACCTCTTAGACAACAAATAAACAGATCTTTGGTGGTACAAATCAGCCGTTTATTAGACAAAGTTTACAGGAAATCTGCAATGAATAAAGCACCTTCTGAGGTTGATGCTCAGAACAGGAACATCTTGCTTCAATATAAACAGTGTCCTGCAAAATTAAAATATATGATGCATTTGGTCACCATCTTTGGTAACAGCAGGGTAGTTTATGAATATTATAAACAAGCACTGGGACATTTAGTGTACAGGATTTGGCTGACTTTTTGTCCAAATGTTGTATATTCTCCAATTGTAGGGGCAAAACTGTAAGGTAAACTCTAGGTTGAAAGAGTCAAGCTCTCCCCAAGGTTGTTTCCACTCACAGCACTTTAATGAGTAACCAGGCTCTGGGTTACTTCCCTTGTGGGTATTGTAGTTTTTTCAAAACATTCATAGTATAAGCACTTTCCCACTACAAATACCAGAAAAGAATAGCATTTAAGACACTTGATTACTTGTAGTACTCCTGGTATTTATATCTTATTTTGTTTGAACAATGCCTTTTATGTGGGCAAAATATCAAGACTTGTTAAAAAAACATACTGGTAAACATTAAAGTGACACTAAATGTAAACATATTTCTAATGTTCTACATATGCATACAAGATTAAGGGTGCTATATTTACTTTTATAGGCATTGATAAAACTGGAACTCTGACAGATATACTTTTTGATAAGATGTTATCTGATAGAGAACATATGTGGATTGTACAACAGCATGCTCTTTTTTATTCAGGACTTCATAAATATTTGAATTAATGTAGTTTATGTACCTTTTAAAATATGCTTCTTTAATGTTTTATTTGTAGCTTTCTTCTTTAAAGAAAGGGGTACTATTCTTGTTTCATTTGCTCTACTAGTTTAATATATACAGGCCTCCTGGTGCTTGGTTAGATCAATTGAAGAAGGTACCTGTTGAAACCAGTGTTTCTGCCTCTGTTTGGCCTTTGCAGGCTTCTTTTTGCATCTTTGTCTCTATATTTGCCATAATAAATGGTTTTGGACTGATACTGCTTGGTGATGCTGTTTCTTTTTTTCCTAGGATATCTGGACATACTGAGCACAGCATTTCTTCAGGAGTTTTTGTGCAATTTTGGGTGTGGATCTAGATGGATACCCACTTGAGTTTTATAAGATGGCAAGATTGCAGAGCAAGGAAAACTTGTTCATAGTGTGCTGTGATATTTTAGAGAAGGGGAGTTCCCAGATAATATATGAGGCTACGATGATGATGCTGTATAAAAGGAAAGGAGGAGAAAGCGGTCACAGGGAAATCAGAGGCCCATTTTATTATGCTACATCGGTAGAAACTTTTTTGCAAGAATAACAGGGAAAGATCAGAAAACTGACAGGAATTACTGAGGAGGAACACTTCAGATGAGACCTTAGGAAGGGAAACCATGCCTGATGAGGCCAGAAAGGGGTAATAAGGATAAGGGATGTCCTCAGGCGTATTTTTTAAGGGAATGTCCTCAGCAGGTGGCTGATGAAATTTTGTTGGATTGGCATGGGAAGATAGGGGTGGTTTGAGAGGAATTCAAAAGCATTCAAATGCGTAAGATGGAATTTTTCAACTGATTTACTAAGACAGGTGGTAGGGGAAGGGGAGATGGCATAAGGCAGTAAGTTGGTGTACTACTGAGATGTGCATAGTTTTGTATTAAGTTTTTGGGATGTTCCAAATATGTTTTTTGTTTTCGAGGGGTTTAAGAGAAGCTTATGGTTGTTTAGCCAAGAAGTAAGGGTGTGGAGAAAAAGAAAAACATGGAAACTGAGCTACTCCATGTCCAGCCTGACCGTTGGCAAAGCCTCCTACCATATCATTGTTAGTTACGGGATCCCCACTGAGTACGATGAGAAACACTCAGTATACCTGGGTTTGAACATTTAAATATGAGAGACTGGACTGAAGGATAACAGTGTCATCTGCATAAGAATGATAGGAAGGTTAGGGAGGCTAGAGTATAGTTTGTTAATAAAGATTGAAAACAATAGTGGGAAGAGTATGAAGCCCTGTGGCACTCCTTTGATAAGGGATGCTGGGGAGATATGGATGAGAAGATTTTGATGCTGAAATACCTATTTGTTAAGAAATCTTGGAGCCAGATAACATTACTGGTGTTAATTCAAATTTCTTGGAGGAGAGAGGGAGTTAGGAGTGGTCAATAAGGTCAAAAGCTTTGTTAAGGTCAACAAAAAGCTCCAGAAAGGTTTCCTTTATCTGTGTTGACAAAGATCTCATCTGTAAGTGACAGTGTCACTGTGCTCTGGTCAGCCCAGAATCCATGTTCAAGAGTGAGGTGGTGGTACTGTTGGATGTAAGTCCACAGCTGGCTGTAAACTATTTATTCATGTATTTTACCATGTGTAGGGAGTATGGACATAGGGCAGAAGTTGTAGGCATTTTCTGTCTGGGGTTGGATGCGAAGGGAGTTGACAAAAGCAGTTTTCCATATGTCTAGTACTGAGTTAAGCAGAGGTTAAAAATGTGGAGAAGAGGTGTGGTAAGGAACTCCTTTGTTATGCGAGGTGAAACAACGATAAGAGCCTGTCACTAAGATACCCTTTTAGCATAGGTCAGAGCAATGAAAATGGCCAATTACCACAGGCTTCTTCACCTTTTCCTTTTAAAACTGCTCACTAGGCTGAAATGAAGTTATTTTTTCCAAGCTACAATCTTCAATTCAGTCTCGGGAGCATGTTCAAAAGTAAAAAGCGTAAGTTTCTCCTGTATAAAAATTAAGATTTCAAGGAGCCATGTGTCTTTGAGATGTATGGATATGTAACACTCCTTTTAACCTAGCGTGAGGCAGAGTAGAAAAGAGTGAACAAGACATACAAGCAGAGACTGCAGTGAGATGAATCTTAATACAAGAAAGACCAAAGGATAATAACTCGCACAAATGCTGTAGAATTAGAAGTTATGTACTTACCATAACGTTCCATCTGAGTAGGTGGATTCATTTGTCTGCAACCTGTGGATATGGATCCGATATCGGATCCGAACCGGCATGGTTATCCAGCTATGGATCCGAGCTCCTAGCTCCTCCCCTCACCCATAATGCCCTGCTCTCCCTACATGACCTCAGATCGAGTTTGCCCTGTACCAAATACCCTAACCAAAGGGTAACACATCCTATGCAGGAAACTGACAAGGCCAGGGGGATAGGAGGGCGGGATGGTTGCAGACAAATGAATCCACCTACTCAGATGGAATGTTATGGTAAGTACATAACTTCTAAATCTGAAGTAGGAGAATTCATTTGTCAGCAACCTGTGGGACAGAGTCCCCAGCTACCTGAGTCTTGGGCGGCCATCATGGAAGGATATTTCGGAGCACCGCGGAGCCAAAGGATGCTCTACCTCTAGACGTGATATCCAGCTTGTAATGAGAAATAAAGGTATGAGATGAAGCCCAAGTGGCTGCTGAACAAATGTCATCCAGAGGAACCCTAGCCTTAAAGGCCGCTGAGGTAGAAACAGACCGGGTCGAATAAGCATGGACTCCCTCAGGTGCGGACCTCCCAGAAGTTTGGTAAGCTAATAGAATACACTGGGAAATCCAACGTGACAAGGAGACTTTGGAAATTGGTTTACCCAGACTGAATTTGGCAAAGGAAATGAACAATTGGTTGGATTGCCTATGACCAGCTGTCCTGTTAAGATAAAAACGAAGCTGTCTGCGAACATCCAAGGAATGCAGCTTGTATTCGCCTTTGTTCTGATATTTAGGAAAGAAAACAGGGAGGTTGATGGACTGATTAATGTTCGCTTCCGAAGCTACATTGGGAAGAAAGGGGGGATTGATCCTGAGGCACACGCGGTCCAGATGGAAGACCAAGTAAGGCGGTTTCATGGACAGGGCTTGAAGTTCAGAAACTCTCTTGGCTGAAGTAATGACTACTAAAAATGCAGTCTTAAGAGACAAGAATTTTAGATCTACTGTGGCCGCAGGCTCGAAGGGGGGAGCGGTCAAGGCCTGAAGAACCAAAGAAAGATCCCACGGTGGAACCATCTCCTTGACAGGGGGTCTAAGCAGAAAGGTGCCTTTTAGGAAGATTTTACATAACTTGGCAGACATAAGAGGCGCAGAGCCATGACCAACATGGTAATGAGAAATGGCCGCTAGCTGAACTTTGACCGTGGAACTACTGGCGCCATCATTAAAGAGAGTAGTAAGGAAGTCTAGAACCAAAGGAAGGGGAACCTTGAAGGGATCTAGACCCTGCCACTCCGCCCAAATGGAGAAGCGCTTCCATTTACTGCGGTAAATTTTTCTGGTAGAGGGTTTATGAGCCGCTACCAGAATGGCCTTAACTGGGGACGAGATACCGGGAGTCCTGATTAGGAGTGGAACTGGAGCAGCCAAGCAGTCAGCTTCAAGTTGTCCAGGTTCGGAGTTGGTAGGTTCGATGGGTGTGATATCAGATCCGGAATGGGATCTAGAATCCAAGGTGGATTCACTGAATGAGACCTTAGGTAAGGGAACCAGATCTGTCGAGGCCAGAATGGGGCTATGAGGATCATTCTGCACCCCAACCGAGAGGCTTTCTGAAGCACCTGGAGCATCAGAGGCAGAGGGGGGTATGCGTAAAGAAGACCGGGAGGCCAAGCATGCACCACAGCATCTCTCGGGGAATCCCCTGGAGGAGGGATTAGAGCGAAAAAACTGTCGCACTTGGTGTTTAAGGGAGAAGCAAAGAGATCGCAACAAGGAGTCCCCCACTGTGCGAAGATACGTTTCGCTACTTGAGCATTGAGAGACCACTCGTACGGGGAGAGAATGGTGCGACTGAGCTTGTCCGCAAGGATGTTGGACCGACCCGGAATATGCGTCGCGATGAGAAAGCAGTTGGTGGAGATCGCCCATTCCCACACACTCATGGCTTCTCGACATAAAGGGTGAGACCTGGTTCCCCCCTGTTTGTTGATGTACCAGACCACCGACATGTTGTCTGACTGAATCGCAATTATTCCCAGGGGAAGAAAGGCTTGAAGTGCTTGCAACGCCAAGAGCACCGCCCTCATCTCCAGAACATTGATATGCAGGGAGGTCTCTGAGTCGTTCCACGTGCCTTGGACCGTCCGACCCGCAAAATGCCCCCCCCCACCCGAGGCGGGAGGCGTCCGTGGTCACTGTGGGAAGAGGGGGAGATGCACAAAAGGGGCGCCTCCGTGGAGATCCGTGGAATGGAGCTACCACAAGAGAGACCGCTTGCAAGCCTTGCTGATTGCAATGGGGTGATGCAGGGGGAGAGAAAGATATGACCATTGCACTTGAAGCGTCCACTGAAGTACCTGCATGTTCAAGCGAGCGAGTGGGAGAAGAGAAATCGCTGCCGCCATAGACCCTAGTGCCCTCAGGACCAATTCCGCCGGAACCGAGCTGGAGTGGAGGATGGCCCGCACCTGGAGTCGCAGATTCCGAACTCTGTCGGTTGTGAGAAAGGCCCTTAACTTCCTCGTGTCTAACCTGGCTCCTATGTATTCTATCAACCGAGTAGGGGCCAGGTTGGACTTTCCTACGTTTACCGTGATGCCTAGCCAGGGAGCTAGGCGAAAAAAGGAGTCTCTTGCCAAGGATAGTAGATGCCTTGTTGGGGCGGTGAGAAGCCAGTCGTCCAGGTACGGAAAGACCTGCACCCCCTGAAGCCTCAGGTGGGCCGTAACCACTGCTAACACTTTGGTGAACACCCTGGGGGCTGTGGTGAGACCAAAGGGAAGGACCCTGAACTGGTAGTGACTGGCTCCCAGCCGGAAGCGAAGAAACCTCCTGGACCGTCTGTCTATTAGTATGTGGTAGTACGCATCCTTGAGGTCTATAGAGCACATCCAGTGATTCTCTCCCAGAAGGGGGAGGATGGATTGTAAAGTGACCATCCGGAACTTCTCCTTGGGAACTGCCAGGTTTAATAGGGACAGGTCCAGAATGGGTCTTAGGTCCCCCGTCTTTTTTGGCACTAAAAAGAACCTGGAGTAGAACCCTGATCCGATCTGGTCTGGGGGGACGGGCTGGATGGCTCTTTTCCTCAGCAGATAGCCAATTTCTGCTGAAGCGGCCTCCCTCTGATCGGGTGGAATGTCGGGGAGGGATTTTAGTTTTGGGACGTGAAGAAATCGGATTTTGTATCCTCTGGATATAATTTGGAGGACACAGCGGTCTGATGTTATGGACTCCCATGCCACTAGGTGCTCCGAAAAACGTCCCCCGACTGCCTCCAGAGTGGAGCAGTCGGGCAACCCCTCAGGGTTGCTGCGCGGGCCGTTCAGAGAAAGGTTCTCTGGACCCAAAATTCCTGGGAGCCCCTCTGCCCCTGGGGCGGCATCCTCCCTGTCCTCCTCTGCCATGGAAGGACTGGTTGTCCGGAGCGGGTTGGGATTGCTGCGACTTCCGGAACCACATCTTCTTCTGGCCCTTTTGGTTCCTAAAGTAGGACCTCTGGGGCACAGAGAAGCGGACTCCGACGGCAGACAGCGTCTTCCCGTCCTTCTCGCTCTGGACCAAGGTGTCGCGAACCGTCTTGCCAAAAAGGGCAGAACCGTCAAAGGGGGCGTTCGCAAATGACGCCTTGAAGGGCTCCGTGAAATCGCAATGGTGGAGCCAGTCCTGGCGTCTCATGACTAGGCCTACTCCTGCAGCTCTAGCGGCTTCCTCGGTAGCATGGGAAAGTAACCACATAGAGGTATTGGTCACGGAACGAAGAGTGGCCATACGGGTGGAGTGCAAAAGTTTGTCCTCCTCCGACATGGACTCTGGGGGGGATGCAGTGTATTCTTGATAAGATCCCGCTGCATCCTAATGACATGTGCCAGATAGTTGAGCACCCTCACTGAGAAGGTCGCTGAACTAAACATTCGCTTCCCCAAGCGGTCCATCATCCGAGACTCCTTGCTCAGAGGATGAACTGAGGGACTCTCTTGAGCGAGTTCCCTCTTAGTGGCTGCTGCCGTCAACATGGCATCTACCGGGGGTCCCTTGCTCCAGTGGGTACGGTCAGCAGGGGGGCTAAGAATCCTGTCCGGCCTCTTGGGGATTGGCTCCACGGTGTCCGGTTCCTTCCACGCCCTGGTGGTAATGAGGTCCACCAGGGGGTCGGCAGGAGGGGACACCCAAGAGGTAGACGGGCCCGCTTCAAATGCCTCCAAGAACACGGACTTGTCCGAGGAAGACTTTGGGGCAGACCACCCACCTCTTATACGAAGCATTTCCATGATGTCTCCAAAGGAGACATCCTCGGGGGGTGATCTTGGGGAGCCTTCCCCTTCCTCCAAGTCCATGTCTTCAGTTAAAGACTCGGGGGAGTCTATGTGCCTCCTCTTACACGTGTGCTTGCGAGGTGCTTCCTCAGGGGGGCTGTCCGAGGAGCCCTCGCAAGCGGTGTCCAGTTCCAAAGGAACTGCTTGGGGCAGTGAAACGGGCTGTCCCAGTGATCGGGCGACGAAAGCCTGACCCAGAGCAGATGGAGTGCGGGACGGAGCAGAAGCAAGTGCCGGGGGTCCGGATGCCCTCAACAGAGCCCTCTCCACTACATCAAAAGCCGAAGGGGAGCCGGCCTCGACCAAAGGATCCGACAGTCGGCTCCCCCTCGGATCAGAGGAGTGGATCGGAGCCGGCGCCAAGCCCCTCGGATCCGAGGGACCAGTGCGCTCCGACACGGACGGCGCCGAAGGCACACTGAGTCCCTCGGATCTGAAGCTCGGACCAAGGCTCTGAGAGGTCGGATCCGACACACTCGAGGGCAGGGTCGGATCCGAAGTACCCAGTACTGTCTGCGCCGAACCACCCCCGGCTCCGAAGCTGCCCGGCTTCGAGGCCCGGGTAGCGGGTCGGAGAAGGAGCTATGGGCTTGAAAAATGGGGTTGAGCCCCCCCCCGGGGGGGGGAGGCAGGAGCACTCCCATCTGCATCTGGGCCTGGATGAACCTTCGCATCATCCGGTCCAGATCAGCATCGGAGAGGCTATAGGTAGACCTCGATGAGGCTACCGAGGTAGGCCTTGAGTACCTCCTCGATAGCCTCGAAGGAGGTCGGGTCTCCTCCTCCTCAGGCCCCGGTGAAAAGGATGGGGACCGGAGCCGAGGAGGAGGAGAGCCAGCAGCCAGAGAGGCCGGAGGAGAAGCCCGCTTAGCCGGCGGGGCCGAGACGGAGGCCTCGGCCCGCCGCTTGTGGTGCTTCTCTCTCCGGTCCTTCTTCCTGGCTTCCCTCTCCTCCGAACCCGTAGAGGGAGTTTGAATCCCGGGAGGAGGAGGGGGAGCAGGTAAGGCAGGAACCGCCGGAGCGGTAACTACCAACGGGGCAGAGGCTGAAGCCGAGTCCGGGGGCAAGAGTCCCGCCAAGGCCAGCTTCGACCTCCGCTCCTTCAATGCCCTGGGGTTGAACCCTGCACAGATTGAACACCCAGAGGTGAGGTGTTCAACCCCAAGGCATCGAACGCACCGAGTGTGGCCATCAGCAGGGGAAAGCTTATGGCCACACTCGGAGCATTTTGAAAAGATTGCCTTTGGGGCCTCAGACATTTTCACTAATCTACTAACTTTTTTTTTTTTTTTTTTAACAAAAAAGAAAGTTAAGTTAACCACTCACACAGAAGGCCCCAAAGAATCCACACGCACACAAGCTACGTACCAGCGAGGGGAGGGTACTACAAAGTTAACCAATTTAACAAAAAATTTGCTTAAAAGAGGGAAAACCTAAAACATTCACACAAAAAAGGTATTTTTTGACAGAAATTCCTTAGTAAAACACCAAAATTAGCACTTAGCTGACAGGAGCTCAAAATCCAGCTGTCACCATGAACGTGGCAAACTAGATCTGAGGTCATGTAGGGAGAGCAGGGCATTATGGGTGAGGGGAGGAGCTAGGAGCTCGGATCCATAGCTGGATAACCATGCCGGTTCGAATCCGATATCGGATCCATACCCACAGGTTGGTGACAAATGAATTCTCCTACTTCAGATACAAAGTTATACTGGCCTTGAAAGGATCCTGAGTCTATCTTCGATATCATCTAGAAAATAAATAAACAGGAAAAAAGCACCAGCAAGCCGTAACCACCTTAAAACATTTAATGTGTTCCACAGCCAGCAAAGCACAACACAGCACACAATGATAACACTGAAACTACTATCAGTTCGTTTGTGTCTCCAACTTCATCAGAAAAATGCTGACAATCCAAACCCCTCCCCATTTATACCTTTGCACACTGCCAAAACTTAAAATCATGTGACACTGAATTCAATTTTAACCCTTTCCTAAACATACCTTAAAACAGGCATAATAAATACAAGCATAATAAATACAACTTTTCCCTGTTTAAAACACTTTTAAATATCTAAAAACATAGTTTCAAAACCTGTAGTAAATAAACAGATGGATATAAAAAAATTAATGCATGTTAAAAATGAATAAATGAATGTAAAAAAATCAAGTAAAATCAATCTTGTTGAACAATATTTCAAACCACATGTGTGTGAAATTCATAACTTCACTGCTCTTAATTTTAAAACTGGGGCTAGGGAGACCATGTCGTTCAAACCCGGCCACCTATTGGCTTCTAATACCAGTTGCCAGTAAACCTCTCTATATTCCAACATGGTCTCCCAAGAACCACCACTACCATCCATTACCACTTCATCTAATACAAAAAAAGTGCAAGAAGCACCTTCACAGCTCAAAGTGTGTTTATATAGTGTGTTTCTGTTGTTACCCCTCTTAATGTCATAAAGGTATTCATATATTATTTTCTTTAAACACCTTTCCGTCTTACCTATATAAAACGCTTTACATTTCTTACAGGTTGCAATGTGAACAAGTCCCTTACTTTACAATTAAAATAGGATTTAGAGGTAATGTGTCTATTCCTGTTGCTGACAGAAATTTCAGAAGTATCAGCTATAAAAGGGCATTGTTGGCATGCTCCACACTTGAATGTACCCACTTTTCTAGAAAATCTCATCATCATCTAAAAAATCACCTAGAAAATGTTTTCCAGTTAGCCAAATATGATTTTCTAGTAGCAGGTTTCTTATCCTCCTTTAATACCTGCAGTACGCCCTCAGAAGACAGTTGCCTAAAAGGTATTAAAATTCTATCATCCAGGCAGTAACTGAAAAAAATGAAGGCTGGGATATATTATGTAATCCCTGTCCTGTGTGTATAATTCCATCATGTAAGGAAGCTTGTGTAAATTGGCCATTTTCAAAAGAAAGGAAAAAGCAGGGAGAAAATATAGTTGAGTTAGCAAACTTAGACAGAAAGCCAAACAGGGCAGCTGAAATCCCCAATGAAGTTGCAGAATGCTTATACAAGCGAAAAAATTGATCCAGGCGTAGTCCAAGTGCAAAACAGGGCAGCTTCTACATGTCTTTATAAGGGGAACGTTACAATTTTATTGCATCTGATGAGGTTCTAGTGTTCTGGGACGAAATAGCTTATCTGTTTTATGTGGACTTAATAAAGCTGTATTTTGCACTTGGACTGCTTCTGGATCGATTTTTTGGCTTGAATAAGCATTCTACTACTTCAGTGAGGATTTTAGCAGCCCTGTTTTGCACTTGGACTGCTCCTGGATCGATTTTTTGGCTTTTATAAGAATTCTGCAACTTCAGTGGGGATTTCGGCTGCCCTGTTTGGCTTTCTGTCTTTTGAGCTAGTTTTACCTTGTATTTTTTGAGTTATCAAACTTACCATAACAGAAGAAAAGTGGGCATTACTTGACAATGTATGAAGCTACAATGATGATGCTGTATAAAAGCATTACTGTACAGTAAAAAAAGAAGTTTTGTACTCACGATAACGTTCCATCTGAGTTGTTGCTCTTCATTTGTCTTCAAACTATGGTTTACCGGATTCGGCACAGATCCGACTCGGCCGCATATCAAGCATCCGATCCAAGCTCCAAGCTCCTCCTCTACCCATAATGCCCATGTCTCCCTCCACCCTTCAGACAGAGTTTAATGCCTAACCTAGCATCCACACCCGACCCAACACCTTGTCCCATGCTAAATGTCTCTATAAGCAAGAAAGGAGACTAAGAGGCACCCCAGCACATCCTCTACTCGCCAGACCACCACACAGTCTATGCAAGGCAGGGGGAAGGAGGGAGGGAATGGTTGAAGACAAATGAAAAGCAACAACTCAGATGGAACATTATGGCAAGTACATAACTTCTTTATCTGAAGTTGCTGTCTTCATTTAGTTGTCAACCTGTGGGGCAGAGTCCCCAGCTACTACACACATGGGAGGCCCCCATGGAAGGATATTCTGGAGCACGGCAGAGACAAAGGATGCCCTGTTCCTGAATATGCTGTCCAATTTACAATGCAAGCTAAAGGTATGTGATGAAGCCCAAGAGGTCGTACAGCAGATGTCATCTAACGAAACTCTGGACCAATAGGATGCTGAAGTAGGCATAGATCTAGTTGAATGTGCATTCACAAGACCTGGCGAGGATAAACCCCTAGCAGAATACTCCAGTGTAATACACTGGGAAATCCAATGGGCAATGGTGACCTTCAATACTGGTTTCCCCAAAAAGGGTTTACAGTAGGAAATGAAGAGTTGGTCAGACTTACCAAAGGATTTAGTCCTTTGCAGGTAAAAACATAATTGTCTGTGCACATCCAACAAATGCAATTTGTATTCTCTTTATATTTTGAAAATTTGGGAAAAAGACTGGGAGATTAATCACCTGATTAATATTGGACTCCAAAGGTACCTTAGGAAGAAAGGATGGATTAGTACGCAAGGATACCCTATTCCTTATGAAAAATCATATAAGGAGGCTTGACCGACAAAGCTTGAAGCTTTGAAACCCTCCTGGCAGAAGTAATAGCAACCGAGAAGGCAGTCTTCCAGGACAAAAACTGCAGGTCCACAGAGGCTCCAGGCTCAAAGGGTGACGAATCTAGACCTTGCAGAACTAATGTAAGATCCCACGGCGGCATAGGATCCTTCACCGGGGGCTGAACAAGAAAGGTGCCTTTTAAGAAGGCTTTACAAAGCTTAGATGATACAAAGGAAGCCATGTTATCAGCTACGTGAAGATTAGAAATCGCTGCTAATTGGACCTTGACCGTAGAAGAACTGGCACCTTGCTGAAAAATTCCTGCCAAAATTTTAAAACCACAGAAACTGGGGCAGTGAAAGGATCTAGGGCACGCTGTGAAGCCCAGATCAAAAAACTTCTCCATTTGCTGGAGTACACCCTTCTGGTGGAAGACTTATGAGTTGCCACCAGGATTCTTTTGACAGCTGAATACATGCCAGGAGTCCTGACTATCATGGGAACTGGAGCAACCATGCACTGAGCTTCATAGAGTCCAGGTCTGGATAGGGAATTCCTGAAGGATCTGGAACTGGATCTAACATCCATGGTGGAGCCACCAGGTGAGACCACAGAAAGGGGAACCAGACATGACAAGGCCAGAATGAGGCAATGAGGATAACTAAACTCCCCAGCCTGCGAGCTTTCTGAAGGAATTTTGGTATTAAGGGAAAAGGAGAATAAGAATACAGAAGGCCAGGGAGCCAAGCATGAATCAGAGCATCTCTGGAGGCTTCCCCCAGTGGGGGATTCAGAGCGAAAAACTCGCTGCACTTTGCATTGGAAGGAGAGGCGAAGAGATTGCAGCAAGGCTGACCCCACTTGAGAAAGATCTGTTTCGCTACTGAAGGATTCAGAGACCACTTGTAAGGCATCAGAACAGACCTGCTGAGCCTGTCCACCAGAATGCTGGACTTCCCTGGAATGTGCGTTGCCACCACAAAACGACCCATGGAGATCACCCACCCCCACACTCTCATGGCTTTGCGACATAGGGGATAAGACATGGTTCCCCTGTGCTTGTTGATGTACCAGACCACAGAAATATTATCCATCTGGATAGCAATCGCCCCTGTAGGAAGAGGGGCATGGAGCCTGCAACACTAGAAGCACCACCCTCATCTCCAGGACATTGATATGCAATCTGGTCTCGTAGGGGGACCATGTACCTTGGACTGTCCTTCCCGAGCAGTGACCCCCCCCCCACTGTAGCAGGGAGGAGTCTGTGGTCACCGTGGCCGAGGGGGAAGGTGGAAGAAAAGAGCGACCCCGAACAAGATCCAGAGAATGAATCCACCACAGAAAAGAGTCCCTGCACACACGGGAGACTCAAATGGGGTGTGACAATGGGAGATCTAACATGGACCACTGAACCGCGAGAGTCCACTGAAGAACCTGCATGTGAAAACGTGGCATGGGTAAAAGTTTGCTCATGGCTGCCATGGACTCCAACGCCCTTAATACCATTTCCGCTGTTGGTGACTAAGCTTGAAGTATACAAAGGACATGCGGCTTCAGAGACTGTATTCTCTCCGAGGTAAGTAAAACTTTGGTTTGAATTGTGCCCAATCGAGCCCCCATGAAATCTAATACTTGAACCAGGGCCAGAGACGACTTGCTGAGATTGATGGTAATGCCCAACCTCTGGGTTAAGAGAAGAAAGGAATCCCTTGCTTGGCAGAGCTGATGCATGGAAGGGGCAGTGAGGAGCCAATCATCCAGGTAGGGAAAGACCTGTTTACCCTGGAGTCTCGGGTGAGTCGCTACGACTGCCATCACTTTGGTGAACACCGTGACGGCTGTGGTGAGACCAAAGGGGAGTGCTCTGAACTGATAATGACTGGCTCCCAGCCGGAAGCAGAGAAATCTCCGAGAGCGCCTGTCCATTTTGATGTGGTAGTACGCATCCAAAAGGACAATCAAGCACATCCAATCGCTCTCCTGCAGGAAGGGCAGGATAGATTGCAGAGTGACCATTCGGAATTTCGTCTAAGCCACTGATTGGTTTCAAGATGGAGAGATCCAGAATGGGTTTTAAGTCCCCTGTCTTCTTTGGTACCAAAAAGAGCCTGGAATAAATGCCTAATATGGACTGGTCTGTGGGGACGGGCTGGATGACTTGCTTTTCTAGCAGCTTTATAATTTCCAGTGCTACATCCTTCCTTTGCTCGGGTGGAACATCCGGCAGGTGTCTAGGTGGTGGAGGTGGCTTGAGAAAGGAGATTGAATAACTTCTGGATATAATTTGCAACATCCAGTGATCTTCCATGATGGATTCCCAGACCGCTGGGTGTAGCGAGAGGTGACCCCCGACTGCCACCAGAGACAAGCAGCTGGACAACCCTTCAGGGTTGCTGCGCGGGTCTCTCTGAGAAAGGCTCTTGAGACCCATGATTTCTCAGACCCCTTCTGGCTCTACGGCAGCGTCTATCAAATCCCCCTTAGCTCCTGGGTGAAGGCGAATCCTAATTGTGCTGGGAATAGCTCTGAGATTTCTGGAACCACATCTTCTTGGCCCCTCCCTGATTCCTAGAGAAGGTTCGTTAAGGGGCCAAAAAGCGGATCCAGATGGCAGACAGAGCCTTCCTATCCTTCTCACTCTAAACTAAGGTGTCAAGTACCAACTTCCCAAACAGAGTGGAACCGTCATACGGGGCATTCGTAAAAAAGTAAGGGCTTCAATAATGAATAGAGCCAGAGTCATGCGTGGTGACTGATGGCAACGCCTGTACTGGCAGCTCTAGCGGCGCTCTTGGTTTCATGGGAGAGGAGACGTATAGAGATGTTAGCAATACATGTTAGGGTGGCCACTCAAGAGGAGAACACTTTCTTGCCCTCCGCTGAGATGGATCCAGGGGTAGACTCAGTGATCTCCTTGACTAGGTCTCACTGCAGCCTAATCATGTGTGCCAAATAATTCAGCGCACGCACAGAAAATGTTGCCGAAGCATACACCGACTTCCCAAAATGGTCCATCGTCCTGGACTCTCGGTCAGGAGGATGGGCAGTAGAGCTCTCCTGAGCGAGCTCCTTCTTAGTGGCAGCTGCCACCACCATGGCATCGACCAGGGATCCCTTGGTCCAATAGGTCCTGTCTGTAGGGGCATTCAAAATTTTGCCCAGGCATTTGGGAATGGGCTTCACTGTGTCCGGTTGCTTTCACGCCTGAGATGTAATAATATCCACCAAAGGATCTGCAGGAGGGGACACCCAGGAAGTAGAGGGTCCTGTGCCAAATGCCTCCAGGAACACCGATTCATTCAGGTTAGGTTTTTGGGCAGACCCCCCCCCCCACGCTGGCGTAGGATTTCCACGATGTCTCCAAAGGAGACATCCTCGGGAGGTGACTGGGGGGAACCTTCCTCTTCCTCCAAATTGGTGTCTTCCATGAGGGACTTCGGTGGGGAGTCCAAGTGTCTCCTTTTGCATGTAAGTTTGTGAGGAACCTCCTCAGTGGGGGATTCTGGGGAGGACTCGCCAACGTCTCGCTGCTCCCAAGTGACAGCACCCTGGGGCAAAGTGGTGGCAGGCTGTCTATGAGATGGCAAGATGTCCGGGTCCACATCAGAAACAGAGGAAGCTGGGCAGACTCCGAAAATGAGATTGTCAAGGGTCTCGATGGAATCGAGAGGGCCCTCTCCACCATGTCGAAAGCTGAAGGGGAACATACCTCCTTAGAAGGGACAATGGAAGGAGCCATAAAACTCTGACCCAATGGTGAAGCCAGAGCCGAGCCTCCAGGCGACGAGATTCCAAGGGGGAGGCTCTGCTCTGAAAAACTCAGAGCTGACACCATACCTTTGTATCCAGCGCCAAGGCTACAAGTCCAGGAGCTGGATGGATCCGAGCTAGTCGGATCTGACCTGCTCAAGGCCATAGCTGGCATCGAAGTACAAGGAACCTTTGGAACCGACCCCTCAAAGCCGAGTGTCCTCGGATCTAAGGGCTCCATAACCGGATGTCAGATCAGAGAAGGAGTTATGGGGATGAATGCAGACTGCATGCCCCCTGCTACAGTGGGAAAGGGGGCAGGCAAGACTCCCATCTGTATCTGAGTGTGGATGAACTTCCGCATCATCCTATCCACCTCTGCTTTGGTAAGACTGCAGGTGGAGCGGGAAGAGAAGGCCACCGACATTGACCTAGATGGACAGTGAGGGAAAGCATGTGCCGGCGACCGGGTCCAAAGCTCCTCTGGTTCCTGGGAGAACCGAGGGAACAGAGCCGGGGGGACTCTGTCCTCGGAGCCAACCTTACTTTTGCTGGAGGGGCCATTGAGGACGAGCAATCCAGGGATCGCTTCCTGGCCCTGTCCTTGGACTTAGGGGATTTGTCTCTGTCCCCGGACCTCTTGGCGGGAGGCTGAGTCCCAGAGGCCTGGCTGGGGATGGAGGCAGAAGCCGGGGCAGAAGAGGTCTGGTCCCCGGTGGTAGGAGGAGGGAGAAGGCCCTTCAAAATTAACTTATTCCTCCTGCCCATCAGTGCTCGGGGATTAAATCCGGCACAGATGGAACAGGAGGTCTCTAAGTGGGCAGCCCCAAGACATTCAAAGCACAGCGTGTGGCCATCAGCTGGAGAGAGCTTGTGGCTACACTCAGTGCATTTTTGGAAGCCTGGTTTGAGGGTTTCAGCTATACTCTCAACCGAAAAGGCCAAACACACACTCACACACACACAGACCACACACATGCGGATAGAAAAAAAAAAGAGTTTTTTTTTTTTTAAACTGATGCAGAGAGCGTGAGGGGAGGTAAAAAATAGAAAGATTTAAAAAAAGGAATCAAAAAGGTAGAAAAAAGTCACTTACCCTAAAACTGTAGCCTAGAGCACGGATCGCGATGCGGACATGAAGCGTGACAAATGAGATCTGAAGGGAGGAAGATGACAGGGACACTATGGGTAGGGGAGGAGCTTGGAGCTCGGATCAGATGCTGGATATGTGGCAGAGTTGGATCCATGCAGGATCCGGTAACCCACAGGTTGAAGACCAAATGAAGACAATAACTTCAGATCAAAAGTTATCTACTCACCATAAAAAATGTTATGTTCTTACCATAACGTTTCATCTGAGGTGTTGCTTCTTGTCTTCAACCTGTGGGTTTCAGATCCATCCTCGGATCCGACTCGAATGTATACACCAGCCTTGGAGCCGAAAACTGAGCTCCTCCTCTCCTACCCATAATAGCACACTCTCCCACCACCCCTCAGATCCAGTTTGCTGCTGATAAGGAAAAAAAACTGTCAAAACACAACTGAGCATCAGCCACACCATACAGCAGAATATCTCAGGGGCTCTTATGATATAGTAGTGAGAGAGACCTGAATGTACCTCTGCCAAGTCCTCCTAGGACCTGGCAAAGGTGGAAGGAGGGGGGGGGGAGTTTAATTCATTAACCCCGAGTACCTTCTCATGGTGCCTGTGTGTTTAAGCCCGAGTGTGCCTTGAGAAGATACAATTTTCAAGCCGTTACCCCCAAGTGCTTCCACAAGCGAGAGAAAGTGTACAGCTGATTTGTAGTTCACCTTAATGTAAAACACTCTGAAATCGTTAACTAAATATGGAATTTATCATATCTAGTTACGATTCAGTGTGTTTTAACATTAAGGTCACATTGAAGTTTTTTCAGAAAAAGCATTTTAAAAGTTCTTGCTACGCAAGTGGTGGCAGCCAATCGGATTCTTGCATTCCGAGCCACCACTTGCATAACACCTCCACCCCCAACCTAAGCTTCTTTTGTTCTCCCCTAATATATAGTGGGTCCAGCAGCAGGTATTTCCATCTTTCTGCGAAGAACTGGAGATTTTACCTGCTACTGAATCCTCTATTTTATTTCTCCAGTCAAGGAGTTCACGGACCGCCGTATAGGCACTACCAGGAGGTCCCGTTCAGCCACTGCAGTTTAGAGTACCCGGTCAGCTACCTTCTTTTCTTGCCGTTCCCTACCTAAGTGGTGAGGTACTGTACTTGTTTGTTTCTGCAAGAGTGCTCCGTTTATGTATATAGTACATTCTACTTCAGGTTGCTGCCATACGTTAGCTGTACAAACTAAGTTATTCCTATATAACAGTGTAATTTTAACTTGTACAGAGGATAGTTGACAGGGTGCCTGCAGGCAGGTGCAATGGGGGTGCACTTGCACCCCCCTGGAACCGACTGATTTTATTTTAATTTAAAAAAAAAGTTTTTTATTTAAGGGCATTCCTCTTTACGAACGCCCTTTGCATCGGTGGCGGATTTAGACATGGGACACCCCCTTTAGTTGTCAATCCCAGTATCTGTCCTACACTGTATTATATTTTAACTACCTTACTAAGTGAAGCTTGCGCTGAAACCTTTGAGCTGTCGATCGTGGAAAAGCTTATGCACAGTCAGTTGTCAGAGGATTTAATTTACTGTCCGGACAGATTATTGAGCAAAAATGAAAAAAATACTAAATAGCGATATCAGGGATTACAATAGTGGTTCTGCCTTTGTGCTTTATGGCAAGAACCAATATGAACAGACACTGAAAGGGCGGACCTCCCTGTGATAGTGAGGGGAACAAGAAGTGTTATGGAGTGTCTTTCACTTCATTGGAAGTGAGTGTTAGTGGAGTAAAGGGAGATAATGAAGAAGAACTATCTTATCCCCACTGCTAGTGGCTCAACACCAGGTTACCTGCACGATAATTTTTGTGATGGATTCCAAAAGGGGAACACTAGTCGCAAACGAGGGCATTTTGACAATTCGAAAGATAGACAGCAGTAGCAAGGAAAAAAGAAGAGCTGGTATTGACTTTAAAACTATTTTGTGTGTTGCATGAGACTTACAATGTCTTGAAAAGAATGACAATGTAGCATTGAATTTGTGGGGGGTGTGTTTTACCCGAAGCTGTAATTGCTGTTTCAAATCTTGGTTTGAAATTTATACCCACTGTTCTGCCTATGTCTTAACATGTTGAAAATTTATATGTTCAGTTTTACAAGAAAGTTGCATTTGATTTATTATTATTATTATTTTAATCAACAGTCTAAAAGGGTATTTGTTGATGTATTAAATATTTCAGGAGACAGTTTTGAGGAAATGTGTTTTTCTTGTGATTCTAGCTTATGTGATGATTCTAATGCTTATTGTCTATTAGATATTTCTGATGTATGTAAAAGCAACTTTATTCCTACCTTTTTGAATGAAAATATAAAAAGTTTTTCTGCTATGCTTAACTTTGCTGTTAAAGGTATATGTAAGAATTTTTGTGCTGATAGAAATATTTCTTTTAATCTGACTAAAACTGAATGGCTAGCATTAAAAAATATGAATCACTGACGTGGCTTTGTGGTTAAACCCTCAGATAAAGGTCATAAAATTGTAGCTATGCACTTTACTCAGTATAAGAAAATGTGTGATGATTTAAATGATGAAAGTGTGCATGATGAGTAATGAATATGACAAAGCATTGAGGGACTTTCATGATTTAATCCATAAGGGTTTTAGGTTAGGATATTTTTCCAAGGAAGACGTTGAAAGGAATTTTACTACACAAGGTTGCTCTATAGCTAGATTTTATTGCCTTCCAAAAATGCATAAGAATTTAAATGCCACCCCAGGTCGCACTATAGTGGCTGCAACTATTTTTTACATAATGTGGGTTTATTACTTTATAAATACTTGTTGAAACCTGTCATAAAATTAGAATCATATATTTGTGATTCTTTTGACTTTTTTAGAAAAATTCAGTTGTTTGAATGGAATACAAAGAACTATTGGCTTGTTATGGATGTAACGAGGCTATATACACATATTAGTCACGCATTGGGTATAGAGGTAGTATTTTATTTTTTTGGAGATAATCCATTAGTTAACTATTAATAACAGTATATATTTTTTTTTAATTGGAAAACTAGCTACATTCCCACAAGATTCATGGTGTTACTGTTTGTAACAATGACTGCAAACAAGTTATGTCCGGGTCTAAATGTTTTTACTGTTACAGACATTTTAACAAAAAATCAGGTGGAGGCGTTATGATAGGGATTACAAATAATTATGCCACCTGTGAGGGATTACAGATAGTTACGAGGCCACTGATTACTACAGGTCCAATAACAGCAATACTATAGACTGTGCAACTGTGACACTAAAGACAACCCTACTAATATCATGAACTTTTAATCGTGGTTTGACTTCAGAATGAGGGAAATATGCAGGAATGCTAGCATTTTTCATTTATTTTTTGAAGTTTGTTGAAAGTCCATTGGGCCAGAATGAGGGAGTTTTCAGTGGAGGCCAGAGGAGAAAAGCTACACATACAATTATTACAAAGCTAATATCAACAAAGTGTGACATTGCAGACAAAGAACATTTGGAAATAAGTCTGGTTTCTAGGTGGGTGATGTGTAGTTGGTGAGAACTGGTATGTGCACATTATACTGCATGGGTCATGTGGCAAATGTTTGATTTTACAGCTTGTGTATACTCGTCTCTACTAATGAGGTCACTGGGGCTAATGTTTCATGTTGGTTGTCGTGCATACTTGGAAGGGCTGCTCAAGGGGTTGTTGATGGAAATGTTGCATTCTGGTGCTTGTGCATAGTAGGGCAGACTGCGAAAGGGGTCGCTGGGGAGATGTTGCATTTTGGTGTTTGTGCATACTCAGACTTAGTTTATGGAAATGTGGCTTATTTTCAGCTATCAGCAAGGTAGCATGTCAACGTTTCAGGAGATGTGTACATTTCCCTCTGCATTTTCTTGTTTTGTGTTTTATTGTTGTTATGTTATGCACTTTGTTTTTATTTCATTCTTGACATACATTTATGGTGTCCGTTCACTTTGTGGTAATCTGGAAGCACTCCGTAGGTAGCTTAGGCATGCAAAAGCAAAGCTTTATTTATATTATTAATAAAACAGAGGGAATATTACAGGGAAAGCTCAACTGGCATGGTTCTGACCTGTTGTACTATATACTGTGACATGGTTTTGATGTTTACGGTGCAACGGGCAAAAAAATTGATTAATAGGGGTTGTGTGTATTGGCCATGTTGATGTTACACACACACACACACACACACACACACACACACACACACACACACACACACACACACACTGAAAAGTCAGCATTAGACTAGATTTTGTTTTCGCTTGGACTGGAAATTTCTTAGCAGATAACCTGAAAAATACTGTAGTTAACAAACGTAGATAGGTAATTATGTACACTTTGGTTTCATTGTATATGTAGTGGGTGGCACAGCACATAATGTGTGTGTGGGTGTGTGTGTGAGTCTGTTGCTTGGACATTATATGATTGACTTCAATACTTGGCTTAGTTTCTGGTGTGTTTCCAGGGGGATTCAATATTGAAAAAAAGAAAATAATGAGCCAGCAAACTGTTGGCTGAAGTAAATTTATTGAAACAACAAAAAGACAAACAGACCAGTTTCGGTTGGCATAAGAAGCACAGCCTTCCTCAGTGCAAATTCAATCATCCAAATGTTGTAATTTAAATACACTTTGTAAGCACTTGATTGGTTTAGCCTAGAATTGTTCATTAAGACCCGGTGGGAATAAACCACCTAGTTTCACAATCCATTTCTTTTCTTTAGAATTTAAAAGTGGGTGCCAACCTGTTTTATTGTGTTTGTTACCTTTTATAATATCAATTATCATAAAAGAGAATTTTGCAGTTTTGTGTGTTAAATGATGTTTATATAAGGCATTATGGACCTAATGGTTTTTAATATTACTGATGTGTTCAGAGATCCTAAATCTGGGGGGACGTGAAGTTTGCCCAACATAAAAGGACCCACATGTGCACGTGGCCAACTATACCAACCAGTCAGTGCTGCAGTTGGCAAAAAAATTAATATCATAAACTGCAGCAGAGTTCCGACTGGTGAATTGTTTGCTTTTACTTACTCTATTACAATTACTGCAATGGCCACATGGAAAACAGCCAATCAAAGGTCCCACTGTTAGTGTAGTCTGTATATATTGGGAAAGCCTATTATCATGTGGATGTTTGTAATGATTAAAACAACCACCCAAGTTCTTGCCCTTCTGGAATGAAAACCGGCATCTGTCTGGTATGATACTAGATACTTCCGAATCGTATTGCAAGATATTCCAATGTCTGTGTACACTTTGTATTAAAGTATCTGAGTTCCTACCAAATGTCATAGTGAACCTAATAGGTTGTGATACCTCAATATTATGTTCTTTATAACATAACAGATCATCCCGCTTGAGTTTGTTGACCAGATTGCTTGCATGCAGAACATGTCCCATCTTGTACCCCCTAGATCTAAATCTGTTGGCAAGGTCTTTTCTATGTTCCTGAAAGGAGGATTCATCGGAACAAATACATTTCATTCTAATAAATTGTAATTTGGGGATATTCCTAGCATGGCGCTTTTCTAGTATTTATTTGGGTGATTCCTAGCAATATGTGGTGGGTGAAAGCTGGTGGCATGGAGGATGGTGTTATATTCAGGATGTTTCCTGAATACCTTGGTGTCTAATGTGTGATCAGGTAGTCTGTTTATCAGTATATCCAAAAAAGTGATGGTATTGATATCATAATGTACTGTGAAATGAAGACCCCATTTGTTACTGTTTAGATACAACAAAAATTACAATTACAAACATCCACATGATAATAGGCTTTCCCAATATATACAGACTACACTAACAGTGGGACCTTTGATTGGCTGTTTTCCATGTGGCCATTGCAGTAATTGTAATAAAGTAAGTAAAAGCAAACAATTCACCAGTCGGAACTCTGTTGCAGTTTATGATATTATTTTTTTTGCCAACTGCAGCACTGACTGGTTGGTATATTTGGCCACATGCACATGTGGGTCCTTTTATGTTGGGCAAACTTCACGTCCCCTCAGATTTAGGATCTCTGAACACATTAGTAATATTAAAAACCATAAGGTCCATAATGCCTTATATAAACATCATTTAACACACAAAACTGCAAAATCCTCTTTTATGATAATTGATATTATAAAAGGTAACAAACACAATAAAACAGGTTGGCACTCACTTTTAAATTCTAAAGAAAAGAAATGGATTGTGAAACTAGGTGGTTTATTCCCACCGGGTCTTAATGAACAATTCTAGGCTAAACCAATCAAGTGCTTGCAAAGTGTATTTAAATTACAACATTTGGATGATTGAATTTGCACCGAGGAAGGCTGTGCTTCTTATGCCAGCCGAAACCGGTCTATTTGTCTTTTTGTTCATAGGTTCATAGGTTTATACTAGGTTATCTGCCCTAAGGCATTTATAAGCCTAGCCCAAAGTTTTGTGGCTTACGCCACCGCTTATATGAAAAAATACTGTGCCCATTAGTTTGTTGTGCCTCTGTCCAGCAGTGACACAGAGATGATTCCCGGGGTAAACCTACGATCTCCCATCCACAGGTCAAGATTTCTCTTGAACACAGCCAGCGAGGTGCTCTGCCTCACATGGACCGGGATTTTATTCCACAGCATAGGGAGTCTCTGAGTGATAAATCTATCCCTCCAGCACATCCTGTTTATATCCGTGCTAAGGTTTAAGTCGCTTGCTCTAGTGGTTTTGGTGGATTTGGATTTTTTGAGGTGGAGCATGTCCATTAATTCCGGGTTGGACATGGCCTTGTATGTCAGGCACATGTCACCTCTGAGCAAACGGTATGCGACTGAATAGAGCTGGAGTTTCTTCAATCTGGCAGCATATGACAGATTTTGGAGTCCCTTTATCCTTTTGGTGAGGAACTTTTGGGGTCTCTCCAATTGCTGCAGATGTCGGGTGAGATACATCCCGAATGGGGCACTGTACTCGATCATTGGTCTGATAAGTGAAGAGTACAGGGGAACAATGGCCTCACTAGATCTGGATGTGAATCCCTTCATGATCAGGTGGGCAATGTAGAAGGTCTTTCTAACCACTTTAGCAACGTGAGTGTCAAAAGAAAGGCCACTGTCAACCTGGGTCCCCAGTTCCCTGATAACCTCTTCTGTGCTTAGTGGATTGCCACCTATATGGTAGCTTGGGGTTACCTTGTTTTTCCCGAAGGGTATGACTATACATTTTTTGGAGTTTAACTTCAGGCCATGGCTCTGGCACCAGCTATCTGTTTCCATGAGTCCCTTCTGAAGGATATCCGTGTCCGATGCACTTTCCACTATGGCCAGTTTGCAGTCGTCTGCAAACTTTGTCAGCCAAAGTCCTCCCATGTTGGCCTGTACTTCTGAGAAGTAGATGCCAAACAATAGGGGGCCAAGGACCGAGCCCTGTGGGACACCACTTGTGACCGGCTTGGAGTCTGACATAGCGCCAGCAACTCTAACCCTGTGGGTTCTGTCCTTAAGCCAGTTTGCAACCCATCTTGTGACATATGGGTTTACATTTAAGCTGGTAAGTTTTTCTACAATACCTGAGTGGGGTATTGTGTAGAAAGCCTTTGCAAGGTCAAGGTAGGCTGTATGGACTGCCTTTCTCTCATCAATGGCCTTGGTGACTGTTTCGAAGAAGTCGACCAAGTTCAAAAGGCATGATCTGCCCTTGACAAAGCCAAACTGGGTCGGGTCCAATGTCTGCAAGTCCCCTATATCTTTGTTTATGAGCTCCATTATGATCCTCTCCATAGCTTTGCAGACTAGACTTGTTAAGCTTATGGGGGGGTAATTACCAGGGTCTGTAGAGGCACCGCCTTTGTGGAGTGGGACCACAGTTGCCGTACGCCACTCCTTGGGCACGTATCCTGTGGTAAGGCTGAGATTAAACAGCTGCCTTATGTGCGAGTTTAATTCCTCATTTAGCTCGTGTAGCACACAGCCGGGGACACCACCCGTCCCATTGATGCTGTGTTTTTAGCTTTAGAGAGAGCAGCTTTCACCTGCGCATTTGAGATGTCTGGGAGGCTACACATGCTGGGATAGTTATCTCTCCTTTAGGGGAGAGGGTGAAGTTTGCACTGAACCTGTCTGCCAGTATGTTGGCAATTTCTGTGGGTTCAGTGATTTTTATATCATTTTGGACTAATTCTGAGCATATCTGGGAGTTTCCACCCAGGTTCCTAACATAGCTGAAAAAGGCCTTATGATTGTCCTTTGAATCCATGGCAATTTTTCTCTCAAAATTGGCCTTAGTTGATTTTATGAGTGCTCGTATTTTTTTTACTAATAATGATCGGGGTGACTTCCCTTTTATGGATTTTGTTCTATCATGTAATAGCTTTCTCCTCTTATTGAAAAGTTTGTTAATGGCTGGGGTCCACCAGACTGGACGTTTGCCCTTTGTGGAAAGAAATCCTCTTTTATGATAATTGATATTATAAAAGGTAACAAACACAATAAAACAGGTTAGCACTCACTTTTAAATGAAATTGTTTCAATAAATTTGCTTCAGGCAACAGTTTGCTGGCTCATTATTTTCTTTTCTTGATTTTTGTTCCTGAGCCGTGCAATTGCACTCATGCAGGAGGTTTGGTTTTGGATTCAATATTGGTCGGCATGGGAGTACAAGGGTATCAGATCATATTACTTAGCAAATGATGGTCTGCACCTGTGTTCGTGTATTTGATATTTACTGTTTATTCCACAGGATTTTGTGATGTAGACAAACAATTGTAATATGACTCATTCCTCATTGCTTGGTATGTTGCTAACAAATAGGTGGGAGGATGGGCTCAATAATGTTTATACTGTTTTTGCTGAGTAAGTGAATGGCAGAAGACAAGCTATCTAGTTTGACATTTATGCTTGTCTTATTATTATTAATATGATTATAGTGAGTAGTTGCCTGAGTGAGATAAAGGTTATTACAGAGTGACTACTGGCAGCATGGAGCTACCATATTTTTATGCATTTCTCTTGGCTTTGTCAGTCATGTGTGGAATTTAGGTGGGAGGAAGGGCACAGTAATATGTAAGTGTTATACTATTTGACTGACTATGGCCTTATACCAGATTATGACTGTGTTGCATAACACCTGCAGAAGGTAATATAATGAATGCCAGCAATTATCACCTGTGTCTGGCCATGCATAACTTTGCAAGTCATTAGCACAGTGCGGTTACAATATAGTGCTGAGTCATTGTCACTTTTCAGGTAAAACTGTCAGCAGCTGTCACTGTCACTCACATAAGTAGAAGTCGTTATCACATGAATACAACTCACATTTGGCTTTTTCTCCACTTGCAGTGACTGCAATACACCCCCACCCCTCCACCCCTCCACACTACTTTCATTTATGTCATATATACAATTTCAAGAAATGTAAGTAGTCTAGGAGGAAACATGTAGACATTACATCTTCAATTGCTGTTTTTTCATGAGAAAGTGGCTGGAATAAGAGGATTTGTTGTGTAGTATATGAAGAACTTGAATATATATATTATTATTGACTGCCTTGCATCCTATCATTTGACAGAAAATCATAAATTGTTTTTAACTATAAGGCAATGACAATATCCAAACTCATATGTTGTATTTCTTTGCGACTATTCTGCACTGCTGTGGTAAAATATTTCCTGTGCTTTTGAACTATGAAGTCATTCTGTTGAGTTACTGATTATAGTCTTGCTCTTTTATTTATCATTAAATATATTTAAACCTCCCTTTGTGGGTTAGATACCAGAGGCATATTTCACCTGTTAGACTATTTGCATATCTGTTTGGTGAGCTACCCAGGGTGTAAAGTAGCTGTGGACATATATATATGTGTGTATGTAGATATAAATATATAGATATGTACATATATATATATATATATATATATATATATATATATGATATAGAAATATATAAATATAGAGATAGGTGCATTGCTTTTCACGTGCCTCTGTGCAGGTATATTACATCCGAATGTTGTATTGCATTGTGTTTTTCAGGTGTGATTTCAAGTGTAAAGCAACACAGCCACCACCAAAGATGCCATCTGTTGAGGAGAAAGCAAGCAGCATTTACCTTTTGGGTGAGGAAACTGACTGTGATGGTTGTAGCAGTGGTTCAGACAATGGTATGCACCTTGATGTACCACATAATGCCAACCAGAGTGAGGATGATGATTATGACTCAGAGGATGACATTCCACTCGAACGTCTGCGTGAAAAGGCCATTGCCTGTGATACGGATGATGCCCTTGTGCCCGCCATTCCTGAAAGACCACTACGAGTTGCCAAAGCAGACATGACCAGTAATTATGACACTGACCATGACAGTGAGGATGAGGTGCCACTTGCACACCCAAGGAAGGTGCCCACACACAAGTTGGCCACACACAATGGCCACCAAGTGCATTCAGAGTATGATGCAGACGATGACTTGCCTTTATCTGTGTTCACGAAAGCACGTCGTCTGACTGACACAACTATGCAGTCCTCCACAGTGAATGGCACTGCAAGTGCCGACAAGGGTGTGGATTTGCCTTCGACTGTGCATGATGTGGGAAGTAGTCCAGAGTATGGTGATTGGGATGGAGAAAATCCCCTAGATAAGAGTACAAGTAGCTCCTTGTCAGAGAATGATATGGGTGTGCCTCAGCAGGGAGCATGTGTCAGCAGTTCACTACCAACTGCAAGCAGCACAGTTGCTACTGGCATTGAAAGTGCACCATCTCTCAACCCTTCAGCCCTTCCCATTCCCAACTGATCCTTGCGACCCAGTCAGGTACACCGAGCATGCCCACCACGTAAGATCACGTGGGAAAAACACCTCCTAACTTTACACATTGAGGAATTTGTGGGGCCAGTAGGACCAATAAATCACTTGGGCTCAGATAGCACAGAGATGGACTTTCTGAATTTGATGTTCCCAGAGGAGCTATACACCTGTATTGCTAATGAAATAAATCGCTATGCTGCACAGAGGCAGGCCGCAGCAGGCAAGGTTGATACGCAGTGGAGTCCTGTTTGCCCAGGAGACATACGCACTTTCTAGGTGTCAGAATATACATGTCTATTGTACATGTTCCTGAATTCAGGCAGTAATGGGAAACGCACCATGTATATGGTCGCTTCCCAATAGCAGAGTACATGACCAGAGATAGGTTTGAAAAAATTCAGCAGTACTTCCACTGCAACGATAACAGCCTGAGCCTACCACAGGGCTCTGGGGGTCATGACAAGCTACATCACGTACGGCCAATACTGGATGCAGTACTTCATGCATTCAGGACACGTTACAATGTGCATTGTGAGGTGGCTGTAGACGAAGCCATGGTTGGCTTCCGTGGACGCTTGACACTGAGACAGTTTATGCCTGGTAAGCCCGAGAGGTATGGCATTAAGGTGTGGGTGTTGGCAGACTCGACCAATGGGTATGTACGTGAATTCCAGGTATACACTGGAAAAACGGTGCAGAATACAGAGGTCGGGCTGGCACACAGAGTTGTGGTTGACTTAACTAGGGGACTGATTGGCAAGAAGCATCACATTTACTTTGATAACTTCTTTACCTCTGTTCCGCTGGCACAGCAATTGCTGAAAGATGATCTATACTGTTGTGGAACCATGCGCACCAATAGGTCAGGATGGCCTCTAACATTCAACAGACAGGCCATTGGAAAAGCAGCTTGAGGCTACTACAAGCAATTGCAGAGTGGACCACTGCTAGCTACTGAATGGAAGGATAGCAAACCAGTATTCCTCCTGTCAACTAACTGTAACCCAACCTTGCCAGTCTCCAGCGCATACAGGAGAAAGCGTGATGGAAGAAAGGCATCGGTGCCATGTCCACCAGTTGTAAACATGTACAACAGTTACATGAATGGGGTGGACCGAGCAGATCAGCTCAGGACACAGTATCCCAGTGCCAGAAAGGCCTGCAAATGGTGGCTGTACTTGTTCTGGTTCTTATGGCATGTGGCCATTGTCAATGCTTTCATCATATTCCGTGAAAGTATCAGCCATCAGCTACTATCATGCTCTGGGCATGCTATTCCAGCAACACAGTTACAGTTCTGAGGGAACCTAGGCTTGCATCTACTTGCCAATTACATGAAGAGGAAAAGATGCACTGAGATTACTGTCCCAGAGGCTGTGAGCCAATTTGAGCATGGCTCTCTCTTTCCGGTGAAATGGCGTAAATCAAGATGCAAAAACTGTGCCAGCAAGGGTAAACATGCTGAGCCATCATGGGGGTGCCCGACTTGCAAGGTCAACCTGTGTGTTGAATCCTTTGGCGAGTGCCATGGCCATAAATTTCTCCCATAGTGCTGCTGTCCTAGGTAAGCATGGGCTTGGGTGTGCCACTGTGATGTAATGTTTCCCTCCGGGAAAGGACACATACAAAAAGACACAGCCTGGGTCAGTCTTGGTCTTTTGACATGTTGCCTTGATGTAGCTCTCCACTCAGTCTCCCTCCCTTCAGGTGTAGTCAGTGTATGTAGGTCAGGGCAACAGGGTTTACATTAGCTCCTCCCTTCCACTCCTAATGGCCACTGCTGAAAGGACACATGTAAATGGAAAAGGCAGAGGTAAAGCAGAGTGCCTCACCTGTTTTTTCAGTGTACATGTGCCCTTTCTTTGCCCCCATGTCAGTTAGCAGCCAAGCCCTTCAGCACCAATGCCAGGAAGGTCCCTCTTCAGTCTTTTTTGCCAATTGCTCTTAGGTTGGTGGGTGCATCATGGGGGGCATACCCAGCCAGCATGGATCTTGTGATCCACCGAGATCGCAGTTGGGAACTTGGAGACTCTTCAGCTCAGTCCCATAGTGCTGTTGTCCTAGGTAAGCATGGGCTTGGGTGTGCCACTGTGATGTAATGTTTCCCTCCGGGAAAGGACACATGCAAAAAGACACAGCCTGGGTCAGTCTTGGTCTTTTGACATGTTGCCTTGATGTAGCTCTCCACTCAGTCTCCCTCCCTTCAGGTGTAGTCAGTGTATGTAGGTCAGGGCAACAGGGTTTACATTAGCTCCTCCCTTCCACTCCTAATGGCCATTGCTGAAAGGACACATGTAAATGGAAAAGGCAGAGGTAAAGCAGAGTGCCTCACCTGTTTTTTCAGTGTACATGTGCCCTTTCTGTGCCCCCATGTCAGTTAGCAGCCAAGCCCTTCAGCACCAATGCCAGGAAGGTCCCTCTTCAGTCTTTTTTGCCAACTGCTCTTAGGTTGGTGGGTGTATTGCGGGGGACATACCCAGCCAGCATGAATCTTGTGATCCACCGGGATCGCAGTTGGGAACTTGGAGACTCTTCAGCTCAGTCCCATAGTGCTGTTGTCCTAGGTAAGCATGGGCTTGGGTGTGCCACTGTGATGTAATGTTTCCCTCCGGGAAAGGACACATGCAAAAAGACACAGCCTGGGTCAGTCTTGGTCTTTTGACATGTTGCCTTGATGTAGCTCTCCACTCAGTCTCCCTCCCTTCAGGTGTAGTCACGTGTATGTAGGTGAGGGTAGTAAATGTATGAAGGTCAGGACAGCAATTAGTGAGTTACTTCAGTCCCTCATCCCTTAGGTCCATTGCTGAATGGGCACATATAAAGAGAAAAGGCAGAGGTAAGGCAGACTGCTGACACTGAAGGAGGCCATGAGACCATAGTGGTATCAGCAGTCTGAGTGGGCAGCCAGCACAGCTATGGGACACTACAGATAACCAACATCTGGAGCCCCATGCCTGTCCTTCGCATATTAGTGGAGCAGCGGTCCTTATCCTGCTTTTTCTCTTTACATGTGCCCTGGCTGTGCATCCTTGTCAGTGTCCACCCATGCGTTATTTCAGGTAAGGCAAGACTGTCTTCTGCTGTTCTGGGAGTCACTGGAAAGGGAGCAGCCAAAAACCCTACGCTGTCCCATCGCCGAATCTTGTGTTGGTGGGTGCATCACGGGGGGGCATACCCAGCCAGCATGGATCTTGTGATCCACCTGGATCGCAGTTGGGAACTTGGAGACTCTTCAGCTCAGTCCCATAGTGCTGCTGTCCTGGGTAAGCATGGGCTTGGGTGTGCCACTGTGATGTAATGTTTCCCTCTGGGAAAGGACACATGCAAAAAGACACAGCCTGGGTCAGTCTTGGTCTTTTGACATGTTGCCTTGATGTAGCTCTCCACTCAGTCTCCCTTCCTTCAGGTGTAGTCAGTGTATGTAAGTGAGGATAGTAAATGTATGTAGGTCAGGACAGCAATTAGTGAGTTACTTCAGTCCCTCATCTCTTAAGGTCCATTGCTGAATGGGCACATGTAAAGAGAAAAGGCTGAGGTAAGGCAGACTGCTGACACTGAAGGAGGTCATGAGACCATAGTGGTATCAGCAGTCTGAGTGGGCAGCCAGCACAGCTATAGGACACTACAAATAACCAACATCTGGAGCCCCATGCCTGTTCTTGGCATATTAGTGGAGAGGCGGTCCTTACCCTGCTTTTTCTCTTTACATGTGCCCTGGCTGTGCACCCTTGTCAGTGTCCACCCATGCTTTATTTCAGGTAAAGTAAGACTGTCTTCTGCTGTTCAGACGTTTACAGAATGCATTCATGCATGGCTTGATGCACAGGGTCAGTGGATCTACAATCTGCCATAACGGCATCGCAGCGGAAGATGTTCACCTGTTCAGAACGGATGGCATTCACCTAACTGAGGAGGGCATTGCGTTGTTCTTGACCAACCTCCACAATGGCATAAGGACGCATACAAAAAGACACAGCCTGGGTCAGTTTTGGTCTTTTGACATGTTGCCTTGATGTAGCTCTCCACTCAGTCTCCCTCCCTTCAGGTGTAGTCAGTGTATGTAGGTCAGGGCAACAGAGTTTACATTAGCTCCTCCCTTCCACTCCTAATGGCCACTGCTGAAAGGACACATGTAAATGGAAAAGGCAGAGGTAAAGCAGAGTGCCTCACCTGTTTTTTCAGTGTACATGTGCCCTTTCTTTGCCCCCATGTCAGTTAGCAGCCAAGCCCTTCAGCACCAATGCCAGGAAGGTCACTCTTCAGTCTTTTTTGCCAACTGCTCTTAGGTTGGTGGGTGCATCATGGGGGGCATACCCAGCCAGCATGGATCTTGTGATCCAGCGGGATCGCAGTTGGGAACTTGGAGACTCCAGCTCAGTCCCATAGTGCTGTTGTCCTAGGTAAGCATGGGCTTGGGTGTGCCACTGTGATGTAATGTTTCCCTCCGGGAAAGGACACATGCAAAAAGACACAGCCTGGGTCAGTCTTGGTCTTTTGACATGTTGCCTTGATGTAGCTCTCCACTCAGTCTCCCTCCCTTCAGGTGTAGTCAGTGTATGTAGGTCAGGGCAACAGGGTTTACATTAGCTCCTCCCTTCCACTCCTAATGGCCATTGCTGACAGGACACATGTAAATGGAAAAGGCAGAGGTAAAGCAGAGTGCCTCACCTGTTTTTTCAGTGTACATGTGCCCTTTCTGTGCCCCCATGTCAGTTAGCAGCCAAGCCCTTCAGCACCAATGCCAGGAAGGTCCCTCTTCAGTCTTTTTTGCCAACTGCTCTTAGATTGGTGGGTGCATCATGGGGGGCATACCCAGTCAGCATGGATCTTGTGATCCACCGGGATCGCAGTTGGGAACTTGGAGACTCTTCAGCTCAGTCCCATAGTGCTGTTGTCCGAGGTAAGCATGGGCTTGGGTGAGCCACTGTGATGTAATGTTTCCCTCCGGGAAAGGACACATGCAAAAAGACACAGCCTGGGTCAGTCTTGGTCTTTTGACATATTGCCTTGATGTAGCTCTCCACTCAGTCTCCCTCCCTTCAGGTGTAGTCAGTGTATGTAGGTCAGGGCAACAGGGTTTACATTAGCAACTCCCTTCCACTCCTAATGGCCATTGCCGAAAGGACACATGTAAATGGAAAAGGCAGAGGTAAAACAGAGTGCCTCACCCGTTTTTTCAGTGTACATGTGCCTTTTCTTTGCCCCCATGTCAGTTAGCAGCCAAGCCCTTCAGCACCAACGCCAGGAAGGTCCCTCTTCAGTCTTTTTTGCCAACTGCTCTTAGGTTGGTGGGTGTATTGCGGGGGGCATACCCAGCCAGCATGAATCTTGTGATCCACCGGGATTGCAGTTGGGAACTTGGAGACTCTTCAGCTCAGACCCATAGTGCTGCTGTCCAAGGTAAGCATGGGGTTGGGTGTGCCACTGTGATGTAATGTTTCCCTCCGGGAAAGGACACATGCAAAAAGACACAGCCTGGGTCAGTCTTGGTCTTTTGACATGTTGTCTTGATATAGCTCTCCACTCAGTCTCCCTCCCTTCAGGTGTAGTCACGTGTATGTAGGTGAGGGTAGTAAATGTATGAAGGTCAGGACAGCAATTAGTGAGTTACTTCAGTCCCTCATCCCTTAGGTCCATTGCTGAATGGGCACATATAAAGAGAAAAGGCAGAGGTAAGGCAGACTGCTGACACTGAAGGAGGCCATGAGACCATACTGGTATCAACAGTCTGAGTGGGCAGCCAGCACAGCTATGGGACACTACAGATAACCAACATCTGGAGCCCCATGCCTGTCCTTCGCATATTAGTGGAGCAGCGGTCCTTACCCTGCTTTTTCTCTTTACATGTGCCCTGGTTGTGCATCCTTGTCAGTGTCCACCCATGCGTTATTTCAGGTAAGGCAAGACTGTCTTCTGCTGTTCTGGAAGTCACTGGAAAAGGAGCAGCCAAAAACCCTACGCTGTCCCATCGCCGAATCTTGTGTTGGTGGGTACATCGCGGGGGGGCATACCCAGCCAGCATGGATCTTGTGATCCACCTGGATCGCAGTTGGGAACTTGGAGACTCTTCAGCTCAGTCCCATAGTGCTGCTGTCCTGGGTAAGCATGGGCTTGGGTGTGCCACTGTGATGTAATGTTTCCCTCCAGGAAAGGACACATGCAAAAAGACACAGCCTGGGTCAGTCTTGGTCTTTTGACATGTTGCCTTGATGTAGCTCTCCACTCAGTCTCCCTCCCTTCAGGTGTAGTCAGTGTATGTAAGTGAGGGTAGTAAATATATGTAGGTCAGGACAGCAATTAGTGAGTTACTTCAGTCCCTCATCCCTTAAGGTCCATTGCTGAATGGGCACATGTAAAGAGAAAAGGCTGAGGTAAGGCAGACTGCTGACACTGAAGGAGGTCATGAGACCATAGTGGTATCAGTAGTCTGATTGGGCAGCCAGCACAGCTATAGGACACTACAAGTAACCAACATCTGGAGCCCCATGCCTGTTCTTGGCATATTAGTGGAGAGGCGGTCCTTACCCTGCTTTTTCTCTTTACATGTGCCCTGGCTGTGCACCCTTGTCAGTGTCCACCCATGCTTTATTTCAGGTAAGGTAAGACTGTCTTCTGCTGTTCAGACATTTGCAGAATGCATTCATGCATGGCTTGATGCACAGGGTCAGTGGATCTACAATCTGCCATAACGGCATCGCAGCGGAAGATGTTCACCTGTTCAGAATGGATGGCATTCACCTAACTGAGGAGGGCATTGCGTTGTTCTTGACCAACCTCCACAATGCCATGAGGACAGCCATGCAAGATTGCTAACATGCAGCTTGTGAGAAGAATGGAAAACACCCATGACCAAGTCGGACCAATATAGTAAGTAAAACACTATTATGAAATGTGCTGTATAAAATTCATTTCTCTGAGCTTGGCAAATGACTGTTATGGAAATTATGATTTTTTTTTCATCTTTTGGTAAATAACTTTGCAAGGCAGCATCTGAATGTGCCAAGTAATATCTCATTTTGAAGAAAGTATTGCTGGTTCCAACATGGTAAAATAATTGTGCCTGTATGTTTAACACATGTGCATATATCAAAGTTTGTTTGGGACTTGTGTTATGGAAATTATGATTTTTTTTCATATTTTGGTAAATAACTTTGCAAGGGAGCATCTGAATGTGCTAAGTAATACCTCATTTTGAAAAGATTATTTATAGTTCTAACATGGTAAAAGAATGGGGCCTGTATGTTGTACTCCTAGGCAGATATCAAAGTTTGTTTGGGACTTAGGTTATGGAAATGATGATTTTTTTTTCATATTTTGGTAAATAACTTTGCAAGGGAGCATCTGAATGTGCCAAGTAATATATCATTTTGAAGAAAGTACTGCTGGTTCCAACATGGTAAAATAATTGTGCCTGTATGTTTGACACATGTGCAGATATCAAATTTTGTTTTGGACTTAGGTTATGGAAATTATGATTTTTTTTCATATTTTGGTAAATAACTTTGCAAGGGAGCATCTGAATGTGCCAAGTAATATATCATTTTGAAGAAAGTACTGCTGGTTCCAACATGGTAAAATAATTGTGCATGTACGTTTGACACATGTGCAGATATCAAATTTTGTTTTGGACTTAGGTTATGGAAATTATGATTTTTTTCATATTTTGGAAAATAACTTTGCAAGGGAGCATCTGAATGTGCTAAGTAATACCTCATTTTGAAAAGATTATTTACAGTTCTAACATGGTAAAAGAATTGGGCCTGTATGTTGTACTCCTAGGCAGATATCAAAGTTTGTTTGGGACTTAGGTTATGGAAATTATGATTTTTATTTTCATATTTTGGTAAATAACTTTGCAAGGGAGCATCTGAATGTGCCAAGTAATATCTCATTTTGAAGAAAGTATTGCTGCTTCCAACATGGTAAAATAATTGTGCCTGCATGTTTGACACGTGCAGATATCAAAGTTTGTTTGGTACTTACGGTTATGGAAATTATGATTTTTTTCATATTTTGGTAAATAACTTTGCAAGGGAGCATCTGAATGTGCCAAGTAATATCTCATTTTGAAAAGATTATTTATAGTTCTAACATGGTAAAAGAATGGTGCCTGTATGTTGTACTCATAGGCAGATATCAAAGTTTGTTTCGGACTTAGGTTATGGAAATTATGATTTTTTTTTCATATTTTGTTAAATAACTTTGCAAGGGAGCATCTAATCGTGTAAAGTAATACCTCATTTTGAAGACAGTGTTACTCCTTACAACATGGCAAAAGAATTGTGTCTGTGCACTGTACACACGTACAGATATCACAGTTTGTTTAGTCTTGTACGAATATGAAAATTATACATTTACAATACTTCTCATTATTATGCCCATATCTTTGCGAGGGAGCATGGTAATCACACAAATGATGCATCATTTTGAAGCTGACATTCAGATGCACAACTTCTACACTGATATGTAGGCTCTGTCTGTTACAGGTGATGAGATATTATGCTTTGTTTATTTATCAATTATGAGAAATAATATATTAATCATTTTTCTGTGAATATCTCATGAAATAGCATCACACAGTAATGGTTAAGGTATCATTTTAAAGATGACATTCATGCTAACAAATTAAATGCAAATTGTATGGGTCTGCATGGTACATAGATCAAGATATTGTGCTTTGCTTTTCCAAAAAGGTAAACAATATGCACAATATCAGCATTCCTTGCCAAATATTTAATAATGACTTTGATATGCACTATTAACATTTACACTGTTGGAAAGGTCAGTGTCTGCTGAACAACTTTTGCGTTTACATTTTTAGTCTAGCTCTTATAGTTAAAGAGTTATGACCATTTGTTTTCTGTATGTTATTACAAATGGATTTTCTGAAAATGAGCTCAGGCTGCACTGTTGTTCATATGGTGGAATTAAGCAGGCAGCTTTTTCTGAGCTGCTCCGGAGTGAATGAGTTAAGACAAACGAAGCAATAACTCAGATGGAATGTTATGGTAAGAACATAACTTTTTTATCTGAAGTTGTTGTATTCATTTGGTCTTCAACCTGTAGGACACACTCCCCAGCTACATAATCCCTGGATGGCCCTCATGGAAGGATATCCCGGAGCATGGCAGAGCCAAAGGAGGCTCTGCTCCAGGAACAGACATCAAATTTATAGTGGGATATGAAGGTGCGAGAGGAAGACCAAGCAGCTGCTGAACAAATGTCATTTACTGGAACTCTGGAACAAAAGGCTGCAGAAGTAAATATACACCTAGTGGAATGGGCCTTGATCTAATTTAGTACAGGAATTCCTTTCTTAGAATACACCAATGCAATACACTTTGAGATCAAATTAGCTAAAGTCACTTTAGTGACTGGTCTTCCTAATCTGGAGCTAGCAAAGATACAAAACATTGGTATAATTTTATGATGTTTTTGCCCTATCCAAGTAAAAACGTGGATGTCTGTGAACATCAAGTAGACGAAATGAAGCTTGTATTCTCCCTTGTTTTAGAAGTTAGGGAGGAAGACTGGGAGATTAATAACTTGGTTGATGTTAGCCAATGAGGCAACCTTGGGCATAAAGGAAGGATTAGTGCAAAGATTCACTCTGTCCTTGTGGAAGACATGATAAGGGGGTTTAATGGATAAGGCTTGAAGTTCCGAAACCCTCTTAGCACAATGATAGCAACTAAGAAGGCTGTCTTCCAAGACAAGAAATGTAAATCAACTGTGGCAGCTGCTTCAAAGGGAGCAGAAGACAGGGCTTGTAACAGCAAAGTAAGGTCCAAAGGGGGCGTAGGATCCTTGACCAGAGATATTAGGAAAAGGCCTTACATATATTTGTGGACGTCAAAGATGCAGAGTCGTCACCTATATGGAAATTCAAGATGGCTGTCAAATGCACCTTGACTTTAGAAAAAATAGCTCCACTGTTAAAGATGTGAGCCAAGAAATCCAGAACAGCTGGAACAGGAGCCATAAAAGGGTCTAACTGAAGCTGTCGGGTCCAAAAAGAAAAATCTCTTCCATTTACTGGAGTAAATTTTCCTGGCAGAGGCCTTAAGAGCTGCAATCAAAATCTTCTTAACAGGAGAGGATAGTCCGGGAGTTCTTGCCATCAGTGGAAGTGGAGCAGCCAAGTGGTTAGCTTCAGGCTGAGAACATCTGGATGTGGGCAGTCAGAAGGGTGGAACAAAATATCCGGTATGGGATCGAGAGTGCATGGAGGACACACAAGGTGAGACCCAAAGACACAAGGTGAGACCCAAAGAAGTGGAACCAACCATGTCAAGGCCAGAATGGGGCAATAAGGATTATTTTGCACGTCAATCTCTCAGCTTTTTGAGGAATTTGGGAATCAGTGGAAGAGGAGGATAGGCATAAAGAAGACCAGGGGGCCAAGCATGGACTACAGCATATCTGGGGGACTCCCCCAGAGGGGGGATCAGGGCAAATTACTCGCTGCACTTGGTGCTGGAAAGAGAGGCAAAGAGATCGTAGCAAGGTTGACCCCATTTCTGAAAGATCTTGTTTGCCACTGAAGGACTGACAGACCACTCTTGAGGCATCAGAATGGTTTTGTTGAGCTTGTGCGCTAGAATATTTGACTTCCCCAGTATGTGCATTGCCAATAGAAAGCAGTTGGAAGAGATCGCCTATTCCCACAATCTCATGGCTTCTCGACATAGGGGATAAGACTTGGTTCCTCCCTGCTTGTTGATATACCAGACAACTGACATGTCTGTCTGGATGGCAATTGTCCCCATGGGAAGACAGGCATGAAAAGCTTGTAATGCTAAAAGGACTGCCCTCATCCCCAAGACATTTGTTTGTATATTGTTCTCTAGAGGGGACCAGGTGCCTTGGATTGTCTGACCTAACCAATGCCCCCCCACAAGCTGGGAGGCGTCCGTGTGCATTGTGGCCTTGGGAGGAGAGGGAATGAATGGTTGTCCTAAATACAGATTCTGAAATTGAAGCCACCATAGGACAGACTCCTTGCAGACTCAAGATAGTTTTATGGGGTAGTCCATCAGCAGTTTGAGAAATGACAACTGCACTGCTAGGGTTCACTGAAGTACTCTCATGTGAAGGGCGAGCCATTGGTAGAAGAGTTATGGCAGCTGGCATCGACCCCAATGCTTTGTGAATGAGAAAGGTTGGGGGAGGATTATCGGAAAGAATCTGAATTACGTGCAGCTGAAGGGACTGAATTCTGTCCTGTGAAGGAAGGCCATACATTGTGTTGTGTCCAGTCGAGCTCCTATAAAGTCGATGATCTGGACTGGATCCATTTTGGACTTTGAAAGATTGATGGTTATGCCCAAGTTCGAGGCTAGGTGAAGGAGACAATCCCTGACTTGCAGAAGTCGATGCTTGGTGGGAGAAGTGAGGAGTCAATTGCCAAATAAGGAAACACTCAGTATCTGAGCAATCTCAGGTGAGCTGCAACTACTGCCATCACTTTGGTAAACACCCTGGGGGCTGTGGTGAGTCCAAAGGGGAGTACCCTGAACTAAAAGTGAAAGGCTCCCAGCCAGAACCAGAGGAACCTTTGGGAGAGACTGTCCATCTTAATGTGGTAATATGCATCCTGAAGGTCTATGCAGCACATCCAATCGTCCTTCTGCAGAAAGGGCAGAATGGACTGTATAGTGACCATTTGGAATTTTCGACTTGTTTAGGGAAGTGAGGTCCAGAACTGGTCTGAAGTCTCCTGTTTTTTTTTGGCACCAAAAAGAATCTTGAACAGATGCCCGATCAGAACTTGTCTTTGAGGAACAGGTTGGATGACTCTTTTTCTTCAGCAGCTTTGTGATTTCCAGGGCTGACATCTCCTTTTGACTGAATGGCAAATTGGGGAGGTTTTGATTCAGACTTGGGGATTTGAAGAACAGGATGGTGTAACTTCAGGATATTATCTTTAACACCCAAAGATTGGCAGTGATGGGTTCCCAGGCTGTTGGGTGTAAGGAAAGACGTCCCCTGACTGCCTCCAGAGTTCCACAGTAGAGCAGTCGGGCAATCCTTCAAGACTGCTGAAAGGGCCTGTCCAAGAACTTATCTCGAGACCCCTGATTTCTTGGACCCCCCCACAGCGGGAGTGGCATCTGCCACTGGAATCATTTCCCCTACTGCCACTGGAGGAAATCTCTCCCTGCAAGCCCTGGAAATCACATTGAGAGTTTTGAAACCATAGCTTCTTACCGCTATGCTGACTCCTGCAATAGGACCATTGTGGGATAGAAAAGCCTATTCAAACAGCACACAAGGTCTTTCAATCTTTCTCACTCTGGGAGAGAGTGCCTCTAATCATGGGAACAAAAAGAGATGACCCATCAAAAGGCACATTGACAAAGGGCAGCTTGAAAGGTTCTGAGAATTCACATAGCTGCATCCAGGCGTGACGCCTAATGGCAATGCCCAAACTAGCCATCCTTGAGGTACCCTCTACTTTGTGCAAAAGTAGACTCATGGACATGTTGGAGATAGACAGGAGAGTGGCCATTCTGGAGGAGAAGATCTTCTTGTCCTGAATCAGAGATTTCCTTAATGAGGTCTCTCTGAAGTCTGATCACATGTGCCAGATAATTCAGTGAGTGCAGAGAAAAGGTCACTGAAGAGTAGACCCGATTACTGAATCTGTCCATCACCCTAGACTCCCTTTTCGGGGATGGACTGAGGAGCTTTCCTTGGCCAGCTCTTTCTTTGTGGCTGCTGCCACCACCATCGCATTGACTGGAACACCCTTAGTCCAGTGAACCTATCTGGGAGTTGGCTAAGTATCTTATCCGGGTGCTTTGATATGGGCTCAACAGTGCCCAGTTCCTTCCAAGCCCTGCAGGACATCAAGTCAATCAGGAGGTCCGTGGTGGTGGTGGGGGGACCCAGGATGTAAGATGGACCTGTTTCAAAGGCTTGAAGGAATATGGACTCATCAGTTAGGTTTGTGGGCAGACCACCCACCTTTTTGTTGAAGAATCTCCATGATGTCTCCAAAAAAGACATCCTCAGGTAGGGATCTGTGGCATCCTTCCCCTTCATTCAAATATGTCTCTTCTGTCAGGGATACCAGTGGGGGATCCAAGTGCCTCCTTTTGCATGTGTGCTTCCAGTGCACCTCCTCTGAGGGATGCCTGGAGAGGTGTCGGAAAATTTGGGGTGCTCTTGAAGAGAAGCCACCTAAAAGCTTATTGGAACAGGCTGTCCCGAAAGAAACAGGAGAGAGGGGATTTAGTGTAGCCAACTCAGAAGGGAGGGGGGGGTCGAATCTAAGGGAGGGAAAATCGAGACTCACGTGGAGGCTGAGAGAACCCTCTCTGTTACTTTGAAAGCTGAGGGCGAACGAGACTCAGAGCAACTCTGTCGGGGCCCGATGAACTCCTGCCGCTCTTAGCATCGAAGGTGGAGTAGGAGCCAAACAATTGAGAGCCGAGGTGCTGGGGGGGGTCAGCTCTGAAAGCCTGGTAGCTGAAGCTAACCCCTCAGACCCAACGCCAAAGCTACTGCTCCGAGAGTCAGTTGAGCCCACAGAACCGAGGACCGAACTACTGAATGTGATGGTCGGCGTCGAAGTACAGGTACCAATCAGCACCAACGTCTCAAAACCTGGGACCCTTGGACCCAAGTGCTCTGAAGCTGAAGGTCGGATAGGAGAAGGAGAAATAGTCATGAAGGTAGGTTGTGCACTCACAGCTCCAGAGGGAGACAGAGCTGGCAAAACTCCCAACTGAATTTGCACTTTCAGAAATTTCCTCATCAACCTGTCCACCTTCAACTCTTGAGAGGCTTTAGGAGGACCTGGCAGATGAAGCTGTCGACCCCGGCCTGGAGTGGTGCCTGGGTGACGCCAATAGAAGAGACTTCAGGGGAGGGCCCGTAGGTTCCAGAGAAAAATATAGAGACTGGAGTCGAGGAGAAGCAGCTAGAATAGGTGGGTGACTTCTGGCGAATGTTCTCCCTCAGGAACAGAAGCTCTGTCAAGAGACTGCTTCCTGGGCTTGTCCTTTTCCTTGCCCTTGCCACTAGCTTTTTTGGAGGGGGTTTGAGCAACTGACGTAGAAATCGCGAAGTGGAGGTAGGAAGAACACCCTTCAGGATTAAATTATTCCTCCTGTCTACAAGCACATGCTGATTAAAGCCTGCACATAAAGAACAGGAGGAATCTAAATGGGCCGCTCCTAAACAAGCTACACACAGAGTGTGGGCATCAGAAGGCAGAATTTTATGCCTGCACTCTGTGCACTTCTTGAAGCCTGCTGGCTTGGAATCTGCTATGGCAGGACACTAACCACCACAAGATAGACTAAAGATAAGAGGGAAAGTAAAGATAGACCCTACGTCTGTGTTTAAAACAGCCTATATATTTTAACTTTACTTTTAAACTAACTAAAGATAGGCAGGGATTGGAAAAAAGATAGTAGTAAGAAAAAAAATACACTCACACACTGAAAAAGCATTGAATATTCCCTGGAGGAAGCTCAGAAAATAGACCCTGTGGCTGTTCAGATGAGCGGCAAATGTGATCTGAGGGGTGGAGGGAGAGTGGGGCATCATGGGTAGGAGAGGAGGAGCCCAGTTTTTGGCACCAAGGCTGGAGTATATGGCTGAGGTGGATCCGAGGAATCAGAAACCCACAGGTTGAAGACCAAATGAAGACAACAACTTTAACAACTCCAGAGCGAAAGATCTGTGTTGTCCTGTTTTCATCCGGTTTAACCTTTGGATTATTGGATCTGACCAGATCCGATCTTGGCACCATTGGAAGCTGTGGATCCAGAGCTCTGAATTCTCCCCTACCCATAATCTCTCTCTTTCTCTTAGTACCTCAGATCGAGTTTGCCTATTTATTAGTCAACAGAATCTCTTATTATCTCATAAAATACAGAATATAACCTAGAGAAAAAAAAAGAAGTTATGTACTCACCATAATGTTCCATCTGAGTAGTTATACTTCATTTTTCTGCAACCTGTGGGTATACGGATCCGTATCGGATCCGAGCCAGCAACTTTTTTCTAGCATCTGCTCCAAGCTCCGAGCACCTCCCCTTACCCATAATGCCCTACCATCTCCTATCTTCCCTCAGATCGAGTTTGCTGCAACTAACAATATATATGCAACTCAATCCAATAACCAACCTGAAAACAGGATAAGGTCCGGGGGACGGAGGGAGGGAATGTTGCAGAAAAATGAAGTATAACTATTCAGATGGAGCGTTATGGTGAGTACATAACTTCTTTATCTGAAGTAGTTAACTTCATTTTATCTGCAACCTGTGGGACAGAGTCCCCAGCTACTCCGATCCTGGGAGGCCCTTATGGAAAGATATTCCTGAGCACCGCAGAGCCAAAGGATGCTCTACCCCTCGAAATCAGATCCAATTTGTAATGGGAAATGAAGGTATGTGAATTGGCCCATGTCGCTGCTGCACAAATATCGTCCAAAGGTACCTTGGACCAAAAAGCAGCAGAAGTCGCCACGGACCTGGTAGAGTGAGATTTAACTATACCAGGAGGAGATAAACCTTTTGCTTTGTAGGCATGTGAAATGCAAAGAGTGATCCATTTGGCCAAAGAAACACTAGAAATAGCTTTTCCCAAAAACACTTTGAAAAAGGAAACAAACAATTGGTCAGACTTGTGGAAAGACTTTGTTCTATGAAGACAAAAACAAAGTTGTTATGAACATCTAACAAATGGAGTTTGTATTCACCTTTATTTTGGAAGTTGGGAAAGAAAGTGGGCAGATTAATGGACTGGTTTATGTTTGCTTCAGATGCCACTTTTGGTAAGAAGGAAGGGTTAGCACGGAGAGAGACCATATCCTTATGGAAGACCAAATACGGAGGCATGGCAGACAGAGCTTGAAGCTCAGAAACTCTGCTAGCCGATGTGATGGCGACTAGGAAAGCTGTCTTCCAGGACAAAAATTTTAAGTCCACCGAAGCTGAGGGTTCGAAAGGAGGGGCCACCAATGCCTGTAAAACAAAAGTAAGGTCCCAAGGAGGTAGATAATCCTTGACAGGGGGCCGTAACAGAAAAGTACCTTTAAGAAAAGCCTTACGCAATCTAGAGGAGGCTAAGGCCATGTTGTCTTCATCAACGTGAGAACTGGAAATGGCTGCCAATTGTACTTTCACTGTGGAGGAACTAGCTCCTTGGTGAAAGATACCAGACAGGAAGTCCAACACCACTGGAACAGGGGTTGTAAAGGGATCTATTTCTCTCTGTGAAGCCCAAATGGAAAAGTGCTTCTATTTACTGCAATAAAGTTTCCTAGTGGAGTCTTTAAGAGAGGCCAACAGAATGGATTTTACCTGGGATGAAAGACCGGGAGTCCTGGCGATTAACGGAACTGAAGCAACTAAGCTGTTAGCATGAGGCTGCCCAGATCGGGCAGACGTGTCCCCGATGGATGGGAAATTAGATCCGGCCAGGGATCCAGAACGTAGAGGGGAGCTAAGAGATGAGACCAAAGGAATGGGAACCAAACCTGACGAGGCCAGAAAGGGACAATGAGGATCACTTTGCACCGTAGTCACCAAGCTTTCTAAAGAAACTTCGGAATGAGAGGTAAAGGTGGATAAGCATACAGAAGCCCGGGGGGCCAAACATGGACTACAGTGTCGCTGGGGACTTCTCCTGGTGAGGGAAACAGAGCAAAGAACGTGCTGCACTTCGCGTTGGAAGGAGATGCGAAGAGATCGCAGCAAGGCTGACCCCATGCCAGGAAAATCTCCTCCGCTACTGACTGTTTCAGAGACCACGCGTAAGGAATCAGAATGGCCCGGCTCAATCTGTCTACTAAAATGTTGGAGCGCCCCGGGATGTGCGTTGCTGTCAGACACCGACCGGTGGAAATCGCCCATTCCCACACTCTCATGGCCTAGCGACATAGAGGGTAGGATCTGGTTCCCCCCTGCTTGTTGATATATCAGACGACCGACATGTTGTCTGACTGAATTGCAATCAATCTGAGAGGGAGGACTGTGTGAAAGGCTTCCAATGCGAAAAGCACTGCCCTCATCTCTAGAACATTTATGTGCAAATTGGTCTCTGTCTGGGACCACATGCCTTGGTCTGTCCTTCCCGAACAGTGTCCCCCCCACCCGAGTTGGGAGGTGTCCGTGGTCACTGTGGTTTGGACTGGGGGTGACGCAAATGGGCATCCTTTTGATATCTCCGGTGAAGTTAACCACCAAAGAAGAGATGTCCTGCAGACGTGACTGGTCTTGATTGGAAATTCCATGGGTAGGTCTAGCCAAGACCACTGAACAGCCAGAGTCCACTGAAGAACCCGCATGTGAAGGCGCGCATACGGGAGAATAGATATGGTGGCAGCCATGGAGCCCAGAGCCCGGAAAACCTCACTCGCCTTTAAAGACTTGGAGTTCACTATCTGAGCTATGTGGCACCTGAGATGTATAATACTGTCTGGAGTTAGGAATACCTTTATCTGCAAAGTGTCTAACAGTGCCCCAATGAAGTCTAGAATTCGTATTGGTTGCAAATGGGATTTGTGAACATTGACTGTAATTCCAAGAAGGTCTGCTAACCGAATGAAATAATCTCGGGCCAGACACAAGTGATGCTTGTTGTGCGCAGTGAAGAGCCAGTCGTCCAGGTATAGAAACACCTGAATACCCTGAAGCCTCAGGTGAGCTGCTACAACTACCATTACCTTGGTGAACACCTTAGGGGCTGTGGTGAGACAAAAGGGTACGGCTCTGAACTGAAAGTGACTGGCTCCCAGCCGGAAGCGCAGAAACCTCCTGGAGCTTCTGTGTATTTTGATGTGGTAGTAAGCATCCTGAAGGTCTAACGAGCACATCCAGTCGCACTCTCGGAGATAAGGTAGAATGGACTGTAGGGTGAAAATCCGGAATTTCTGTTTTGCTACCGATAGGTTTAATGTTGACAGGTCTAGAATGGGCCTGAGGTCCCCTGTCTTTTTTGGCACCAAAAAGAACCTTGAGTAGATGCCTAATCCAGACTGATCGGGGGGGACCTTTTCGATGGCTCGTTTGAGAAGTAGCTTTGAAACCTCTAGAGCTGTGGCCTACCTGTGAGCAGGTGGAACATCCAGGAGGTGTTTTGTAATATTTGGAGGGGCAATGAAAGGAATAGAGTAACCTCTGGATATTAACTGAAGAACCCAGCGATCTGTCGTAATGGACTCCCATGTCGCTGGGTGTAAGGACAATCGTCCCCCGACTGCCTCCAGAGTAGGACAGTCGGGCAACCCCTCAAGGCTGCTGACCAGGTCTATCAGAAAACTGTTCCTTAGACCCAAAATTCCTGGGACCCCCTCTACCTCTGGGTCGGCGTTGATCCTGTCCCCCTCTGCCTCTGGGGGAATAGTTGTCCTGAGAATCCTGAAAAAACTGAGATTTTCGGAGCCACATCTTCTTCTGCCCTCTTTGATTCCTAGAGAAGGACTGCTGAGGGTTAGAGAAGCAGACTCCGATGGCAGACAAAGTCTTCCAGTCCTTTTCGCTCTGGACAAGTGTGTCACGTACTGTCTTCCCAAAGAGGGAGGAACTGTCATAGGGAGCGTTGATAAACGACGCCTTGAAAGGGTCCGCGAACTAACACAATCTGAGCCACGCATGACGGCTCATGGCTATGCCTATCCCAGCCGCTCTAGCTGCTCCTCCCATGGCATGGGAAAGTAGCCACATAGATGTATTTGAGACTGACTTCAAAGTAGACATTTTCGCCGAGAACAGCTGTCAGTCCTGCGGCGATAAAGACTCTGTGGGCGACTCAGTGAATTCCAAAGCAAGGTCTTGCTGAAGTTGAATCACATGTGCCAAATAATTCAGCGCACGGATAGAAAAAGTTGTTGAGGAGTATACGCGCTTCCCACACCTATCCACCAACCTGGACTCCTTGTCTAGAGGGTGGACTAAGGAACTCTCCTGTGCTAGTTCCTTCTTTGTGGCCGCTGCGACCAACATAGCATCAACTGGGGCTCCTTTCGACCAGGGTTGTCTATCAGAAGGAGGAGATAAAACCTTGTTAGGATGTTTGGGGATGGGATCTACGGTGTCGGGCTCCTTCCAAGCCCTCATGGTGATTAAGTCCATGAAGGGGTCTGCTGATGGGGACACCCAGGAAGCAGATGGGCCTGTGCCAAAGGCCTCCAGGAACACTGACTCATCCCCAGAAGGTTTTGGGGCTGACCAACCTCCCCTCTGGCAGAGGATCTCCATAATTTCTCCGAAGGAGACGTCTTCGGGAGGTGACCTGGGGGAACCTTCTCCTTCATCTAAGCCAGTGTCAGTGGTGAGGGACTCAGGGGAGTCCAAGTGCCTCCTTTTGCACTTGAGCTTGCGGTGACCCTCTTCAGTGGGACTTTCAGAAGGGGATCCGCGAGCCACAGGAGTTTCCTTGGAGAAAATAACCTGGGGATCCTCTGGCACAGGCTGTCCCTGAGACAGAATGAAGGGAGTCGTCGCCAAATCCAGGGGGGTCTGGGTGGTATCCGAGGGGATGGGCTGGGGGTCTCAATCCCTGGGAGAGAACCCTCTCCACCACTTCGAAGACCGAGAGGGAAGTCCTCCCCGGATCTGAAGTGGGGACCGGAGCCGAAGACAGAGTAGCCTAAGGTCCAAGGGAACGGATCAGAGCCGAAGAATTCATTTCCCCAGGTCCAACTCCCTGTCTGCGGCTCCGAGAGTCACTCGGATCCGAACAAGTCAGATCCGAGGAACTCAAGGTAACAGCCGGAGTCGAGGTTGGAGGAACCGTCGGCGCTGTGCTACCAGCTCCGAAAAACCTCGGATCCAACATCCCCGAAGCCCGGATCGGGGAAGGAGAGATGGGGTGGAAAAGAGGCATGGAGGTCGCCCCTCCAGAGGGAGAGGGACCTGGCAAGACTCCCATCTGAATTTGGGACTGAATAAATCTCCGCATCATCCTGTCCATATCCATGTCTCGAAGAGGCTACCGACTCGGATCTGGCTGGTCTGCGCAAGAGGGGTGGAGGGCCTCGGGTCCGAATGTTCCAATGGCTCCAGTGAGAAACGAGGTGACCGGAGCCGAGGAGAAACAGGCCTCATGGTCTTAGATGGGGGGCTGAGAAAGAGCTCCCTGTCTGGGGATTTCTTACGATGCCTGTCTTTCTTTTTCTCCCTTTCTTCTCTGCACCTTTCCTTTTCCTTATCTTTTTCTTTATCTTTGTCAGACTCGCTGACTGAAGATCTGTCCTTCGAGGACCCATCGCCAGACGAAGAGGGAGGTTGAGTCCCTGTCTGGGGTGGTACACTAGCGACCGAGGCCGAGGCAGATTCCAGCATGGTAACAAAGAGAAGGCCTTTGGTAACTAGCTTGGCCTTACGATCCCTAAGGGCCCTAGGGTTGAAGCCTGAACAGACAGTACACTGAGTGGATAAATGTGCCACTCCTAAGCATATCACACACACAGTGTGACCATCGGCAGGGGAAAGCTTATGGCCACACTCTATACATTTTTTGAACACAGGCTTTGGCTGGTCAGCCATAGTCCTGCATTCAAAGGTATAAGTACTACCTTTCCAAAAACCACACACACACAGGTAGGGGAAGGGCAGGCCTAATTACCACTCTAATACAAAAAACTTTTTTTTTTTTTTTTTTTTACACTAATGACCAAACGCGTTACTACAGAAGGGAAGGAAGGGTAATACTAGACAAGCACACCTAGATATAAGCAAAAAGTTTCCACTTACTAACCCTTTTTAGCTCAGAGCAAAGGAGACCATGATGCACACTACTGGCGAGGCAAATGAGATCTGAGGGAAGATAGGAGACGGTAGGGCATTATGAGTAAGGGGAGGAGCTCGGAGCAGATGCTAGAAACAAGTTGCCGGCTCGGATCCGATACGGATCCGTATACCCACAGGTTGCAGATAAAATGGTTAACTACTTCAGAGCAACAATTTGATGTTGTGTATAGATTCCTAGTTAGGTACATTCAGTAAAACATGAGCACCAGGTGATAAAATATGGAAGGAGGTATGCTAAACCAGCTGAAAAGAAGACAACATGGATCTTTTGTTATGGTGAGTATAACTTTCGTATATGATGTTAGGCCAGATTCATTAATGCTTACACTAAGTGTGGTTCCACTTTATAATCTTGAAATACTGAAATTTCGAATTTCAGTATCTCGAAACCATAAAGGCGAATCCACGAAACATCAACAGCCTAAAACCGCGAAATTTGAAATCCCTAACACACAGCATACACCACACCACACAATACCCACAGTACAAAACAAAAAGCCCCACAAAAACATAAAACCACACACCTACAAACCTACACTACAAATTAAGCAGGGGGGCAAGCCCCCCTGCACCCCCACTACTTATATATACTAACTTCGAGATCGCACAAACAGAAAAAGAAAGTAAACTCACACCAGACATTCTACACTCCCTCTCTAAGACGTGACACACACACACACACACACACACACACATATCACACACACATATCATACACATACAAACACCAACACATCCAACACTTGCACACTCACACTTTCACCTGTCTACCCTAACCCGCACGTACAGCTTACAAACACACTCACAGACACTCAAACTCCCACCCAAAACCCTTACAAAACACTCACTTACCTTAAATTCCACCTAAATCCACACACGACACCCGATACCATCCACACAAAACACTGCACGTAATGTAAAGCCATAATCGCGAATTCAAGATATTCAAATTCATGATTATGCACTTTCGCTATTTTACAAATTCGCCTTTATGGTCTCGAGATACTGAAATTTGAGATTTCAGTATTTCGAGATTATAAAGGGGAACCCTAAGTGTACAGAATCTGTACTCAAGAACATTCCTACCACAACTTTTAAGCTTTATTGTCACTCAGAAAGATTACATTAAGTGAAATGTGTCTGCACTTTGTGGTAACCTTTGTGAGTCCCCCCTCGATATTTAAGGCTGTAAGAATATCAGCAGGAAAACTAAAATTAGGAGGAAGAAGGTGTGAGTTATGCTTGTGTTGTCTGTTCATTCAGGATGGTGTACGAAAGTTATATACTCACCATAACAAAAGATCTGTGCTGTCTTTTTTATCCAATTCAACTTTTGGGACAGATTCCCTAGCTATCACAAACCTGGGAGGTAATCAAAGCAGGATACTCCTGATAATGGTGGAGATGAAAGACTTACGGGATCTTGATTATACATCCAGCTTGTACTGAGAAATTGAAGCATAAACTGTGGACCAAGTTGCTGCAGCACAGCTTTCAGCTACAAGAACTCTACATATAAAAGCAGTAAAAGTGGCAACAGACTTTGCTGACCGAGTTCTTGTTTTTGGTTAAACAGTCCCAATTTTTCATATACAAATCTTACAGCCACCTAGACAGTGTAACTTTAGAAATACCCTGGCTTAGCCTGGCTTTAAAAAAATGCTACAAACAACTGATCAGATTTTCTGATATCTTTGGTCCTGTGGAGATAAAATCTAAGCTGTCTATGGACATCCAGTAGATAGAGTAAAAAAAGAAATCAGGAGCCACAAGACATATAAAAGTCTTTTAATACTGCTAGCAATAACACTTTCATGTACAAAACGCTTCTTCAGGCAATAACAAACCATAAAAAATTCACTACTTAAATACACCTAATAAGTCATGTGACCACAATTAAACAAGTAAGAGCTGTTATACAATTAAATGCAAATAATATATGCATTCACTCAGAATACTTTTTAAAAATAAATATATCTTACTCTATTGTTTAAAAATTTAAGCACTAGCTTAATACTAACAACATTATTTAAACCTGGTGGACAGTGTAACTTAAAACACAAAATCCACTTATTCTCTTCATTTTCAGTATGTATCCATATGTCTCCATCACAAAATTAGGGAGAAAAACACTCAAAATCATAAACTTAAACATGTGACTATTATCTGTATTCTGGATTTGCCTAAACAAAGCAGTATTTTCTACCCCCCCTTCTTACTTCTGATAAGTGACTATCTATTCTGTCTTTAAGGCGCTAGTTTGTTTTTCCTATAATATGCTGAACATTTGCAGCACTTTGCTAAGTAAACCAAATTCCTAGTGTCACAAGTGCCATCCGCTCTATGGACAAAATAAGAAGTTATGTACTCACCATAACGTTCCATCTGAGTAGATAAACTTAATTTGTCAGCAACCTGTGGGTATCGGATCCGACTTTGGATCCGAGCCGGCAGTTTTCAACAGCTTAGATCTGAGCTCTTAGCTCCTCCCTCTACCCATAAACCCCTGCCAACCCTGACTGACCTCAGATTAAGTTTGCCCCCAAGCAGCAACTGCTCCAGATTTACCAATTTCAAAAATCAACTCTGAAGACAGCAAATGTGAATAATCGAAGGTCAGGGGGAAGGAGGGGGGGGGGGTGGTTGCTGACAAATGAAGTTTATCTACTCAGATGGAACGTTATGGTGAGTACATAACTTCTTAATCTGAAGTAGTTAACTTCATTTGTGCAGCAACCTGTGGGACAGAGTCCCCAGCTACCTGAATCTTGGGCGGCCATCATGGAAGGATGTTCCGGAGCACTGCAGAGCCAAAGGATGCTCTCCCTTTGGAGATAATATCCAGCTTATAATGGTTGATAAAGGTATGAGATGAGGCCCAAGTGGCAGCTGAACAAATATCATCTAAAGGAACCCTGGATCTAAAAGCAGCAGAGGTAGACATAGATCGGGTAGAATGGGCATGGACTCCCTGAGGCGCGGGCCTACCAGAACTTTCATAAGCCAAAAGAATACATTGCGAGATCCATCGAGACAACGTAACTTTGGATACCGATTTACCCAAATTCATTTTGGCAAAGGAGACGAACAACTGGTCAGATTGTCTATGACCAGATGTCCTGTGAATATAGAATCAAAGTTGTCTATGCACATCCAACGAGTGTAATTTGTATTCTCCTTTGTTGTGATAGTTGGGAAAGAAGACTGGCAGATTAATGGACTGGTTGATATTAGATTCGGAAGCAACCTTAGGGAGAAAGGAGGGATTGGTCCTGAGGTAGACTCTATACTTGTGGAATGTTAGATACGGGGGTTTGACACAAAGGGCCTGAATTTCGGAAACTCTTCTAGCAGAGGTGATGGTGACGAGAAAGGCCGTCTTCCAAGACAAATACTTGAGTTCCACTGAAGCTGCAGGCTCAAAGGGGGGAGCTGTCAAAGCCTGAAGTACTAACGACAAATCCCACGGAGGTACCACTTCCTTTACCGGAGGTCTGAGTAGGAAGGTGCCCTTCAGGAAGGTTGCACAGCTTAGAAGTGATCAATGGACGCAGATCATGTCCGACATGGTAGTGAGAGACAGCTGCTAGTTGAACCCTGACAGTGGAACAGCTAGCTCCCTGGTGAAATAATCCTGATAAGAAGTCTAGCACCGCAGGTAAAGGAGCTGTGAAGGGATCCAAGTTTTGACGTTCTGCCCAGATAGAGAAACGTCTCCATTTGCTGCTGTAAACCTTCCTAGTAGAAGGCTTGTGGGCTGCAACTAGAATAGCTTTGACTGGGGAAGAGATGCCGGGAGTCCTGGCTAGGAGTGGAACTGGAGCAGCCAAGCTGTGAGCTTGTGGCTGTCCAGGTTCGGGGTCGGGAGACCCAGAGGGTGGGAGATCAGATCCGGGAGGGGATCTAGAATCCAAGGAGGATTCACCAGATGAGACCAAAGGTAAGGAAACCAGGTTTGATGAGGCCAGAATGGGGCAATGAGGATAATCCTGCTCCCCAACCGGCTGGCTTTCTGTAGAAACTTTAGCATCAGGGGGAGAGGTGGATAAGCATAAAGCAGACCGACATGCACCACAGCGTCTCTCGGGGATTCCCCGACTTGGGGAATTAAAGCGAAATAGCTGTTGCATTTGGTGTTTGAGGGAGAGGCGAAAAGATCACAACAGGGCTGCCCCCATTTGGCAAAAATCTGATTTGCTATGTGTGGATCGAGAGACCACTCATAAGGGGAAAGGATGGCGCGACTGAGTTTGTCCGCCAGGATGTTAGACCGTCCCGGAATGTGCGTTGCAATGAGAAAATGGTTGGTGGATATCGCCCATTCCCACACTCTCATGGCCTCTCGACAGAGCGGGTAAGACCTGGTTCCCCCTTGTTTGTTGATGTACCAGACAACTGACATGTTGTCCGTCTGGATCGCAATTGTTCCTACAGGAAGAAGGTCCTGAAGTGCTTGTAACGCTAACAGCACTGCCCTAATCTCTGGGACATTGATATGCAAAGAGGTCTCCGCATTTTTCCACATGCCTTGGACAGTCCTGCCCGAACAGTGCCCCCCCACCCGAGATGAGAGGCGTCCATGGTCACTGTGGCCAGGGGAGGGGCCATAGAGAAGGGGCGTCCCGTGTGGAGATCCGGAAATTGCAGCCACCACACGAGAGCCCTCTTGCAAGCCTTGCTGAGGGAAATGGGATGACTCAGAGGGTAGTGATTTAAGCTAAGGGAAACAGGTACGGACCTAACGCATGGTACTCGCACCAAAAGTACAGAAAAAAAAAGTAAAAATTTTTCTATTTTTCTCTCACAGAAATTCGCTAACGACGGAGCTCGAGAATCCAGCTGCTGACAACAAGCGCGGCAAACTAGATCTGAGGTCAGTCAGGGTTGGCAGGGGTTTATGGGTAGAGGGAGGAGCTAGGAGCTCGGATCTAAGCTGTTGAAAACTGCTGGCTCGGATCCGAAGTCGGATCCGATACCCACAGGTTGCTGCACAAATGAAGTTAACTACTTCAGATCAACAGTTATGTAAAGGATGAATGATGGACTTATCAGTATATATAAATTCACAAAAACTACCTCTACCACACCAATGAGTTCATACTTTGATGCTGTATGGTATAGAGTATTTTATCTGCTCTTTATAACATAGTTTGTTTTTTTAAATTACAAGATCTCTTACAACCAAAATTAGGGCCATGTTCATACCAATTCTTAAGTTCAGGTACATGCGATAATACTGACCAGTGTTTTCTAATAACATGTTTACTCTTTGCTGTATTACGATCATAAGGGAACAGAGCACGACAACCAAAATCACTTCTATTAACCCTTCGTTCTTTATTATTCCCATTACCATTTAACATATTTGAGCTGTGTTCATACCTCTCAACCTGGAAACATCAAAAATCCGGACAAAGGCCCACAAAAAAGAGGTACAAATCTGTATACTAATTAACATACCATTTGCATACATATTATGTAACCCCACCCACTCCAATGGAATTTTGGGATACCAACTTTCAAACGCAAACTGAAGAACAGACAACCAAAATATGGCCACAGAGTACCTCTGCAGCCATTCCAATGAACCATTACTTGGCTATTTTGCCCCATTTACCATAAACACTGCAATGTGCATATTACTTTACTTGTACAATGGATTATTTGAATTTCATTTAAAACAAGAAGTTATGTACTCACCATAACGTTTGATGTATGTAGTCCATCTCGTCTCACATTCTTACCCATGGGTTCAGAGCCAAATATCGGCTCCGACTCGGCCGATTTTTCTAGCTCGAAGTCTTTCATTGGCTGGGCTAAGCAGGTATCACATGGTGCACTGCTCCATATCCCCAGATCTAGTTTGCTGCAAAACTCATTTGTACCCCATGCACACATCACATCCAGGTAAAGATTAAGCCAAACAAGGGAACTCTGTAGATAAACAACCTAACCTTCAAATCCTCCAGGAAGGAGGAAGGTGGGGGGGGGGGGTACGTAAGAATGTGAGGCGAGATGGACTACATACATGGAACGTTATGGTGAGTACATAACTTCTTGATGTTATGTAGTCCTATCTCGCCTACATTCTTACCCGTGGGAAGGCGTCCCTAGCACCTACATCCTGGGTGGCTCATAGGAAAATACTCCTGAGAACTGTGGAGCCAAAGGACGACCTGCCCCTGGAAACCACGTCCAATTTGTAATGAGAAACAAATGTGCAAGGAGAAGCCCAAGTAGCTGCAGCACATATATCATCCATTGACAATCTGGCCTGATAGGCCGTAGATGTAGATACAGCCCGAGTAGAGTGAGCCTTGACCGGAAATGGCAGATCTTTACCTCCTGCTTGGTAGATGAAAGAGATACAGCTAGATATCTATCTAGATAAGGTGACCTTGGAGACCGGGGACCCCATTCTGTTTTCAGAAAAGGAAACAAAAGTTGATCAGACTTCCGGATATCTTTTGTTCGGTGCAGAGAGAAGCGTAATTGTCTGTGCACATCCAACTGACGAAATCTAAATTCTGTCTTGTTCGAAAAGTGAGGAAAGAACACAGGCAACTCAATGGATTGATTAAGATTAGACAGGGTAGCCACTTTTGGAAGGAATGAAGGGTTTGGTCTAAGAGAGACCCTGTCCTTATAGAATTTTAAGTACGGAGGTTTTATGGAGAGGGCTTGAATTTCTGAAACTCGCCTTGCTGAAGTGATTGCTGTTAAGAAGGCTGTTTTCCAGGTCATGAATTTCAATTCACAGGTAGCTGCAGGCTCGAAAGGTGGTAAAGTAAGGGCTTGTAGAACAAAACTGAGATCCCAGGGTATGATTGGTTCGGACACCGGGGGACGGAGCAACAGAGTACCCTTCAGGAATGCTTTGCATAGTCTATGAGCCATTAGAATAGGCTCATTCGCTATATGAATATTAGAGATCGCTGCCGATTGAACTTTGATGGTAGCTGATGCGGAACCCTGATGGAAAAGCATAGACAAAAACTCCAAGACTGAAGCGATTGGAGCTGTGTAAGGATCAATGCCTCGGGTATGTGCCCAGATGGAAAACCTCTTCCATTTACTAGAATAAATCTTTCTAGTGGATGGTTTATGAGAGGACGATACTATATGAACCACTTCTGGTGAGAAATTATGAAGCGTAACTAACGATGGAAGTGGAGTAGCCAGGCTGTCAACCGGAGGGTCATCAGGGAGGGGTGGAACTGTCCCGACATGTGTGTAAGTAAATCTGGTTGAGGGTCCAGAGTCCAAGGAGTATCCACAATGTATTGCTGAAGAAAGGGGAACCATACTTGACAAGGCCAGTGTGGAGCAATCAGAATCATTCTGCTTCCCAAGGATTGTGCTTTCTGAATCACCTTTGACAGCAAGGGAAACGAAGGGAAAGCATAAAGCAGACCGGAGGGCCAATCATGAACCAGAGCGTCCCTGGGTGACTCCCCCTGTGGGGGATAAGCTTGAAGTAGTCGCTGCATTTTGCATTTAGGGGGCTTGCAAAAAGGTTGCAGCAAGGCTGACCCCATCTGCTGAAGATTCGCTCTGCAACCAGGAGATTCAGGGACCACTCGTAAGACATCAGAATAGCTCTGCTTAGCCTGTCCGCAATCACGCTGGACTTCCCCGGAATATGCATTGCCACCAGAAACCGTTGGGAAGTTACTGCCCAATGCCACACTCGCATGGCCTCTCTGCACAGAGGGTAAGACCTGGTTCCCCTTGCTTGTTTAGATACCACACTACTGACATGTTGTCTGAGTGTATCGCAATCGTCCCTAGAGGTAGAACACTTTGAAGTGCCTGCAAAGCAAGTAGCACTGCTCTCATCTCTAAGACGTTTATATGCAGATGTATCTTGTGTTCTTGAAACGTGCCTTGGACTGGCCTGCCAAGATAATGCCCCCCCCCCCTAAATCTGGGAGGCGTCCGTGGTCACCGTGGCAATCAGAATGGGTGGAACGAATGGCCTTCCCCCGTCCAAATTGTTGGTGGAAAGCCACCAATCGAGGTCCTGCTTGCATCTGTCCATGAGCAAAATGGGGTGAGAAAGTGGAAATCTCTGGACAGACCACTGAACAAAGAGGAGCCACTGGAGAATTCTCATATGCAATCTCGCTAGAGGGACCAACATGATTGTTGCTGCCATGGTCCCTAGGAGCTGGAGAACCCATCTTGCCTTTGCTTGCCTCAGGGGCATCAGCATGTGTATCTGTTGTTGTAAGACTCTGATCCTCTCCTGCAGTAAGAATGCTCGCATTCGAATGGTGTCTAATTCTGCTCCTATAAAGGTGATACGCTGCGAGGGCAATAAAGCAGATTTTTCCCAATTTATTGTTATACCCAACTGGTGACATAGAGTAATGGTAGCGTCGCTGATTTGAACTAGTTGATGCCTGGTGAGGGCGGTAAAAAGCCAGTCGTCCAGATACGGAAACACTTGGAATCCCTGATGTCTCAAGTGAGTCATCACCACCGCCATACACTTGGTGAATACCCTGGGGGCTGTGGTGAGACCAAAGGGCAGGGCTCGAAACTGGAAATGACTGGCTCCCAGCCAAGAGCGTAGGTGACTCCTGGATGCCCTGTCCATCTTTACATGGTAGTAAGCATCCTTGGGGTCGATGGAGCACATCCATACCTCCTCTCCCAACAATGGGAGAATCGACTGTAGCGTGACCATACGGAACTTGGACTTGTGTACATAGTGGTTCAGTTGGCTGAGATCTAATATGGGTCTTCAGGTCCCCTGTTCTTTTTGCCACCAAAAAGAATCTTGAGTAAGTCCCTAATCCGATTTGGTCTGAGGGGCACGCTGGATGGCCCCTTTTTCTAGCAGCTTTGAGACCTCTGAGGCTGCTTGATCACTTTGACTGGGTGGAAAGTCTGGGATTTTTCTGACTGGAGGAGGGTGTGATGTAAACAGAATGAGGTAACCTCCGGAAATTATCCGTAATACCCATCGGTCCTGGGCGATGCTTTCCCAGGCTTCCGGATATAATGAAATTCGACCCCCGACTGGCTCCGGATAAGCACAGCCGGGCACTCCCTCAGGAACGAGAGTAGGGAGAGCCACAAAAGGAATCGCGGTCTCCCGAATTGCGGGGGCCCCCGCTGCCTCTGGGGCAGCGTCTCCCTGAATAACCTCCCCCTCCTCTGCCTCTGGAGGGGGGTTCACCCTGTGCAGCAGGAAAAAACCTCTGTGATTTCTTGAACCACATCTTCCACCCCCGCTTGGGCCTTGGGATAAGGCCTAGAAGGAAGTGAAAAACGGACCCCTGTGGCAGACAGGGTCTTTCCCTCTTGCTCGCACCTGGTGAGTGTGTCTTTCACTTTGGTCCCAAACAAGGAGGAACCATCAAAGGGGGTGTCAGTGAAGGAAGACTTGAAGGCCTCCGCAAAGTGACACTGGCGCAGTCAGGCTTGCCTTCTAAGGGCGACTCCTGAGCTTGCTGCCCTACCCGCTCCCTCGGCTGCATACGAAATAAGCCGCATGGATGAGTTGACAATGGAATTGAGGGTAGAGACCTGGGCGTTAACCGTCTAAGCCACCGCCTCAGGAACGTTACCCGCAAGAGTACCTTCTAACTTCTTGAGGAGATCTCTCTGGAGCCGAGTGAAGTGAGACAGGTAATTCAGCGACTGTAAGGTAAAGGTTGCTGACGAGAGGGTACGCTTCCCGTACCAATCCATGGTCCTAGACTCCTTGTTAGGAGGATGGACGGATGAAGAAGACTCTGCTACTTCCTTCTGAGTGGCTGCCGCCACCACCATGGCATCTACAGGGACTCCTTTAGACAGAAACTTTTTGCCCTGGGGGGGGGGGTGGAAAGAAACTTGTTGGGACGCCTGGGCACGGGCTCTATGGAATCAGGGTTTTCCCACACTCTTCGACATATCAGATCAAGGAGCTTGTCGAAGGGTGGAGACACCCAGGAGGTGGAGGGCTGAACACCAAAGGCCTTAAGGAATACTGACTCCTCCTCGGAAGGGGCTTTGGACGGCCAGTCACCTCTTTGTTTCAGTATCTCCAGGATGTCGGAAAAGGAAACATCATCAGAGGATGACTTGGGGGACCCCTCCGATTCCTCGAGGTCAGTATCAGAGGTGAGGGACTCATCCTGAGAGTCTATGTGCTTCCTCTTGCACGTCTTCTTTCTAGGGGGCTCCTCAGACACGAACTCTGAGGGACCCTCAGAAATTTGGGGACCACTCGTGGGGGTATCCCTAGGCCCTGGTGCTCTGCTGTCCATGGATAGGTGGTGATCAGACGTTCTCACCGGAGTAGTGGGGGACAGAGTGACCAACCCACCTGATGTAGCTGACGATCTGGCCAGCGCGGTCCGCATAGGCTCAAAGGCAGGCCCCCCCCAAATCCGAGGAGCGACCGGCCTCCGAGGCCATGACGGGGGTCGGAGTTCCCCAAGCCGAGGCACCGAGAGGGAGGCTTGGGACCGAAATAAGCCCTGAGACATCCCCCTCTGGCCCGACCGAAGAATCCCGAGTCCCAAACCCCGAGGACGGAGCTGACGGGGTTGGAGCCGATGCCGGTAACGATGGAGCCAAAGGGGCCATCTGAGCCGGCCTAGTAACATCACACGGCACGGAACACTCCGGCTCCGAAGACAGAGATGTGCTCGGAGGAGGAATGATCGAAGACAGGGTCGGGACGGGCTCCGGAGCCGACTGGGCCAGAGCAGAATATAATATTGCAAAACCAGTGACTGGAGGAGCCTCTGAACCACCCTATCAACATCCACATCCGAAGGGGTCCTGGAGGATTTGGAAGACAGGGAGATAGACTGAGATCTCCTCTCAGGAGAAACTGGTCTGATACTGGGCGATCGGCTCCTAAGAGGTTCCAATAAAATTGGGGCTGACGCTGGTTCCATCAACACCGACACTTCCTGCAGCCCCGAGGACGGTGGAGCCAAGGAGGTCGATGCAGTTTTTGAGATTTTCTCCAGAGACTCTGATGAAGCTGACGGAGCCAGAGATCTCTTTTTAGACTTGCCAAATTTAGATTTTCCACTGGGAGACGAACCCATAGCCTCTTCAAAAGAGGGTTTCAAGAGTCCCTTTAAAATCAGCTTATTCTTTTTCTCTTGGAGAACTCTAAGACTGAATGCATGACAAAAATTACAGGACTCCTGCAGATGAAAGACTCCCAGGCAATAGACACAAATGGAATGCCCATCGGTGATGGACATTTTGTACCCACATTTGGAGCACTTTTTGAAACCCGAAGGTTTGTGTTCCTTGGGATCTTCGGACATCTTACTATCACACCAAAAGTCAAAACACAAGTCTGAGAAGAACTCACAGGCGCTCACACCACAAAACGCGGGAACAAACACTGAACAGGGACCAAACACACACACTAAAGAACAAGTACCAACCTCTCAACAAAGGGGGTGATGACCACGAGGAAAGGGGATGGCCCAAACCTCTAACTTATATGGTCTAGACCGTACACACACAGAAGGCAAGAAGAGGAGGACTAGGCCCTCTAACTGAAATGGGCCTAGCCCGAGGGAACAGTCAGCGAGATACCACACAATCACACGATCACACCTCAACAACAACACTTAGACAAAAAGCTATGAAAATAGCTTTGATTATGAGCCAAAATTTTTTTTCTTAAGACAAGAAAAAAAGGTACTTAGCCACAGCCAAGCGAGACCATGTCCGAGCTATACAAGCAGCAAACGAGATCTGGGGATATGGAGCAGTGCACCATGGGATACCTGCTTAGCCCAGCCAATGAAAGACTTTGAGCTAGAAAAATCGGCCGAGTCGGAGCCGATATTCGGCTCCGAACCCACGGGTAAGAATGTAGGTAAGATAGGACTACATAACATCTTTTATTTTACATTTTATAGCACAAACACTAACAGACATCTACTAAACAAAGCAATACAGTATCACAATGAACAGATTCTAGCCTTAAACCATGAGAATATTGCAGTCACTGATACTATGGGTGAATGCATTAATGACCACCATCCTATAGCTGGTGAATATAGTCATTTGAAGGTCAAAGAAAAGACAACACTAAACTATAAAAGGTTTTATTTTTACTGTTTAGGTCTTTTTGGATCCTTGCAGTTGACAGTCTGTTGCCACCAGTTTCTCTTTCTATTCACCAGGTCTACTAAACTTAATGTAGCCTTCCTTGGGTTCTGTCTGACTCATGTGCAGGACCAATGAGGAAATGACAACTGTGGCACACTGCCAGACCACTGCTGGGGGGTATTTTATTTGTTATGCCCCAACTCTTTCCCCTTCCATCCATACATTCTTACTGAACATCCAGAGGCAAATGTGCAATAGTGACACGGTGGTATATTATCCAGCATCTGTAATGACTCAGCCAATCTCCCTTGCCTATTCCCTCTGTATTTACAATCACTCCAAGTGTCCACAGCCTTCACCAGGGATTGACTTACTGACTTGAAGCTGCACTCAGGTGCATACCCAAATGGGCATGCCCATTCTTTCCTGCCAGTGTCTCAGGTGACCAAGCTGCTAGTTGAATTCAGGTCACCAGGGCTGCAGTCAGCGCTTTATCCCTCTATGCCATGGCGTTGGTAAAACTATATTAAGAAATAGCAAAAACATTGACAAAGCTCAATTACTCTCCTTAAACCAAAATCTTCAGACTGAGAACAGACTTCCGATTACTTCAACACATAACAGTACTGTAGACCTCATAAAATAAGAACACCAAGGCAGTTCTATGACTTAACTCACTGCTTCTTCCTCAAGCATCATGAAGCCAGAATAGCTCTTTATCCTATGTGAATGCATTTATCTAAAAAAATAAAAAAAGAGAGTTCCCTTGCATCTTGAAGTGGGTATGATTGTCCACAACTTACTGTAACTATTATACCTCAAGTACTACAGATACAAGTCACAAACTAAGCCGTTTATGTAGCTAAGATTGTGGTCTGTTAGAGCAGTGGATAAGTGGCATTTTCAGATTCAAAAATATTAATAAAAATGCAATTAAACAGACCTTGCCACCCACATTGCTCCCATCTGCCTCCTGTTCCAGGCAGTGATCATCCACACCTGTGTGCTAGTAGAGCCTTACCTCCAGTCTTCACTTAGATGTAATTTCAATATAAATTAATTTCAATCCTTAAAATATTTTACTACAGAGATAAAAAAGCATTATTTATTTTCTTTGTTACTACCAGTGCTATTTTTTATTCATTATTACAAAAACATTGCAGTCCATAATAAAATAGAAATGGTTAATATCTTCAACAAACTCTCAGTATTTTCGTTATGGACAGACTAGACCCTATAAGTCAAAAAATCAATGTTGCATGCTGCAATTTCATTACATCCTGATCCCAGAAACAGAATCTGCATTATCTAAGGTTAAAACTACTACTTCTGAGAGTCCCAGCAATATCATCATCATCATCATCCCCTTTTCCACATTTACATGGGGTCGGGGTATCGTATTAACTGTCGCTAACTCTCTCGATTCAGTGCCACTCTCCTGCCTTCTTCAACACTCATGCCTGACTGTCGCAGATCTTCTTTCACACAATCCATCCACCTCTTTGCTGGACGCCCTCGCTTCCTCTTACCTTCTTCCTGTCTGTCCCAAATCTCCCTCACCAGATTGTCTTCTGCTTTTCTACACATGTGCCCATACCATCGTAATCTGTTTTCTTTGATCTTTTCTGCAACTGGAGCTACTTTGGCTTCTGCTCTTATGTCCTCATTTCTTCACCTGTCCCGCAGTGTGCATCCTACCACCTTTCTCAGGCACTTAATTTCCATCACCTCTAGCTTCTTCAACTGTTCTGCCTTTACTGCCCAGGTTTCTGTACCATACAGTAGTACTGGTCGCACCACTGTCTTGTACACCTTACTTTTCAGCTTCTTTGGCATTCTTCTGTCATATGCTACACCTGATACTCTATGCCAGTTGGCTGCAGCCCCTCTGATTCTAGCTTTGACCTCTTCATTCAGACTACCCTTCTCCTCAACCACCCCTCCCAGATACCTGAAGCTGTTTACCTGTTCCACTATCTTCCCATCTATCTCTATTCTCAGCTTCTTCTGATTTCCCCAGTCTGCTGCCATTACCACTGTCTTATCTGTGCTTAGTTTCATCCCATGTGCCTTCAGATTTGCATTCCATTCTCTTATCCTTTGCTGAAGTTCTAGATCAGAGTCTGCCTGTACTGCCACATCGTCTGCATACAGCAGCTTTGTTGTTGCGCTCACCCCTCCAACCTGTTTGCTGATGTAGTCCATTACCAGTATGAACAGCAGTGGGCTCAGAGCTGAACCCTGGTGTACACCCACTCCCACTGGGAACCCCTCAGTGAGGCCAAACACTGTTCGTACTTGAGTCACTGGGTCCTTGTACATAGCCTGTACTAATTCTACCAATGTTTCTGGGACTTCAAACCACCGCAGTACTGCCCAGATCAGCTTTCTTGGGACCTTGTCATATGCTTTCTCCAAGCCAAGGAAAGCCCAGTTTGACTCTCTCCTCTTCTCTAGTTTCTTCTCAAGTATCTGTCTCAATGCAAACATCGGGTCAATTGTGCTGCATCCTGATCTGAATCTGAACTGTTCATCTCCCATCTTACATTCTACTATTCTGCGTATCCGTTTATCAATCACCCTCTCCAGAACTTTCATGCAATGTGGTAGGAGTTTGATGCCTCTGTACTGTCCACAGTTGTGGATGTCCCCTTTGTTCTTGTACACTGGCACGAGTATGCTTATTCTCCAGTCATCTGGAATACGCCTTTCTCTCCACACTGCAATTAGTACCCTCAGGAGCCATTTCTCCCCGAGCTCACCCAGCATCTTTATTATATCTGCTGTGACTTATATACCAGAATGTATCATTTGTACTTAAAGATTAACTTAACAACACTCTCTATAAATCACATCATTATTCAAGAAATTCTGGAACTCTTTCAATAATATCTGAATCACAACAGATTTTGAGATACATTCACAAATTAATTTGGCATAAGCCTTTAGAATAAACTTTCAAAACATTGCAAATAACACTAAAGCAGCTATTTTTAAAAAATCAGCCCTCATATTAATATGTAATCACTCTGATATAAACTGTCACTGAAGATGAGTTCCAGGATGGCTGAATTCCACAAGCTTACCTATGAAACCTATTACTGGTGCACAGAAAAAAAAATATTCCAACATTCTGGCTGCCATAAATATAGCACATACAAGATGTGTAACTGGATTAAAATTAAAGAAAAGCTAGGACTATTTGGCAGAGTCAAAACTGAATCATACTAAGAAGAATATCAGTCTAACGTAACTCTGCCTGCAGCCATTAACTCCTCCTGCCATTAAGTAACGGCTGTAGTAAAAGAAGCTAGCAAATGGCTCTTAAAGTTACAGTACTGTTAAAGTAAAAAAAAAACATAACCCAGCCTGCACCAGCTGTTAAGTAACAGTACAAATGTAGCACAATCCTCCTGCCATTAAACTGACAAACATAACCCTGCCTGCAGCAGTTAAGCAGCAGTACAAAATGTACCACACGTAGCACACTCCTCCTGCCATTAAAATCGTTCGCTAAGTAAAAGAAGCTAGCTGCTGCCACTTTCACTCCTTTTTCACCTGCATAAAAACAGTGCTTGACTTAAGAGCGCTAACTTGCCTGCAGAATCACAACAAATGTAGTGCCAGCTGAATGGAAAAGACTTCACACACACACACAAACACACACACACACACACACACACACACACACACACACACACGCACGCACGCACGCACGCACACACACACACACACACACACACACACACACACACAAAAAGTGTTACATCTAAAAATCTATCTGTTTATAATTAATATGCTTCTAAAGTTAAGAAGCTGGTAGTAGTCTGTAAATAGGTAATAAAATCATTTAGGTCAACTAAAGAACCTTCCTATAACAAAAACAAATCAGCAACAAAATGCTTATAAAAAACTACATTATTTAAATACTTATTATAAGTACTAGAAAAAATATATGTATTTTCCCAAGATTTCATAACAAGATTTGCATAGGTGTTGGCTACGGGAGTATCCATGGCCACACCTTTAACTTGTTTAAAATACTGCTCTTGAAAAAGAAAAACATTGTTAGATAATACAATCTTTAGCAAAGCACATGAAAAGGATGGACAAATTTGGACCACTATACAAAAAGTGTTCAATGAAAAATTCACGTGGAGTATCTGGCTAGGGGAAATAATGTTACTGTCAAAGCCATCTGTCCTAGCAACTGAAGGATAAGTCTTGTTGATAGCCAGGGGTGCTGAAGAACTTGCAAATTGTCTGACTTAGAGATACAATCCTGGAATCTGGAAGAGTAGCTGTCTGGTTGCTCATGATCAAGCGGTATCCGATGAACTCTGCTGTGTGGGTGTCAATTTGCTTTTGGAGTGGTTGACTGTGATCCCCGAATACTTACAAAACTGGAGCAAGATATCCCGTTGCTGGAATAGGAAATTCTTGGTTGGCATGGTGAGGCCAAATATCTGAGTATGAGAACACCCAGAACCCTAGCAGTCTGGGATATGATGCAACTACTGGCATGCACTTGGTGAACACCCGAGGAGTTGTGGTGAGATCAAGGAGTAGTGCCCTGAATTGGAAGTGTTTGGCTCCCAGTAAGAAACAAAGAAATCTCCTTGACTGCCTTGAAATCTTGATATGGTAGTAGGCATCCTGAAGCTCTATGAAGCACATCCAATCATCCTTTCTCAGAAGAGGTAGAATGGGCTGTACTGTGACCATCTGGAACTTTGTTGTATAAACTGACTGAGGTGACAGATGTCCAAAACTGACCTTGGGTTCCCTGTCTTTTTTGGAACTAAAGAGAACCTAGAATAGACTCCAGATTCTAACTGGTCTGGAGACACTTGCTGGATGACTCTTTTTTTCTAACAACTTAAAATACTTCTGCTGTTGTGGATATCATTTGATGAAGTGGTACTGTGGGAATCCCTCTTTTCTTTAAGGGTGGTGAAGAAAAAGGAAGGGAATTATATATCCTCTAGTGACTATCCGCAGCACCTGACTGTCTGATGTGACGGCCTGCCAGGCTTGAAGGTGCAGTGATAAGCGCCCCCAACTGCCTCCAGAGTGTGGCAGTCAGACAATCCTTCAGGAGTGCTGGAAGGTTTTCTTGGAAAAAGGACTCTGAAATCCATGATTTTGTTGTCCTTGTCTGCCCCTAGGATGATGGCCATTGAAATTATTCTCCCCTCTTCCTCGGGAGAATCTCTCTTCAGGGGTGTCATGGATGAATCCTTGAGACTTCCTGAACCACATCCTCTTCCCACCTCTCTGATCTTTGGAAAAACGTTCCCTGAGGGGTGAAAAAGCAGATTCCAGTGGCAAAAAAGTCTTATCATCCTACTCACTCCTGGTAATTGTTTCCTTAACCTTGGCCCATAAAAGCATGGGGCCATCTCAATGGGCATTAAGGAAGGATGTCTTGAAGCCGCATAAAGTCACACTATCGTATCCAGCCATGCCAACAGATGGTTATGCTGGTATCTGCTGCTCTAGACGTACCATCAGCTGCATTAGAAAGGAGACACACTGACATGTTAGACATTGATTGCAACGCAGACACAACCAGGACTCTACTGCTTTTTGGATGTCCAAAGATAAGTTTCTGAGAAAGACTTAATGAGTGCCTTAATCAAGTTCTTCTGGAAACACATCATGTGGGTTAAGTAGTGTTCTAAAATTCCCTGTTAGGAGGATGCACAGGCGTACTCTCTTCAGAGAGTTCCTTTTTAATATCTGCAACCACAACCATGGCATTTACTGAGGGACCCTTGCCCCAATGTGCTATGTCCTTAGATACAACCAAAATTGTGTCTGGTTTCTTAGGGATAGGCTCTCAAGTGTTAGGATCGTTCCAAGCCTGCTGAGCTACCAAGTGTATAAATGCATTAGCAGGCAGTACTATCCAGGAGGTTGAAGAGCCAGCTCCAAAAGCCTCGAGGAATGCAGATGCTTCAAGGGAGGGCATGTTCGTGTATCAACCCCCTCATTCTTTCATCAATTCCAAAATGTCATCAAAGGTGACATCCTCTAGAAAGGATCCTGAGGACCCATCCTTGCCATCCAAGTCTGTGTCTTCAGTGACTGATTATGGAAAGGAATCTCAATCTCTCATTTTATATGTCTATTTCCTAAGACCCTGGTCAGAGTCAGACAGGAAGCTCACTGGTAAGCACCCTGAGATTAAAGGAAGATGACTATCCCTGTTGACACTTATGTGCTGGTCAGACGCAATGTCCAAAAAGGGATGGGGAAGAGCTGAGATTGTGGAAAGCACCTCCTCCCCTGACTTTGTAATAACTCTTCTGAATGCCTCAAATGCTGAGGCAGAGATTGGGGCCAAAGAGACTCCCACACCTTCCTGGTGAGATGAAGGAAGAGCCTCCCCGGATGCAAAGTCAACAGTGGAACCAAGCTATCTAGTGCAGAAGTGTCACACGAAAGACAGTCTTCTGAAGGTTTTGGTATCAAATCCACACCTCAAGCAGTGGCATTGATGCTTCAGCTCAGAGACCCATCTTGATCCAATGGAATCGGAGTTCAGAGAGTAGGGGATATAGTTAGATTCGAAGTTGACAAGACTATCTGCTATGACGTGGGTGCTCCCAGGAGAGTGGAATCCATGGACCTCAGATTGGAAGGATGGACCGGAATCGATGAAATTAGTGGTTTGTTGTCAGCCATTCTCGGAATGTCCTGTGGAACCAACTGAATAAACAGGCAAGAAGCGAAGCAGTAATACTAAGCCGTTTTAAAATCCATTAATAAAACCACAATAAAACATTAAGTGCTTTCGTCCAAACTAGACTTCATCCGAGTGAATACAAAACACCATTAGCTCTCCAAACAAACACTAGCGCAAGCAGTCATAAAACACATTCTATTGGATAACAAGGCAGCAGCATGCCAGAAGATAAGTGAATCCAGTTTAAGTAAAAAATACAGCTGTATAGGTTCTTACAATGACCCATTTAAAAACATTGTTAAAAATAATGTCAAATACAGGCTCACTATTTAAATCATTAAAATCATGCTTAGTCTAAGAACACTAAAAGATCAAAAAATATACATTTAAACACAAAATATAATAATATTGAAAATGGGGTCTACATTAGAACACCGAACTTTCAAAATTTCGAGTGCTGTAATATCGAACCCTATCAATCGAAAATTGAAAACATCGAACATACAGAACAGTGAATTTTTTTTCTAGGGGGAAAAAATTTGCTGTTCCAAAACATACACACAACACAAGCACACCAAAGAAACAGCAATCCACATACATACACCTAAACTCTTACACCTAACCCTACACTAAACTATACATACATCACTAACTATCCACTTACCTTAACCCAAACCCTATGGTCCGTCACTATCGCACAGTCACCTCACCCATGCCCTAACCCTAAGTCACCTCACCCGCGCCCTAACCCTAACTCACCTACCCCGCCCTAACCCTCACGTCCACACAATCGCACACTTACCTGACCCACACCCTAACCCTAATTCACCTAACCTGCCCTAACCCTCACGTCCACACAATCGCACACCTACCTGAACCCGACCCGTAACTTTCCACCGCAGCACTGAACATACCGAAGCAGCAGAAAAGGACAACCAAATTCTTTCCCTAGGAAACAATTTGCTTTTCTGTTTCTCCGATATTTTCAGCATTTGCTGAAAACAGGTCGATATTAGAAAACTTGACATTTTGAATGTTTGGTGTTATAATATAGACCCTTGTAAATGAACTAAAAGAACTTGTTCTATAAAAACTTTATAGATACTGGGAAGACTTAAAGCGCAAAGTGAACCTACAGAAGTCATGTCATTTAAGCCATAAGCATTAGTGGAAAGTAAAAAGAAGTTTTGTACTCAACATAACGTTCCACCTAAGTTGTTGCTCTTCATTTGTCTTCAACCTGTGGGCTACCGGATCAGGCACGGATCCGACTCGGCTGCATATCCAGCATCTGATCTGAATAACAAGCACCTCCCCTACCCATAATGCCCCTGTGTCCTTCCTCCCTTCAGATCGAGTTTACTGCCTAACCTAGCATCCAAACCTGACCCAACACCCTATCCCATGTTAAATGTCTCTATAAGCAAGAAAGGGAGAGTAAGAGGCACCCTGGTGGTGACCACATCCTCTACTCACCAGACCACCACACAGTCTATGCAAGGCAGGGGGAAGGAGGGAGGGAATGGCTGAAGACAAGTGAAGAGCAACAGTTCAGATGAAATGTTATAGGGAGTACATAATTTTTTTAATCTGAAGTTGTCTTCATTTGGTCTTCAACCTGTGGGACAGAGTCCCTAGCTACTAAACACCTGGGAGGCCCTCATGGAAGGTATACCGCAGCACGGCGGAGTCAAAAAATGCCCTATTCCTAGATATGCTGTCCAACTAATAATGCGAGATGAAGGTAAGTGATGAAGCCCAAGTGGCTGCAGAGCAGATGTCATCTAATGAAACTCTGGACCAAAAGGATGCTGAAGTAGCCATAGATCTAGTGGAACGTGCCTTCACATGACCCGGCGGGGATAAACCCCTAGCAGAATACGCCAATGTAATACACTAGGAAATCCAACGGGCAATGGTGACCTTCAATACTGGTTTCCACAAAAAGGGTTTAGAGTAGGAAATGAAGAGTTGGTCAGGCTTATGAAAGGATTTAGTCCTGTGCAGGTAAAAATGTAACTGTCCAAAAATGCAATTTGTATTCTCTCTATATTTTGAAAATTTGAGAAAATGACCGGGAGATTAATCACCTGATTAATATTGGACTCCGAAGCTATCTTAGGAAGACAGGATGGATTAGTACACAAGGATACCCTATCCTTATGAACCATCGTATAAGGAGTCTTGACCGACAAAGCCTGAAGCTCTGAAACCCTCCTGGCAGAATTAATGGCAACCAAGAAGGTCATCTTCCAGGACAAAAATTGGAGGTCCACAGAGGCTGCAGGCTCAAAGGGGATGAAACTAGAGCTTGTAGAACTAACGTAAGATCCCACGGAGACGTAAGATCCTTCATCAGGGGTCGAAGAAGAAGCCTTTGCAAAGCTTAGACGATGCTAAGGAAGCCATGTTATCACCTACATGAACATTAGAGCAAAAAACAGAGGCAGTTCGAGAATGAAGTACCCCCGGAGACAAAACACAAGAAATACACAAAACAAACTCAAGGGGTGACACCACGTACTGGAGCACAAACACTATAATAACGCATAAGGAACGCTTCTTCAGGCATTGTTAAAACCAACAGTTTCTATGTTTAAATATGTGTATAACCAATAGCATCACTCTGTTACCCCTTACAAAGCCTTGTTGAACAGCAAACAGATATAACATTCTGCCAACATCATAGAACAAAAAACATGAAAAATGTATATAGTATATAGAAAATATAAATAAACACATAAAAAATATATACTATGAGCAAACTATATCACTCAAGAAATAAAATCATATACTAACTATAAAAAACATAAAGCTGAAAATATAGGGAGCATCTCAATGCTTTAATGGTCTGTCAAGTAAAAATGGCTTTAGTGAGACCTTATCATTAAGGCCGAACTCCTTATCAGCTTGTAATCTAATGATCCATGTGACCTCTAACTGTTCAGTGTGGTTTTTATAGTTTCCTAATCTGAGACTTCTGTTAGCTAACTCCAGGACAAGGAACTTAAAAGTTGTGTGAGCAGTCATGATTAAGGGCATATGGTGCCAAAGCATTCATCTCATCTTCCTTGTTAACTGCATAAAGATGCCCTCTGACCCTCTCACATAATGTTCTATTTGTCTTTCCTATATAAAAGCAGGAGCATTTACAGCAACTAGCTAAACAGTTTAAGTCACACGACTTACAATCAATGACTAAACTTGTAAGGTTTATGTGTTCCTGGGTGTATAAAGGTATCATTATTCATCATATAGGCGCAATGATTACAATTCCTACATAAATAAGTTTCTTTCCGAGTAGACTGTACTCTACTAAAAATTGCTACTAATTAGACCTTGACCGTAGAAGAACTGGCACCTTGCTGAAAGATCCCTACCAAAAATTCTAAAACTGCAGAAACCAGGGCAGTGAAAGGATCTAGGGCACGCTGCGAAGCCCAGATGGAAAAACGTCTCTATTTGCTGGAGTACACCCTTCTGGTGGAAGATTTATGAGCAGCCACCAGGATCCTTTTGATAGGTGAAGATAAGCCGGGCGTCCTGACTATCATGGGAACTGGAGCACCCAACCAGTGGGCTTCAGACTGTCTAGATCTGGATGGGGAATCCGTGAAGGATGAGAAATGAGATCCGGAACTGGATCCAACGTCCATGGTGGAGCCACCAGACGAGACCACAAAGAGGGCAACCAGACTTGGCGAGACCAGAATGGGGCAATGAGGATAACTAAACTCCCCAGCCTGTGAGCTTTCTGAAGGAATTTTGGTATTAAGTGAAGTGGAGGATAAGCATACAGAAGACTGGGGGCCAAGCATGAATCAGAGCAACTCTGGGGGCTTCTCTCGTGGGGGGTTGAGAGTGAAAAAATCACTGCATTTCACACTGGAAGGAGAGGCGAAGAGATCGCAGCAAGGCTGACCCCACAGGAGAAAGATCTGTTTCACTACTGAAGGATTCAGAGACCACTCGTAAGGCATCAGAATAGACCTGCTTAGCCTGTCTGCCAGAATGTTAGACCTCCCTGGAATGTGCGTTGCCATCAGAAAACGGCCAGTGGAGATCGCCCACTCCCACACTTTCATGAATACGCGACATAGGGGATAAGACCTGATTATCCCCTACTTTTGATGTACCAGACCACAGATATACTGTCTGTCTGGATAGCAATCTTCCCTGGGGGAAGATGGGCATGGAGACCCTGCAACGCTAGAAGCACCACTCTCATCTCCCATGTGAAATCTAATACTTGAAATTGGGCCAGTGATGACTTGCTGAGATTGATGGTAATGTCAAACCGCTGGGCTAAGAGAAGAAAGGAATCCCTCACTTGGCAGAGCTGATGTCTGGAAGGGGCAGCGAGGAGCCAAATGTCTAGGTAGGGGAATACCTGTATGCTCTGGAGTCTCAGGTGAGCCGCTATCACTGACATCACTTTGGTGAAAATACTGGGGGCTGTGGTGAAACCAAAGGGGGGGGGGTGCTCTGAACTGGTAATGACTGGCTCCCAGCCGGAAAAGGAGAAACCTCTGAGAGCGCTCATCCATTCTGATGTGGTAGTACACATCTTGAAAGTCGATTGAGCACATCCAATTGCTCTCCTGCAGGAAGGGCAGGATAGACTGCAGGGTGACCATCTGGAATTTCCTTTCCTCCTGGCCACTGAAGGGTTCAAGATGGAGAAATCCGGAATGGGTCTTAAGTCCCTCGTCTTCTTTGGCACCAAAAAGGACCTGGCATAAATGCCTAATCCAGACTGGTCTGGGGGGATGGGTTGGATGACTTGTTTTTCTAGCAGTTTTGCAATTTCCAGTGATGCATCCTCCCTTTGGTGGAATGTCCAAGAGGTGTCTGGGTGGTGGAGGTGGCTAGAGAAAGGGGATTGACTAGCCTCTGGATATAATTTGCACCGCCCAATGATCTTCTGTGATGGACTTCCAGGCTGTTGGATGTAGCGAGAGGTGACCCCCGACTGCCTCCAGAGATGAGCAGCCGGGCAACCCTTCAACTCTCGACAACCTTGATTTCTCGGACCCCCTCTGCCTCTAGAGCAGCGTCTATCAAATCCCCCTCTGCCCCTGGGGAAGGCGAGTCTTGAGTGTCCTGGGAATCGCTCTGAGATTTCCGGAACCACATCCTCTTGGCACCTCGCTGATTCCTAGAGAAGGTTCATTGAGGAGCTGAAAAGCAGATCCCGACAGCAGACAGAGTCTTCCAGTCCTTCTCATTCTGAACTAACGTGTCACATACTGACTTCCCACAAAGGGTGGAACCGTCATAGAGGCATTCGTAAAAGATACCTTAAAGGGTTCCAAAAACACACAAAGCCAGAGCCAAGCATGGTGTCTGATGGCAATGCTTGTACTGGCAGCTCTAGCGGCACCCTCGGTTGCATGAGAGGGGAGACACACAGAGATGATAGCGATAGATGTCAGGCTGGCCATTTAAGAGGAGAACACTTTCTTTTCCTCTGCCGACACAGACCCAGGGGTAGACTCAGCGATCTCCTTGACTACGTCTGGCTGCACTCTAATCACGTGTGCCAAATAATTCAGCACACACACAGAAAACGTTACTGCTTCTCAAAATGATCCATCGTCCTGGACTCTCGGTCAGGAGGATGAACCACAGAGCTCTCCCGAGCGAGCCCCTTCTTAGTGGCAGTTGCCACCACCATGGCATCAACCGGGGATCCCTTGGTCCAATAGGTCCTGTCCGTAGGGGCACTCAAAATTTTGTCCAGGCATTTGGGAATGGGCTCCACCATGTCCAGTTCCTTCCACACCCGAGACGAAATAAGATGCACCAAAGGATCCGTGGGAGGGGACACCCAGGAAGTAGAGGGTCCTGCGCCGAATGCCTCCAAGAACACAGATTTGTCCAGGTTAGGTTTTTGGGCAGACCACTCCCCACACTGGTGTAGGATTTCCATGATGTCTCCAAAGGAGGGGGGGGGGGGGAATCTTCCCCTTTTTCCAAATCGGTGTCTTCCATGAAGGACTTCAGTGGGGAGTCCAAGTGCCTCCTTCAGCACATACATTTGTGAGGAACCTCCTCAGTGGGGAATTTCTGGGGAGGACTCGCCAACGTCTCGCTGCTACCAAGTGGGAGCACCCTGGGGCAAAGAGGCGGCAGGCTGTCCTTGAGATGGCAGGATGGCTGGGTCTGTGCCAGAAACAGAGGGAGCCGGGGTGGACTCCGAAGACGAGATCATCAAGGGTCTTGATGGGATCGAGAGGACCCTCTCCACCATGTCGAAAGCCAAAGGGGAACGGACCTCCTTAAAAGGGACAATGGAAGTAGCTGCAACCCTCTGACCCAACGGGGTAGCCAGAGCCGAGCCTCCAGGCACAGAGATTCCAAAGGAGAGGGTCTGCTCTGAAAAACTAGGAGCCGACACCATCCTCTTGGATCTGGCACCGAGGCTATGGCTCCAAGTGCTGGACGGATCTGAGCTACTCGGCTCAGACCTGCTCAAGGCCATGGCCAGCGTCGAGGTACAAGGTACCATTGGAGCCAACTCCTTGACATCCTCAGATCCAAGAGTTCAGAGACCGGAGGTCGAATCAGAGAAGGAGTAATATGAATGAACGCAGACTGCATGCCACCCCCCCCGCTCCGAACAGAGAGGGGGCAGGCAAGACTCCTATATGTATCTGAGTGTGGATAAACTTCCGCATCATCCTATCCCTCTCCGCTTCGGAAAGACTGTGTGTGGAGCAGGAATAGGAGGCCTCCAACACCAGCCTAGTGGGGATGTGAGAGGAAGCCTGTGCCGCGACTGGGTCAGAAGCTCCTCTGGCTCCATTGAGAATTGAGGGGAACAGAGCCAGGGGGACTCCGTCCTCACAGCCGACCTTACTTCTGCTGGAGGGCCCGCTGACGATGAGCGATCCAGGGATCACTTCCTGGCCCTGTCCTTGGAGTTAGGGGATTTATCTCCGTTCCCAGACCTCTTGGTGGGAAGTTGAGTCCCAGAGGCCGGGGAGGAGACGGAAGCAGAAGCCAGGGCAGAAGAGGCCTGGGCCCCGGTGGTAGGAGGGGGGAGAAGGGCCTTCAAAATTTACTTATTCCTCCTGTTCATCAGTGCCTGGAAATTAAACTTGGCACAGATGGAACAACAGGCCTCCAAGGGGGTAGCCCCACCACATTCAACGCACAGAGTATGGCCATCAGTTGGAGAGAGCTTGTGGCCACACTCTGTGCATTTCTGGAAGCCTGGTTTGGGGGTTTCAGTCATACTCCCAACCAGAAGGCCCAACACACACACACACAGAGACTACACACATGCGGTTAGAAAAAAAGAGGGGTTCTTTTTTTTTCTTTTTTTTTTTTGTAACGAATGCAGAGAGCGTGAGGGGAGGCTGAAAATAGAAAAGAGGGAGGAAAAGTTTAAGAAAATGAGTGTAAAAAAGGCAAAAAAAGTCACTTACTCTAAAACTGTAGCCTAAGGCATGGATCATGATGCGGACATGAAGCGTGACAAATGAGATCTGAAGGGAGGAAGGAGACAGGGGAATTATGGGAAGGGAAGGAGCTTGTAGCTCGGATCAGATGCTTGATATGCGGCCAAGTCAGATCCGGTAACCCACAGGCTGAAGACCAAATGAAGACAACAACTTCAGATCTTTAGTTGGCACATCATCTCCTCCCATTCAAGCACGTCCTTCCATGGAAGCCCCCCCCCCCCTTCTCGGGTAATATCCTCAGTGCTGTCCAACAGATAAAATTTAAAATAATGTGAAACATTGTCTGCAATATGTCTATACAATGCATTATTCAAATTGTTTTTACCAATGTCATACATATGCTAATAAATTTGCGTTTTTAAAGATTTTTTTGTCTTTCCTACATAAAAACCAGAACAGACCTGGCAATGGACTAGGTACACAACCCTAGAACAAAACTTAGAACTGTAGCAGTAATACTTCTGCTTCAGGAAAACTTTTCCATACCCTGTTAGATCAATGGATGACCCCTCCAAAATGTATTTACGCTGGCTGCACCTGCCACATTTATTCATCTGCGCTGGTTCATGCCCTGTCTTTACCCTTTCAATCAAAGTTTTACAGGAAATATCTTTTCAAAACAAAAAAAGCAGGGGAAGGACTTAAATGATGAATCCCCCATCCATTTTGAAGACATTCCAATACCTTTTAATTACGGCAATGATGTCTCTAGAATCCAAGTTGCAGGTGAGGACCATAGCCCTACTTTGTTATTGGGAGGGTTGTCAACACTTGGTTCCTGTAAACCTCTCCCTAAAATGGGAACAAATACAGTCCACCGCAATGTCATAAACAAAATTACAAAATTAATCTCATAAATAAGAAGATATGTACTCACCATAACGTTCCATGTTTGTTGTCCATCTCTCCTTTATTCTTGCTGGTTGGGTTCGGAACCGAGCATCGGTTCCAACTCGGCCTAATACAAAAGCTTGAGAACTTCCACTGTCTTGAGGCTAACCCCTGTCCCATGATGATCTTGTTTGTAAGTGAAAGCACTACTATTACCTATATATATATATTTATAATCACAGCCTGTCTAGCTGAAAGAAAGGAGGAAATCAGAGACTCCAAAAACCAACATATCTATATACATATCTATCTATATCTGTATATACATACACACACACAAACACACACACATATATAAAATTATCCACCCAATACTCCACGAACGAAGGAGGGGGAAGGAGAGTGGGACGCAAGAATAAAGGCAAGATGGACAACAAACGTGGAACGTTATGGTGAGTACATAACTTCTTAATGTTATGTTGTCCTATCTTGCCTTAATTCTTGCTGGTTGGGACAGCGTCCCTAGCACCTTCATCCTTGGGTGGCTCGGGAGAACAGACTCTTTAGTACAGAGTACAGTGGATTTAAAGGAAGACCTGTTCCGGGAGGCCACGTCTGCTTTCTATGAGTAATAAAGGTATGAGGTCTCACCCATGTGGCAGCTGCACAGATAAGAGTCCATAGGAAGTTTAGCTTGTAAAGCAGAGGACGTTGCAACCGCTCTTGTGGAATGGCCTTTCACTTTGCCTGGTAATTGTCTGTTATTATTGCTGTATGAGAAGGAAATGCAGTCTGTAAGCCATTTTGACAGAGTTACTTTAGAAACCGGCAATCATTTCCTTTTGTCTGAAAAGGAAACAAAAATCTGGTCTGATTTTCTGAAATCTTTGGTCCTGTGCAAGTAGAAGCATAACTGTCTGTGTACATCTAATTGACATACTTTATATTCTGCCTTGCTGCTATAGTTGGGGAAGAACACTGGCAACTCAATAGATAGATTTAAATTGTTTTCTGAACAGCTCTTTGGTAAAAAGGAGGGATTCGTTCTTAAGGATACTCTGTCTTTGTGGAGCACTATATAAGGAGAGCATATAGAGAGAGAGCTTGGAGTTCTGACACCTGTATGGTGGAGGTAATGGCTACCAAGAAAAAAGTTTTCCATGACAAAAACTTTAAATCACATAATGATGTGTGTTTGAAGGGTGGCAAGATTAAGGTAGTTAGAACAAAATTTAGGTCCCAAGCGCCTGGAGGTTCTCAGATTGGGGGTCTTAGTAGGATGGTACCTTTCAAAATAGCTTGCATAGCTTGTGGGACATGATAGATATTCCCATCTTCCCGGTATGGAAATTAGATATGGCTGCTAGTTGTACCCTGATGGTAGCTGCTGCTGCACCCTCGTCAACAAGATTGGAGAGAAATTCTAGAACTGCTGTGATAGGAGCTGTAAAAGGGTCTATATTGTGCTTAACGGCCCAGTATGAAAATCTTTTCCATTTACTGGAATGCAATTTTCTCTTAGACGGTTTGTGGGAAGAAATCAAGATATGTTTAACAGCAGGAGAAAAATTGAACACCTGGCTAATTGTGGAATTAAAGCAGCCATGCTGTCAACTTGAGGGTCTGGATGGACGGATGGAACATTCCTGATGAGTGGGTCAAAAGGTCTGGAACTGGGTCCAGAATCCACGGTTACTCCAAAATATGGGCTCAGAGAAAGGGGGACCAAATTTCTTGAGGCCAGTAAGGTGCAATGAGTATCACAGCACTTTTCAAAGTACTGGCTTTCTGAAGTATTCTGAGTATTAAGGGGAAGGGTGGAGCATAAAGAAGTCCTGGGGGCCAATCGTGTGCGAGTGCATCCCATGGTGACTTCCCCGTGGAGGGGGTGGGGGGTGGTGCGGGCAAAGTAGCTGATGCACTTGGCGTTGATGGACGGGGTGAAATGGTCACAGCAAGGCTTGCCCCATTTTTGGAAGATATCTTTTGCAACTTTTTCGTTCAGGGACCACTAGTGAGGCAACAGAATCACTCTGCTGAGTTTGTCCGCTATCACTTTGGATTTTCCAGGGATGTGCGTTGCTATCAGAAAATGTTGAGAAGAGACAGCCCATTGCCAAATTTGTAGTGCCTCTCGACATAGTGGGTACAATTTGCTTCCTCCCTGTTTATGTACCACACTACTGATATGTTATCTGTTTGAATTGCAATAGTTTCTATCGGGAGAGAGTCCTGGAATGCCTACAACGCATAAAGCACAGCTCTCATCTCTAGGACACCGATATGCAAGTGGTTCTCATGTTCTTGCCATAAGCCTTAAACAGTCCTTCCCAGATAATTCCCCCCTACCAGATCTGGGAAGCGTCTGTGGTCAGTACAGCAGTCGGTTGTGGGAATACAAATGGGCAGCCAAAGAACAACTGGTTCGTTTGAAGCCATCAGAGAAGATCCTTCTTGCAAGACTTCGTGATAATTATCTGATATGACAGTGGTAGTTCTTGCATTGACCATTGGGCAAAGAGTAATCATTGGAGGACCCTCATGTGCAGACATGCAAGAGGTACCAGAAGAAATGCCGCTGCCATGGTACTCAAAACCTGCAACACAGACCTTGCCTGAACTTTTCTTTTTGATATCAAGCTCCTGATTTGATGGTGTCAGGACTGAATTCTCTCGGGGGTAAGTTTTGCCACCATTTCTTTTGACTCCAACTCTGCACCAAGAAAGTAATACGCTGTGAAGGCAATAAAGTAGATTTTTTAAAATTTATTGTAATGCCTAACCTGGAACAAAGAAGCATGGTTTCGTCCCTCACTTGTAGTAGTAGATGTTTGGTGGTGGCGGTCAGGAGCCAGTCGTCTAGGTATGGAAACACACGGAATCCTAGATGTCTCAAGTGAGCCGTAACCACTGCCACGCATTTGTCTTTTTTGGAACTAAAAAGAACCTTGAGTAAGTTCCAGATCCAATCTGGTCTGTGGGGACATTTTAGATGACTCTTTTTTTCTAGCAACTTGTGTATCTCTAATGTTGCATAGTCCCTCTGACTGGGTGGAATATCTGGAAAGGACTGATTTACGAAGGGGGTGGGGGTGGAAAAGGGGCTGTAATAAACTCTGGATATGATTGTTTGTACCCATTTGTCGTGAGTGATGGCTAGCCTAGTGTTTGGGTACAGTGACAAGCGTCCCCCGAATACCTCCAGAGATGGACAGACGGGCCTCCTTTCAGAAGCGCTGGAAGGGCATGCCAGAGAACGTATCTCTGTCGCCCTGATTCTGCAGAGCTCCTCTGCCGTGAGGTCGGCGTCTTCCATTGCTAATTCCCCTTCTGCCCCTGGGGGAAGTGTCATCCCATGTGTCAGAAAAACCTTGTTGGGATTTGCAAAACCACATTTTTCTACCTTTCTGACCTTTGGGATAAGGACTAGTGGGATGGAAAAGTGGACTCCTATGGCAGACAAGATTTTACCTTCCTGTTCACACCTGGTCAAAGTTTCAATCACTTTTGGCCCAAAAAGGTACGAGCCATCAAAGGAGCATTAGTGAAGGAAGACTTGAAGGGTTCGGCAAAACTGCATAAAGGCATCCAGGAATGTCTCCTTAAGGAGATTCCTGTACCTGCTGCCCTGCTCGCACTATCAGCTGCATATGAAATCAGTCGCATGGAGGAGTTAACAACTGAGTTGAGGGTGGAGAGCTGAGAGGAAACTTTATCTGTGATCCCTGAAGCTACAGTACCCTGTTGAGTATCTCCCAGCTCTTTTAGGAGATCTCTTTAAAGTCTTGTAAAATGGGTCAAGTAATTCAGTGACCACAGTGTAAATGCCTCTGAAGAAAAGGCACGCTTTCCATACCTGTCCATAGTCCGCGACTCTTTATTTGGAGGATGGACAGAGGAGGAGGTCTCTGACAACTCCTTCTTGGTGGCCGCTGCCACCACCATCGCATCTACAGGGACACCTTTGGTTAAAAATTATTTTCTGAAGGAGCTGTGATGAATTTATTGGGCCTATGCTGAACAGGCTCCACTGCATCTGAAGAAGTCCAAGTCTCACGAGAAATAACGTTTATCAGCTGGTCGTAGGGAGGAGACACCCAGGAGATGGAAGGACAAGATCCAAAAGCCTCCAGGTACACCGACTTGTCCTCTGAAGGGTTGGTGGGCTACCAGCCACCCCTCTGTTTAAGGATCTCAAAGATGTCAGCAAAGGAGACATCCTCAGAGGAGGATTGTGGGGAGCCTTCCGAATCATCCAGGTCGGTATCTGAAATGACAGACTCATCAGGAGAGTCTATGAGCTTCCTCTTGTATAATTTATTTCGAGGGACTTCCTCAGAGGGGTACCCTGGTGAAGTGTCAGAAGAGATGATGACACCCGCAGGGGCTTCCTATGCTTGGGGGGGAGGTGATGTTGTGACCAACACAGACTCCTGGGAGGGAAGAGAACCTGACCCAGAGAGTGGAGCTCTCTGGGGGGACAGCACTCTTTCCATCAGCTCAAAAGCCCCCTCGCTCCACTGCGAAGAGGTTCTTGGCTCCAAAGAGACAGAGGACTGACCCTGAGGCAGAGCGGGTGGCTCCAAAGCCGATGTAGGAGCCGAGCTAAACCTCGCTCAGGCACCGATGGGTAGAGTTGGATCAGGCAACTGTCCACGCCGACTCCCCTCCCCGGACCTGATGGGTGAACACTGGTTCCTAGACTTCTCGAACTCCGATGGAGGCGAGGAAACTGGCGCAGATGTCAGAACCGACAAACCTAAGGGAGGTCTTGGTTCCGACGCCTCCACTACTATTGGACCAAAGATCTCTGGCTCTGAAACCACGAGCAAGGTCGGAGGAGGACTCGAGGCTGAGGATGATGCTTTGGATGGTTCGGATTCCTTTGGGGCCAGAGATGATAAAATTTTCCCCTTGTCGGTGTTCAGATCAGTCTCTTCACCACCCACTCCACGTCATCAACAGATAAGCTCCTGGAGGAAAGGGAGGATAATGAAGGAGATCTTCCCTTTCCAATATGGGTGATCTCAATATGGGAGTAATAGGCTCCAAGATCGGAGACGGTCTCCTAGTCAGCAACTCTGTCGGCTCCGATGTCACAGATGGAGCAGAAGAGGTAGACTTTGACTTATAGGAGCCACGAGCCCTTGGTTCCGAGGTAACCACTTTTTTAGGTGAGACAGCAGATCTTTTGCTCACTTTTTCAGTTTTGGAAGAGGAAGAAGATGATGGTTTGGAGCTCTGGGCTCCCTCTAAAGCTTCTGAGAAGGGAACCTTTAATAAGCCCCTAACTATGAGCTTATTTTTTCGCTCTAGTAGAACCCTGCTACTAAATCCATGACAAATGGTACATGGGTCTTGTAAACAGAAGGTACCAAGGCAATAAACACAGCTAGTGTGCCCTCAGTAATTGACACTTTTTGATTACACTGATCACTTTTTTTGAACCCAGACTGCCTAAGTTCTTTCTGCTTCTTTAGATCTTAAGACATACTGCAGGTTTTAAGGAAAAACACTATGAATAACAATAACAAATAATTCTAATTTAAGTTTTCAAAAATAGGCTATGAAACTACAAGCCTAAAAACTGACTAAGTTAACAAAATTTAAAAGAGAATATATTCACACTGCAAAACAATGAGTTCAACCAAGTAATAACTATTCTACTCAGGTATAAAAAACACCACACACAATAAGAAGTTAGGTACTCACCATAACGTTCCATCTGAGTAGGTGACTTCATTTGTCTGCAACCTTTGGGTCTTGGATCCAACTTTGGATCCGAGCCGGCAACTTATTTTACAGCTTATGGATCTGAGCTCCTAGCTCCTCCCCTTACCCACAATCCCCTGCCAACCCTGATTGACCTCAGATCAAGTTTGCCCTTATACCAAAATTCAGACCAAAAGCGTCCTGAAAGGGACCAAGAAAGGACATTCAAGAATTAACTTCTGAAGGCCAGGGGGAAGGAGGGGGGGGGATGGTTGCAGACAAATGAAGTCACCTACTCAGATGGAACTTTATGGTGAGTACATAACTTCTTAATCTGAAGTAGGGACTTCATTTGTCAGCAACCTTTGGGACAGAGTCCCCAGCTACCTGTATCTTGGGCGGCCATCATGGAAGGATGTTCCGGAGCACTGCGGAGCCAAAGGATGCTCTCCCTCTGGAAATAACGTCCAGCTTATAATGGTTTATAAAGGTATGAGATGAGGCCCAAGTGGCTGCAGAGCAAATATCATCCAAAGATACTCTAGATCTAAAAGCAGCAGAAGTAGATATGGAGCGAGTAGAATGCGCCCGTACTCCCTGAGGTGCGGGCATCCCAGAAGTTTCAAAGGCCAGAAGAATACACTGTGAAATCCATCGTGATAAGATGACTTTAGATATAGCTTTACCCAAATTGAATTTGGCAAAGGAAATGAACAACTGATCGGATTGTCTGTGACCAGCAGTCCTATGAATGTGGAAGCGCAGTTGTCTGTGCATGTCTAAGGAATGAAGCTTGTATTCTCCTTTATTCTGGTACTTAGGGAAGAAAACTGGCAGGTTAATGGACTGATTGATATTGGTTTCTGAGGCCACCTTAGGAAGAAAGGAGGGACTGGTCCTGAGGTACACTCTATCCTGATGAAAAATCAAGTAGGGAGGTTTCGCACAAAGGGCCTGAAGTTCGGAAACTCTTTTTGCTGAAGTGATGGCGACAAGGAACGCCGTTTTCCAGGAAAGGTATTTAAGTTCGGCCGAGGCAGCTGGTTCAAAGGGAGGGGCAGTCAAGGCTTGAAGGACTAGTGATCGATCCCAAGGGGGTACAGCTTCCTTGACAGGAGGCCTGAGCAGGAAAGTACCCTTGAGGAAGGTTTTACATAATTTCGCAGTCATCAAGGGACCTGTCTCGTGTCCCACATGGTAATGAGAAATGGTTGCCAATTGAACCTTGACCGTAGAACAGCTAGCTCCCCGTTGAAAAAGTCCGGTGAGGAAATCCAAGACAGACGGTAACGAAGCCGTGAAGGGATCTATGTTATGGTGTTCCGCCCAGATGGAAAAACGCTTCCATTTACTGCGATAGACTTTTCTAGTGGAAGGTTTATGTGCTGCCACCAAGATGGCATTAACTGGTGAAGAGATGCTGGGAGTCCTGACTAAGAGTGGAACTGGAGCAGCCAAGCTGTCAGTTTCAGGTTGTCCAGATTTGGGGTCGGTAGACCTAAGGGATGGGATATTAGATCCGGAATGGGATCCAGAATCCAGGGAGGATTCACCAGATGAGACTACAGGTAAGGGAACCAAGATTGACGAGGCCAGAATGGGGCAATGAGGATCATTCTGCTCCCCAACCGAGAGGCTTTCTGTATAAGTTTCAGTATCAGGGGTAGAGGAGGATAGGCATAAAGTAGACCAGGAGGCCAAGCATGCACAAGAGCATCTCTCGGGGATTCCCCGAGGGGGGGAATCAGAGTGAAGAAGCTGGAGCATTTCGTATTTGAGGGAGAAGCAAAAAGATTGCAGCAGGGTTGCCCCCATTCGGCAAAAATCCGCATCTCTACCTGGGAATTGAGAGACCACTCGTAAGGGGAAAGAATAGTGCGGCTGAGCTTGTCCGCCAGAATGTTGGACCATCCCGGAATGTGCGTTGCGATAAGGAAGTGGTTGGTGGAGATCGCCCATTCCCACACCCTCATGGACTCTCGACAGAGAGGGTAGGACCTGGTTCCCCCCTGTTTGTTGATGTACCAGACAACTGACATGTTGTCCATCTGTATCGCAATAGTTCCTACGGGGAGAAGGTTCTGAAGAGCTTGCAACGCCAACAGCACCACCCTCATCTCCAGAACATTGATATGCAAGGAGATCTCTGCGTCATTCCACGTGCCTTGGACCGTTCTGCCTGAGCAATGCCCCCTCCACCCGAGGCGAGAGGCATCCGTGGTCACCGTGGCGAGGGGAGGCGGCGTGCAGAAGAGTCACCACCGTATGGAGGTCCGGGGACTGGAGCCACCATAAGAGGGCCCTCCTGCAAGCCCTGCTGAGTGAGATAGGGTGACCGAGGGGAAGAAACTGAAAGGACCATTGGACTAAAAGGGACCACTGTAGCACCCTCATATTCAGACGAGCGCATGGAAGAAGAGTTATAGCTATCGCCATGGAGCCTAGCGCCCTCAGGACCAATTCCGCCGGTGGGGCTTTTGATTGGAGGATGGCCCGCACAAGAAGCCAGAGGTTTTGAAGTCGCTCCGAAGTGAGGAATGCTCGCAGACTTCTCATATCTAGTTTGGCCCCTATGAACTCTATCACTTGTGTCGGAGCAAGGGAGGATTTGTCCATGTTGATCGTAATGCCGAGTTGGGGAGCTAGCCGGAGAAAGTCATTTCTGGCTGTGCAGAGTAGATGTCTTGTTGGGGCGGACAGGAGCCAGTCGTCCAGGTATGGGAAGACCTGCATTCCCTGGAGTCTCAGGTGGGCCGCTATCACTGCTAACACTTTGGTAAACACCCTGGGGGCTGTGGTAAGACCAAAGGGAAGGACCCTGAACTGATAGTGACTGGCTCCCAGCCGGAAGCGGAGAAATCTCCTGGATCGTCTGTCCATTAAAATGTGGTAGTACGCATCCTTGAGGTCTACTGAGCACAACCAGTCGCTCTCCCACAAGAGGGGGAGAATGGATTGAAGGGTGACCATCCGGAATTTTTCTTTGGTTACTGACAGGTTCAAGAGTGAAAGGTCGAGAATCAGTCTCAAGTCCCCCATCTTTTTTGGCACCAGAAAGAACCTGGAGTAAAACCCTAATCCGAGCTGATCTGGGGGGACGGGCTGGATGGCTCTTTTTTCTAGCAGCTGCTGAATTTCTGCAGCTGCCGCCTCCCTCTGATCGGGTGGTACATCGGGGAGGTTTTTGAGTCTGAGGACATGGTGCAGTGGAATTTTGTAACCTCTGGATATGATACGAAGCACCCAGCGATCTGATGTAATGGACTTCCAAGCCGCCAGGTGCTTCAAGAAGCACCCCCCCGACTGCCTCCAGAGTGGAGCAGTCGGGCAACCCCTCAGGGCTGCTGCGTGGGCCGATCAGAGAAGGTTTCTCTGGACCCAAAATTTCTCGGGGCCCCTCTGCCTCTAGGGCGGCGTCCTCCCTGTCCTCCTCTGCCACGGAAGGACTGGTTGTCCGGAGCAGGATGGGAATGTTGCGATTTCCGGAACCACATCTTCTTCTGTCCCTTTTGGTTCTTGGAGAAGGACCTCTGGGGAGCAGAGAAGCGGACTCCGACGGCAGACGTCTTCCCGTCCTTTTCGCTCTGGACAAGTGTCTCGCGAACGGTCATGGCAAACAAGGCAGAACCATCAAAGGGGGCATTCGCAAAGGACGCCTTAAAGGGCTCTGCGAAGTCACAATGTCGGAGCCAGGCCTGGCTCCCTCTGTGGCGTGGGACAAAAGCCGCACAGAGGTATTTGAAACAGATCTTAGAGTGGCCATACGAGTGGAGTACAACTGCTTGTCCTCCACCGACATGGACTCTGGGGGGGGAAGCAGCATATTCTTTGATAAGATCTCACTACATCCTGATGACATGTGCCATGTAGTTCAGGGACCTTACTGAGAAGGTCGCTGAACTAAATACCCGCTTCCCGAAGCGATCCATCGAGCGGGACTCCTTACTCGGTGGATGGACCGAGGGGCTCTCCTGAGCTAATTCCCTCTTGGTGGCTACCGCCATCAACATGGCATCTACAGGGGGACCCTAGCCCCAATGGGACCGGTCTGCAGGGGGACTCAAAATTCTATCCGGGCGTTTGGGGACTGGCTCCACAGTGTCCGGCTCCTTCCACGCCCTGGTGGTGATAAGGTCCACAGGAGGGTCGGCCGGAGGGGACACCCAAGAGGTAGACGGGCCTGCTTCAAATGCCTCCAGGAAAACGCGGAGGAAGCCTTGGGGGCAGACCACCCCCCCTAATCCTGAGCATTTCCATGATGTCTCCAAAGGAGACATCCTCGGGGGGGGGGGGGGGTGACCTTGGGGAGCCTTCCCCTTCATCCAAGTCCGTGTCCTCTGTTAAGGACTCGGGGGAGTCCACGTGTCTCCTCTTACACTTATGCTTGCGAGGCACTTCCTCGGGGGGACTGTCCGAGGAGGTCTCACCAGCAATATCCTGTTCCAGTGGAACAACCTGGGACATCGAAGCAGGCTGTCCCTGTGGCCGGGTGATGGAAGCCTGACCCAGCAGAGAGGGAGTGCAGGGTGGAGCCGATGCAAGGACCGAGGGTCCGGATGCTCTCAACAGAGCCCTCTCCACTGCATCGAAGGCCGAAGGGAAGCCGCTCTCCCTGGGGTTCGAAAGCCGACTCCCACTCGGATCCGATGAAGGGATCGGAACCGGCACCGAGGCCATCGGATCCGAAGGACCCATGTGCTCCGACCTGGACGGAGCCGAAGGCACATTGAATCCCTCGGATCCGAAGCTCGGGCCACGGCTCTGAGAGGTCGGATCCGAAGGACCCGACAGACTTGAGGGCAGGGTCGGATCCGAAGTACCCAGTACTATCGGCGCCGACCCACCCCCAGCGCCAACGCTGCCCGGCTCCGAGTGCTCTGAACCTGGGAAGTGAGTCGGAGAAGGAGCTATCGGGGCAAAAAAAGGTGTCGTGCTCCCCCCCCGAAGGGGGGGGGGAGCCAAGAGGACTCCCATTGGCAGCTGGGCCTGGATGAACCTTCTCATCATCCAGTCCAAGTCTGCATCAGAAAGACTGTAAGTAGATCTCGACGAGGCCACCGAGGCGGGCCGGGAATGCCGCCTCGATGACCTCGACGGAGATCGGGTCTCCTCCTCCTTGGGTCCCGGGGAAAAGCAAGGGGATCGGATCTGAGGAGGAGGGGACCTGGAAGCCGTGGAGGGAGAAGCCCGCTTAGCTGGGGGGGGCGAAGCGGAGGCCTCGGCCCGCCGCTTGTGGTGCTTCTCCCTCCTTTTCTCCCTCCTGGCCTCCCTTTCCTCCGGCGTCTTAGTGGGAGTTTGAGTCCCGGCTGGGGGAAGGGGGGCAGGAGTGGCTACCACCGAGGACTGAGGAGGAGCCACGGGAGTACCGGAGGCCGAAGCCGAATCCGGGGGCAAAAGTCCCGCCAGAACCAGCTTCGATCTCTGTTCTTTCAGTGCCCTGGGGTTGAATGCTGTGCAAATGGAACACCCAGAGGACAGGTGTTCAACCCCAAGGCACCGAACACACCGAGTTTGGCCATCCGCCGGTGAAAGCTTATGGCCACACTCGGTGCACTTAGAAAAAATGGGTTTTGGGGCCTCTGACATTAGAAAAAATAAAGTAAACTACACAAACACACCAGGCCCCAAAAACACAAGCAACACACACACACTCTACGAACCAGCGAGGGAAGGAATTACATTAAAAATTAATAAAATTAACGAAAAGGGATCCTAAACCACACACACTGTTCAATTAAACCAAAAAAATTTCTACTTTGACAAGTTTTGAAGACTTATCTGCTAAGTCGCCAGGAGCTCTAAAATCCAGCTGTCTCTTCTAAGAGCGGCAAACTAGATCTGAGGTCAATCAGGGTTGGCAGGGGATTATGGGTAAGGGGAGGAGCTAGGAGCTCGGATCCATAAGCTGTAAAATAAGTTGCCGGCTCGGATCCGAAGTCGGATCCAAGACCAAAGGTTGCTGACAAATGAAGTCCCTACTTCAGATGCAGTTATAGCTAAACACTATTAAAGATGCCAATAATATTGAGGAGGAATCCTCTAAGTAAAACGGATTGTAATAACAATCCAGGGAAGACAAACACACACAAGGGAAGGGGAGTGGACCTCTAAGTTAAACGGGCCGCTAAGAGCCCTCTAACTTAAACGGGTCTTGCAACAATGAGGAAAGCTCTCTAAAAAAAATGAGCTTGTGGGAGATGGATAGGCCTCACAAACTGAGGGGTTAAATTTTACTAACTAAATAAGTAAACAACACTAGAAACCAGTCGCACATGACAGAAAAATGGTTTGACAAAAGTTATCTCTGAGAAAGTTAAGAACTATTATAGAAATATATAACAATAAAAACTACTTATCCAACGAGCCAGCTAGAAGACATCTCAATCGTTTTCGAGTGGCAAACGAGATCTGGGTAATCTTCCCTAAGCATCATGAGATAGGGGTTAACCTCGAGCCAGTGGAAGCTCTCCAACGTTTGTAATAGGTCGAGTCGGAACCTAATCAGCAAGAATTACGGAGAGACAGGACAACATAACAACACTGATTTCAATTTTAAAGACTCCTCCAGGAAAACTTCATCTTGTGAAACCATGTGTGCAAGTCTCACCATTTGCCTTTTTACTATAGCTCTTGTGAACTGGAGGCCAACTTTAAAAAATGCAATAATGAGTTGGAACATGTGGGTTTCCTATAAATGGTGGACTTAAATATCTGCAGTGGTCTGTTTTTAGTAATGGTAACATCCAGGTAGTTGATTCATTCAAATGAAGTGTTAATAGTAATCTTTAGAAAGAAGGTTGTGTTGTTCAAGTCACAAAAATTCCTTAAGGCCATCAGTGTTCCCCTTCCAAAAAATAATGTCATCAAGGCAGTGTCCATAAAGTAAACAGTGTTAAAAAAAAAGGGAAGTCAGAACATATCTAAATTCCCACTCGGCCATGACCAAGTTGGCAAAAGATGGGGCACATGTGGCCCCATGGCCAAACCAGTACTTTGAAAAGCTAACCTTCAGAATATATAAAATTTTTATTGAGTACAACCTCCATCAAGTCAGGGTATAACTTAATCCTGGAGTGGTCAAAATTAGAAGTTATGTACCCACCATAACGTTCCATGTTAGTTGTCTTCTCTCGCCTTCTTTCTTGCTGGATGGGTTCGGAGCCGATCCTCGGCTCTGACTCTGCACTTACTAAGCTCGAGAGCTAATTTTACCAGCTCGAGGCAACCCTATATCCCATGATGCAAGGCGGAGACTACCCAGATCTCGTTTGGTAGCTAAAGAAATAGCAATATTTTCTTCCAACTGAAGCGGAGGAAGAAAAATAACAACACTAAATAACATCATAACCTTCTAGAAAGGATCAACGTAATCTAGTGACACTAGGAGTTGAACAGCTAGAAAAAGGTAATAACCTCTTAATAGAAGATGCATAATCTTCCCGGTCTGACCAGGCTAGGGGGATGGAGGGCGGGATGCAAGAAAGAAGGTGAGAGAAGACAACTAACATGGAACGTTATGGTAGGTACATAACTTCTAAATGTTAAGTTGTCAATCTCGCCTTCATTCTTGCTGGATGGGACCGCGTCCCTAGCACCTCTATCCTGGGTGGCTAAATGGAACAGACTCTTGAGAACCGTGGAACCAAAATTCGCTCTGTCTCTGGAGACCAAATCTAATTTGTAATGTGAAACAAAGGTATGAGGAGAGGCCCATGTGGCTGCTGCACAAATAGTGTCTATTGGAAGTCTAGCTTGAAAAGCTGTAGATGTAGCTAGAGCTCTGGTAGAATGGGCTTTTGGGTTAGAAATCAACTCTTTGCCTTTGAGCTGATAAATATAAGTGATCACAGAAGACAGAAACCTAGATAAAGTTACCTTAGAAACTGGAAGGCCTTTCCTGTTCTCTGCATAGGATAGAAATAGTTGATCAGATTTCCTAAAAATTTTAGTCTTGTCCAGATAATATCTGAGCTGGCGGTGAACATCGAGATAATGTAACTTTTGTTCCGCTCTATCAGAATAATTCGGGAAAAATACTGGAAGATCAATGGATTGATTTAGGTTCGTCTGCAATGCCACCTTTGGTAAGAAAGATGGATTAGTCCTTAGAGATACCCTGTCTTTGTGGAATATTAGATAGGGAGGGCGAATACAGAGAGCATGAAGCTCAGATACTCTCCTGGCAGAAGTAATGGCAACTAGAAAAAGTGTCTTCCAAGAAAGCAATTTCAAAGAACAGGCAGCTGCAGGTTCGAATGGGGGAAGAATCAAGGATGTTAAAATTAAATTTAGATCCCACTGTGGTGGGGGGTCTCTAATCGGAGGTTTCAATAAAAAGATACCTGGAAGGAATGCCTTGCAAAGTTTATGTGACATAATGTTGTGGTGCAAAAAGCCTATATGAAAATTTGAAATGGCTGCCAGTTGAACTTTCACTGTGGAAGAAGAGGATCCTGAATGAAAAATGTCAGCTAGGAAATCCAATACCGAATGAATTGGAGCAGTATAGGGGTCTATGTTCCTAGCTTTTGCCCAGAAAGAGAAACATCGCCATTTACTAGTGTAAATCTTTCTGATAGAAGATTTTAGGGAAGCTACTATGATATCCCGTACAGGATTAGAAATCATAGGAAGCCTGGCTAAGGATGGAAGTGGAGCAACCAAGCAGTGAGGTTGAGAGAAGGTATGGATTGGTGCAGTTGACCCGATTGGTGGGTCAGAAGATCTGGAACCGGGTCCAGATGCCATGGCTGTACAAGAGGTAATGATGTAGGAACGGAAACCATATCTGTCGAGGCCAATAAGGGGCAATGAGAATCAACTTGGCTCTCAAGGCGGTTGCTTTCTGAATTAGATGAGGTATCAGTGGAAAAGGGGGAAAGGCATAAAGAAGTCCCCGGGGCCAATCTTGGGTTAGAGCATCTCTGGGGGGATGGCCTGGAAGGGGGAAGAGAGAGAGAAGAAGTCTGGGCATTTGCTGTTTTGGGGTGTAGCGAAAAGGTCGCAGCAAGGAAGGCCCCACTTCTGAAAAATCTCTTCCGTCACTGACTGTTTGAGAGACCACTCGTGAGGCATGAGAATAGCTCTGCTCAATCTATCCGCTATGATGTTGGATTTCCCTGGGATGTGCGTTGCTATCAGAAACCGGTGAGAGGAGATTGCCCATTGCCAAAGTCTGAGAGCCTCTCGACACAGTGGATAGGACTTGGTTCCGCCCTGTTTGTTTATATACCACACTACAGACATATTGTCCGTTTGGACTGCAATAGTTCCCAGGGGAAGAGAGTCGTTGAGGGCTTGCAACGTTAAAAGCACTGCTCTCATCTCCAGAACATTTATGTGCAGATGGTACTCGAAAGGTTGCCAAGTGCCATGGACCATTCTGCCCTGATAATGCCCCCCCCCCCACCTGATCAGGGAGGCATCCGATGTAACCGTGGCAACCGGGGCAAGAGGAACAAATGGTCTGCCTTGATGGATTTGAGGGGACGATATCCACCAACTCAGATGTCTTTTGCAAGTTGGAGTTACTATGATATCGTGACGCATGGGAAGTTGTTGAAAAGACCATTGGGTGAATAGCATCCATTGTAGAAGACGCATGTGAAAGCGGGCGAGGGGAAGAAGTGTTATGGCGGCCGCCATAAGACCCAGTACCTTCAGAGCAAATCTGGCCTGAAATTTGTTGCTGAGAAGAATCACCTGGACGTGTCTTTGAACGTCCAAGATCCTTTGGTCTGTTAACCTTGCAGAAAGTTGTACGGTGTCCAATCTTGCGCCTATAAAAGTAATAGATTGACAAGGCGACAAGGCGGATTTTTCGAAATTTACAGAAATTCCTAGCCCTCTGCAAGTGTGAATGGTGTAATTTCTGGCTTGGAGAAGCTGATGCCTGGTGGTGGCAGTGAGGAGCCAGTCGTCTAGATATGGAAACACCTGGAGTCCTTGACGTCTCAGGTGAGCCGTAACCACTGCCATGCATTTGGTAAACACTCTGGGGGCTGTAGTGAGTCCAAAGGGCAGGGCTCTGAATTGGAAGTGACTGGTCCCCAGCCGGGGAGAAATCTTCTGGAGCGTCTGTGAATTTTTATGTGATAGTACGCATCCTGAAGATCTATCAAGCACATCCAATTGTCCTTGCCCAGAAAGGGCAGAATGGACTGAAGCGTGACCATCCGGAATCTTGATTTCTTTACAAACTTGTTGAGTTTGCTCAGATCTAATATTGGTCTCCAGTCCCCTGTCTTTTTTGGAACTAAAAAGAACCTTGAGTAGATTCCGGATCCTATTTGGTCTGCTGGGACTGGCTGGATGGCTCTTTTTACTAGCAGTTTTGATATTTCTAGTACTGCTAGTTCCCTTAGACCGGGTGGAACGTCTGGAAGGGTTCCCTTTTGTTGAATTGGGGTTTGAATAAAGGGAATTTTGTAACCCTCGGATATAATTGACTGTACCCATTTGTCTTGAGAAAGGGAGAGCCAGACTATTGGCTACAGCGATAATTTTCCCCGACTGCCACCAAAGGCAGACAATCGGGCAACATCTCAGGGATGCTGGAAGGGTTTGTCAGAAAGAGGCTCTCTGCTACCCTGTTTCTGCAGACCACCTCTGCCCCTAGGGCGGCATCTACTATTGTTACCCCCTCTGCCTCTGGGGGTAAACTGACTTCGTGCATCAGGCGTGACTCCTTGAGATTTGCGGAACCACATTTTCCCTCCCTGCTGCCCTTTGTGGTAAGGTCTAGAAGGGGTGGAGAAACGGACTCCTATGGCAGAAAGAGTCTTGCCATCTTGTTCGCATCTAGTCAAAGTGTCTTTCACTTGAGGTCCGAACAAGGTCGAGCCATCAAAGGGGGAGTTTGTGAAAGACGCCTTGAAGGGGTCTGCAAAATTACAAAGCCGCATCCAGGACTGACGCCTTAAAGCCACTCCTGTGCCTGCGGCCCTACTCCATCGGCTGCAAAAGAAATGAGCCGCATGGAGGAGCTAGCAATGGAGTTAAGGATTCCTAGCTGTGAGCTAATCTTATCCTGAGACCCAGCAGCTGACGGATACTGTAAAACATCTCCCAACTCTTTAAGAACATCTCTTTGAAGGCGGGTGAAGTGGCATAAGTAGTTCAGCGATCTCATGGCAAAAGTCGCTGAAGAAAAAATCCGCTTACCGTACCTGTCCATAGTCCTAGAATCCTTGTTAGGAGGATGGACAGGTACTGAAGGATCAGCTAATTCCTTCTTGGTGGCAGGAGCCACCACCATGGCATCAACTGGGACACCCTTTGTTAAATATTGTCTATCTTGTGGGGCCGTAATAAATTTTGAAGGCCTCCTAGGGATAGGTTCCACGAATCGGAGCTATCCATGCCTTCGAGCCACTACCTCCATGAGAGGGTCGAAGGCGGAGACACCCAGGAGGTGGAGGGTCGAGATCGAGCGCCTCCAGGTATACTGACTCGTCCTCGGAAGGATTAAGGGAGGCCAGTTCCCCCTCTGCTTAAGGATTTCAAGGATGTCTGAAAAAGAGACATCCTCAGAGGAGGACCTTGGGGATCCCTCCGACTCATCCAAGTCAGTATCTGATGTAGTAGACTCAGGGGAGTCTAGATGTTTCCTCTTACATGTCCTCTTATGCGGGGGTTCCCCTGACGGATCAGGAGAAGCCTCGGAAGAGGAAGATATTCCCAATGGGGAAACCTGAGGCGTTGGATCTCTGGGTCCGGGAGCAAGAGAGTGGGAAGAGACGTCAGCAGGCACTGTAGTGGGAGGAGCTGATGGAACTGTCCACCCTGGGGCTAGTACACGCCTCATCACCTCGAAGGCTCCCCCATCAGAGAGACCAGAAAGTTCCCGCTCCGAAGAGATAGGAACCCCAGGCCTCACCGAGAGGGAAGGCTCTGAGGCAGATGTCGGGGCTGAGCTCACCAACGCCGAAGCTCCGAGAGGGAGAACGGGGTCGGACAAGGGTCCGATGCCACTCGCCCCCTCGGAGCCGAGAGAGACCAGACGCCCGGATCCCTCCAATGAAGATCTCAAGGAGGAAATCGGAGCCGAGGACGACGGAGCCAAAATGCGTGGTATCGGCTCCGAAGTCACAACGGTGCCGGTTCCGAGGAGCTCCGGCTCCGAGCTCTGTAAGAGAGTCGAAGGAGGAATGTTTGGTGGATGTGAAATAGCTACCGTCTGTTGAGATGGGCTATGGAGTATTTGGGCCAATGCCTGAGACTTTAATAGTCTACTCACCACTCTCTCGAGGTCGTGATCAGACAGCCTGGATGACCGAGAAGAACGGCTGCGATGGCTCTGCTCCGAGAGCAAGGGTGATCTCGGAGCCGAATGTATAGATTCCACTGAAGGGGATCGAGATCTCTTTTTTGAGATCAATGGAGCCAACGGAGCCGAAGATACGTCTGCTCCAGCCGGAGCCGACATTGAGTGTCTGGATTTGACAGTATCGGCGCCGGATGGAGCCGATACTGAAACTGGTAAGGTGGAAGGTTCGGCTCCGGCCGGAGCCGATCTCGAACCTGGTGAGGATGAACCTGAAGCCGACGGCCTGGAAGTCTGTGCCGAAGGCTTAACAGGTTTCGAGGGCTTCCCCGGCGCCGACTTAGTCGGGGAGCTCTCGGGCTTTAATAAGCCCCTTAATATCAGCTTATTTTTTCTCTCCTGTAGGACTCCTGGGCTGAAAGCATGACAGATAGCACAAGAGTCCTGCAGGTGCGAAGGTCCCAGGCAATAAACACAAGAAGTGTGACCGTCTGTCAGAGACATCTTCTGACAGCACGAGTCACACTTCTTGAAGCCTAAGACCTTAGTGTCCTTCGACATAACTGTGTCGAGGAAACACAATAGTAACACACACACACAAAAACACTCAGTCCAACAATTTAAATTAAACAGGGATAACACACAGTCATACACAAAAAAATTTAGGGAGGGGAAGGCCTAAGGCCTACTAGGGAAAAGGGAATAAATTACTCAAAAAGAAAAAAAAAAAAAAAAAAAAAGGAACACTGACGGGAATAGGGCTAAAGTAAGTCGTTAGGTTAACAAAACACAAATATATATATAAATTTAAAGAGGGGGTAGATGAAAAGTCTCAAAAACTGTTCACTTACCTAGAGCTGGTAAAAGAAGGCACCTCGTTAGCGGCGCAAGCGAGATCTGGGTAGTCTCCGCCTTGCATCATGGGATATAGGGTTGCCTCGAGCTGGTAAAATTAGCTCTCGAGCTTAGCAAGTGCCGAGTCGGAGCCGAGGATCGGCTCCGAACCCATCCAGCAAGAATGAAGGCGAGATTGACACTCAAGGCCAGTGGCATGGGGAATAACAGAGAACAAATTAACTACATCAATAGTGGCAAAAATAATGTCCTCATTAAATAAGTCTTCAGAGATAGTGCTAAGAAAGTCCCAGGAGTCTTTATATAAATATGGGACCCCCTCGACAACCCGCTTTAAATAGTGGTCAATGAACTGGGCCAGTGTGAATGTCCTTGATGACTTTGCATCGACAATAGGTCGCAAGGGTGGGTCTGACAAGTTCTTATGGACCTTTGGTATCCCAAAGATCATTGGGTTCTTGGACTGGCCACAGTAAGACCCTAACTTACCATGAGTAATGACATTATGTGTGAAGACTTATTTAATGACGACATTTCAACTTTAAACTTAAGCACTCAAGCCATTCACTTCTCAGCCCGGCACTTGCTCAAAACTCATACCAAGCACTAATAAACCTTAGCACTAGACCACCCTATACTGTAGAGAAGGACAAGGCTCTCTATTCGATCTTATCAGCCAATCAGTAAAACAGTTCAAAGTACCTATCCAGGCATGTCCAAAGGGCAGTTTCAGGTGTACTCTCTGGTCCAACTGGTGATTCTGGGCATTTTGAGGCAATGTTACAAATGCCTCATGTACACAGACAACCCTCTCCTCCTACCACCTAACACTAATACATGCGAGAGATGCAATTATACAGCCAAACTGGAAGCTAAGCTCTCTCAACCCAAGACTGGACCAGACAGTCAAGAGGAGAAGGGAATTACCTGCATCACACCACCAGTCTCACATAGATTTATGAAACCCGCACTGGCAAGAAACACACATAAATACACGAAAACATACTCAGAGGCTCTAAATAAAAATTTGCAAAACCAAAAGCGACCTCCAAAGCAGACATCCAAGCAACCTCCACCCCCCAACACAAACCATAAAACACATACTTCACAAAACCAGTGTGCCATGCAATCACAGCCCTTAAGGCAAAATAACATACCCAACGCACTAGTAATAGGTGACTCTATAGTCAGGCAAACTGACGTCCCACTCACTAGGGTGAAAATGGAGAAGGTTACTGTTAGGTGCCTGTCGGGTGCCAGGATCTGCCACATAACACAAGCACTCACATCATTCCAGAACAAGTATAAATACAACTCTGTCATTGTCCATGTTGGTGTGAATAACCTGAGCCATACCTCCCTGGACTACATGAAAAGGGACATGAAAGAGCTCTCTGATCATGTAGCCCAGGCTGGTATGACCCTGACCCTGAGTAGCATCCTGCCCTCACCACGAATGATACCATGGTATAAGGAAAAAATTATCAATTTCAACAATTGGCTAAGCTTCTGGTGTCATTCAAAGGGGATCCAGTGTCTGTCAGCCTGGGATGACATGCTCGACAAGCCACGCTGTTTTGCTAGAGACGGCTTGCACATGTCACCCTTAGGCTTTCGAATACTGGCCAAGGCTCTTGCCACCCCTATAGTGCCTTTTTTTAGGTAAGGCTCAAAAGACAAACCCACTGCTGTAAATAGCACAAGTAACAAAAAACTGAGGGTGATGCTACTCAATGCCAGAAGTCTAAACCTCAAAATGCATGCACTCCAGGCACTCCTCAGTATGTAGAAAATCGATATATGTGCAGTAACAGAAACCTGGTTTAAGGCTCCAGACAGCACCCCAGCACCACCTGGCTACAACTCAAACCATACATTTCAGCCACAAAACCCGGACCGAAATACAAAAGGCGGGGGTGTATCCATATTCATCAAGGATACCCACACCTCCAGGTTAGTGGCACAGCACGATGCTTCAGAGATCATCCACGTGCAACTAACAATGGGCAAAACTGCAATTCAAATTGTAGCTTGCTACAGATCACCCAGCATGTCCCAGGACCCCCATTCCGCATTTCTGGAAACACTGGGAAAAATAAAGGTCCTACCAAACACCCTGATATTGGGTGATTTCAATTACCCAAACATTAACTGGGAGAACTACTCAAGTACTAACTCCCTTGCCCAACATTTCCTAGAATTTATAAATTCAAACACCCTGGATCAACTGGTCAACACCCCCACCTAAGGCAACAACATATTGGACCTGGTCATCACCAACATGGGCAACCGGTGTTCCACACCGGAGGTAAACCCCTCACTGGTTAGATCTGGCCATAAACTAATCACCCTGGATATCCACATTATGCCTCCACCCCCGGTCAAAGAAACCACAGTGAAAAACTTTTCAAAAGCAAACTTCACGTTACTTAAGACCGAGCTGGAAAGTTTCAAAGCCCCCATGCTAAAGGATAACGCTGCCCCGGGGATCACTTCTGTGTTTCTGCTCGACAGTGACACAGGAAAATAAGTTTCTTGGGTGGTGTAAGCCAGGGAACCTTGTTGGCTAGGCTTATGTAGGCCCTTGAGCCGATAGCTTACTACCTACCTATGAACCAAGCTGCAAAATCCTTTACTAATGCACTCTACGGGCACCTACAAGAATGCATGGATCAGGCTATCCCAAGTAAAACCAAGACTCATTCCTCCAAGAAAAGGAAACCAGTCTGGTGGACCCCTACCATAAACAAGCTATGCAATAGAAGGAGGAAACTAGTACAGAAAAGAGTAAAATCCTAAGAAGGGAAGACATCTCTGACCATTATCAGCAAGAATTTATGATCCCTCATAAAAATCATCTAAGGCTAGCTTCGTAAGAAAAATTGCCAAGGACTCCAAAGATAACCACAAGGCATTCTTTAGCTATGTCAATAATCTAAGTGGCATTTCTCAGATCTGCTCGGACTTAGTGCAGAATGGCACAAAATACAGTGAACCGACCGATATCGCCAACATCCTGGCAGACAGGTTCAGTGCAAACTTCACCCCCCTCTCACCCCCCAAAAGGGCCCATAACAAAGATGAAACCACAACAGACCCCGGGAACTATCGCCCTATAAGCCTGACTAGCTTTGTCTGCAAGGCTATGGGGTGTATCTTCATGGATCTCATTAACGGAGACCTTGGGAACCTCCTAACACTGGACCCTACCCAGTTCAGCTTTGTTAAGGGCAGATCATGCCTCCTAAACCTGGTGGACATCTTTGAGACAGTTACCAAGGCTATAAATGAGGGAAAGGTGGTCCACACAGCCTACCTAGACCTCGCAAAGGCCTTTGACACCATTCCCCATTCTGGTATTATAGACAAGCTCACCAGCCTAAACATAAACCCTTACGTCATGAGATGGGTTGCCAACTGGCTGACGGACAGAACCCACATGGTAAGAGTTGCGGGAGCTAGGTCTGACTCTAAACTGGTTACAAGTGGCGTTCCCCAGGGCTCAGTCCTAGGACCTCTCCTGTTTGGCATATACTTCTCAGAGGAACAGGCAAGCACAGGAGGACTATGACTGACCAAGTCTGCAGACGACTGCAAACTAGGGCTGTAACTGACTCTCTGGCTGACACAGACATCTTCCAAAAGGGTCTCACTGAGACAGATACCTGGTGTCAAAACCATGGCCTCAAGCTAAATGCCAAAAAGTGCATAGTCAACCCCTTTGGAAAAAAACAAAGTACTCACAAACTACCACATAAGTGGTAGCCCCCTAAATACGGAAGACGTAATAAGGGATCTGGGGACCCAAGTAGATAATAATCTCTCCTTTGATAATCATATTGCCAAAGTGGTTAGAAAATTCATCTATGAGGCCCACCTAATCACAAAAGGGTTTGCATCCAGATCAAAAGAGGTCATTGTGCCCCTCTATGCATCACTCATCAGACCCATCATAGAGTACAACGCCCCATTTGGGAAGACACCTACAACAGCTGGAAAGACCACAGAAGTACCTCACCAAGAGGATCATTGGCCTCAAACAGATGCCCCATGCAGTTCAACTGAAGAAGCTCCAGCTGTACTTGGTTGCATACCGCCTACTCAGAGGTGATCTCTGCTTGACATACAAGGCCATGTCCAACCCAGAATTGATGGACACGCTCCACCTAAAGAAAACTATATCCCCACGAGCTACATGCTCTAGGGATCTAAACCTTACCACAACAATAAATAGGATGTGCTGGAGGGATAGATTCCTGACTCAGAGACTTCCCATGCTCTGGAACAAGATTCCAATCTACATTAGGCAGAGCTCCTCGCTAACACTCTTCAAGAGAAACCTTGACGGGTGGATGGGAAACAGAATGTTTACTCTGGGATCACTTCAATGGCTCTGCTGGACAGAGGCTCAGGGAACTAATCTAAGGAGGAGACGAAAGCCAATACATTCTGGCTAGGCTTATAAATGCCTTTGGGCAGATAGCCTAGTTTCTACCAATGAACCTATGAAACAATCACTTAAAAACACATCAATTTTGCAATAAACTATGTTTCTTTCATTTATAGAGACTCTTCATATGTGTCATAAAACAGGATATCAAACATTTTGTTAACATATTAATTAGAATTCATGACCACAAGCCCACCCCCTTTATCCAGTTTCATCAGTCTTATTTGTCCATTTTCAGTAGCATGTTTCAAGAAATCCAGTTCACTTTCTGACAAATTAGAACATGTAGAAACTGACTTTCTTTTTAACACCAGTCTAATGTCATATTCACAATTTTTTTAAAACAATAAAATAAAGGGATATAAAAGGGGGGGTTAAACATGCTTGGTTTGGAACATACATTGGAAGAGTGAGCATTCCTACTGCCATTCTCACCAAAATAAAGACAAAAATTCAATTTTCGTGTAAACAGTTTTAAGTCCACTAAAATATCCTCAACCCAGGCCCTGCGAGTGGGCACAAATGTTAACCCTTTCTCAAACAGATGGCTCCACTCTTAACTAACTTGAAAGTCACTATAATTAAACAGACAAAAATCACCTCTTTTATTAAAAACAGTTAACTGGTCATTCAACTTCTGTGGCGACTCCCCCTGTAGGAGGCACTCCTGTTCCTGTTGCTGGCCCCCCAGTTCCTGCCGATTCAAAATCCTCTTGGATCTCCTCAGCTGGGGTAACTCTAAACGGACTGCCCCAAAAATCTCACTCTGTCCACTGTCACTGGGACAGTCAAGCTCCAAGGTGTCCTCATCAAAGTTCACACTATGACTGCAAAGCTGTCAGCTTCAATCCCCTCACCCATTACTTTGCTGCAACTAAAAAATCTGGGTGGAGGTGGAAAGGCCAAACATTTCTCATACAAGCTTCTTATCTTTTTTGGTTTTGACCTGTGTGACAATGGTGTCAGTTTTATTAAAAACAGAAAAGTAGTCAAAGCTCCTGATAGAAAACACTAAGTCAGACTCTAGTGAATGACTGATTAAACTAATCTCACACAGCAGTTTTTTCATGTCCTTGATGTTGTTCCGAATAAACAATTCCTTCAATTCACAACCTTGAAGGTTAAATAATTCCTTAAATTCATTATGTAGGGGTGAGCCAGATAACAGCATGGATGGATATTTCCAATACCTCAACCCCTTTGGAATGTGGCTTACCCAAATACACTCCCTAAAATACTCGACTTCCAGTTGCAGTATTTGATAAGCTTGTTTTGAAATAACTGCAGCTGCTTGTCAAAAGAAATTAGAAGTTATGTACTCACCATAACGTTCCATCTGAGTAGGTGTATTCATTTGTCTGCAACCTGTGGGTTATGGATCCGATATCGGATCCGAACCGGCATGGTTTTACCAGCTATGGATCCGAGCTCCTAGCTCCTCCCCTCACCCATAATGCCCTGCTCTCCCTACATGATCTCAGATCAAGTTTGCCCTGAAACAAAATACCCTGAAAAGGGTAACAAATGATATGCAGGAAACTGACAAGGCCAGGGGGATAGGAGAGCGGGATGGTTGCAGACAAATGAATACACCTACTCAGATGGAACGTTATGATGAGTACATAACTTCTAAATCTGAAGTAGGAGATTCATTTGTCTGCAACCTGTGGGACAGAGTCCCCAGCTACCTGAATCTTGGGCGGCCGTCATGGAAGGATATTCCGGAGCACCGCGGAGCGAAAGGATGCGACCTCTAGATGTGATATCCAGCTTGTAATGAGAAATAAAGGTATGGGATGAAGCCCAAGTGGCTGCTGAACAAATGTCATCCAGAGGAATCCTAGCCTTAAAGGCCGCTGAGGTAGAAACTGACCGAGTTGAATGGGCACGGACTCCCTCCGGTGCGGGTCTCCCAGAGGCTTGATAAGCTAGAAGAATACACTGTGAAATCCAGCGAGACAAGGATACTTTGGAAATTGGCTTACCTAGATTGAATTTGGCAAAGGAAATGAACAACTGGTCAGATTGCCTATGACCAGCTGTCCTGTTAAGATAAAAACGAAGCTGCCTGTGAACATCCAAGGAATGCAGCTTGTATTCACCCTTGTTTTGATATTTAGGAAAGAAAACAGGGAGGTTAATGGACTGATTAATATTTGTTTCCGAGGCCACCTTAGGAAGAAAGGAGGGAATGGTCCTGAGGTATACGTGGTCCGGATGGAAGATCAAGTAAGGAGGCTTTGAAGATAAGGCTTGAAGTTCCAAAACTCTTTTGGCCGAAGTAATGGCCACTAAGAAAGCAGTCTTAAGGGATAAGAATTTAAGATCTACTGTGGCCGCAGGTTCGAAAGGGGGAGCGGTCAAGGCCTGAAGAACCAAGGACAGATCCCACGGAGGAACCGCTTGCTTAACAGGGGGCCTAAGGAGAAAGGTGCCTTTAAGGAAGACTTTACACAATTTGGCAGACATAAGAGGTCCAGAATCATGACCAACATGATAGTGAGAAATGGCCGCAAGCTGCACTTTGACTGTGGAACTACTGGCACCATCATTAAAAAGAGTGGTGAGAAAGTCTAGCACCAGAGGAAGGGGAACCGTAAAGGGATCTAGACCTTGCCGCTCTGCCCAAATGGAAAACCGTTTCCATTTACTGCGGTAAACTTTCCTGGTAGATGGCTTAAGAGCCGCTACCAAGATGGCCTTAACGGGAGACGAGATACCGGGAGTCCTAATTAGGAGTGGAACTGGAGCAGCCAAGCCGTTAGCTTCAGTTTGCCCAGATTCGGAGTTGGTAGGTTCGATGGATGCGAAATCAGATCCGTAATGCGATCTAGAATCCAAGGTGGATTCACCGAGTGAGACCTTAGGAAAGGGAACCAGATCTGCCGAGGCCAGAATGGGGCAATGAGGATCATTCTGCACCCCAACCGAGAGGCTTTCTGAAGAACTTGGAGCATCAGGGGCAAAGGGGGGGTAAGCATAAAGAAGACCGGGAGGCCGAGCATGCACCAGAGCGTCTCTCGGGGAATCCCCTGGAGGAGGAATTAGAGCGAAAAAACTGTCGCACTTGGTGTTTAAGGGAGACGCAAAAAGATCGCAACAAGGAGTTCCCCACCGTGCGAAGATAAGTTTCGCTACTTGAGCATTGAGAGACCACTCGTACGGGGAGAGAATGGTGCGACTGAGTTTGTCCGCCAGGATTTTGGTCCAACCCGGAATATGCGTTGCGATGAGAAAGCGGTTGGTGGAGATCGCCCATTCCCACACTCTCATGGCTTCTCGACATAAGGGATAAGACCTGGTTCCCCCCTGTTTGTTGATGTACCAGACCACCGACAGGTTGTCTGACTGAATCGCAATTGTTCCCAGGGGAAGAAAGGCTTGAAGTGCTCGCAACGCCAAGAGCACTGCTCTCATCTCTAGAACATTGATATGCAGGGAGGTCTCTGAGTCGTTCCATGTGCCTTGGACTGTCCTGCCTGCAATATGCCCCCCCCCACCCGAGGCGGGAGGCGTCCGTGGTCACTGTGGCGAGAGGGGGAGAAGCACAAAAAGAGCGGCCTCCGTGGAGATCCTGTGAGTGGAGCCACCACAAGAGGGACCGCTTGCAAGCCTTGCTGATCGCAATGGGATGATGCAGAGGTAGAGCAAGGTAAGACCACTGAACCTGAAGTGTCCACTGAAGGACCCGCATGTTGAATCTGGCTAGAGGAAGAAGAGATATTGCAGCCGCCATGGACCCTAGAGCCCTCAGGACCAATTCCGCCGGAACAGAGTTGGAGTGTAGGATGGCCCGCACCTGGAGTCGCAAACTCTGAACTCTGTCGGTTGTGAGGAAGGCTCTTAACTCCCTGATGTCTAACCAGGCGCCTATAAAATCTATCAACTGAGTAGGTGCCAGGTTGGATTTTGCTACATTTATTGTGATGCCCAATCAGGGAGATAGATGAAGAAAGGAGTCTCGCGCCAATGATAGTAGATGCCTTGTTGGAGGGGGTAAGGAGCCAGTCGTCCAGGTATGGGAAGACCTGCACCCCCTGAAGCCTCAGGTGAGCTGCAACCACTGCTAATACTTTGGTGAACACCCTGGGGGCTGTGGTGAGACCAAAGGGAAGGGCCCTGAACTGGTAGTGACTGGCTCCCAGCCGGAAGCGAAGAAACCTCCTGGAACGCCTGTCCATTAGTATGTGGTAGTACGCATCCTTGAGGTCTATAGAGCACATCCAGTGGTTCTTTCCCAAAAGGGGAAGGATAGATTATAGGGTGACCATCCGGAACTTCTCTTTGGGGACTGCCAGGTTTAACAGGGACAGGTCTAAAATTGGTCTTAGGTACCCCGTCTTTTTTGGCACTAAAAGGAACCTGGAGTAGAACCCTGATCCGATCTGGTCTGGGGGGACAGGCTGGACGGCTCTTTTCCCCAGCAGATGGCCAATTTCTGCCGAAGCGGCCTCCCGCTGACCGGGTGGAATGTCGGGGAGGGATTTTAATTTTGGAAGGTGACGAAAAGGAATCTTGTATCCTCTGGATATAATGCGGAGGACCCAGCGGTCTGATGTTATGGACTCCCATGCCGCTAGGTGCTCCGAAAAACATCCCCCGACTGCCTCCAGAGTGGAGCAGTCAGGCAACCCTTCAGGGCTGCTGTGCGGGCCGTTCAGAGAAAGGTTCTCTGGACCCGAAGTTCCTGGGAGCCCCTCTGCCTCTGGGGCGGCGTCCTCCCTGTCCTCCTCTGCCACGGAAGGACTGGTTGTCCGGAGCGGGTTGGGATTGCTGCGACTTCCGGAACCACATCTTCTTCTGGCCGTTTTGGTTCCTAGAGTAGGGCCTCTGGGGCACAGAGAAGCGGATTCCAACGGCAGACAGCGTCTTCCCGTCCTTTCCGCTCTGGGTCAAGGTGTCGCGGAACCGTCTTGACAAAAAGGGCAGAACCATCGAAGGGGGCATTCGCGAAGGACGCCTTGAAGGGCTCCGTGAAATCACAATGGCGGAGCCAGGCCTGGCGTCTTGTGACTAGGCCTACTCCTGTAGCTCTAGCGGCTCCCTCAGTAGCATGGGACAGCAACCGCATAGAGGTATTTGTCACGGATCGAAGAGTGGCCATACGGGTAGAGTGCAAGAGTTTGTCCTCTTCCGACATGGACTCAGGGGGGGATGCAGCATATTCTTTAATAACATCGCACTGCATCCTGATCACATGTGCCAAGTAGTTGAGCGCCCTCACTGAGAAGGTCGCAGAACTAAACATTCGCTTCCCCAAGCGGTCCATCATCCGAGATTCCTTGCTCGGAGGGTGGACTGAGGGACTCTCCTGAGCGAGTTCCCTCTTGGTGGCTGCTGCCGTCAACATGGCATCTACCGGGGGCCCCTTACTCCAGTGGGCACGGTCTGCAGGGGGGCTAAGGATTCGGTCTGGCCTTTTGGGGATTGGCTCCACAGTGTCCGGTTCCTTCCACGCCCTGGTGGTAATGAGGTCCACCAGGGGGTCGGCAGGAGGGGACACCCAAGAGGCAGACGGGCCCGCTTCGAATGCCTCCAAGAACACGGACTCGTCCGAGGAAGACTTTGGGGCAGACCACCCCCCCCTTATGCGAAGCATTTCCATGATGTCTCCAAAGGAGACATTCTCGGGTGGTGATCTTGGGGAGCCTTCCCCTTCCTCCAAATCCGTGTCTTCAGTTAAAGACTCGGGGGAGTCTATGTGCCTCCTTTTACATGTATGCTTGCGAGGGGCTTCCTCGGGGGGGCTGTCCGAGGAGCCCTCGCAAGCAGTGTCTTGTTCCAAAGGAACAGCTTGGGGCACTGAAGCGGGCTGTCCCAGTGGCCGGATGGTGGAAGCCTGACCCAGTGCAGATGGAGCGTGGGACGGAGCCAAAGCAAGTGCCGGGGGCCCGGAAGCCCTCAACAGAGCCCTCTCCACTACATCAAAAGCCGAGGGGGAGCCAGCCTTGACCAAAGGATCTGAAAGTTGGCTCCCCCTCGGATCCGAAGAGTGGATCGGAGCCGGCCCCGAGACACTCGGATCCGAAGGGCCAGTGCGCTCTGACACAGATGGCGCCGAAGGCACACTAAGTCCCCCGGATCCGAAGCTCGGAGCCAGGCTCCGAGAGGTCAGATCCGAAACACTCGAAGGCAAAGTCGGATCCGAAGTACCTAGTACTATCGGCGCCGACCCACCCCCGGCTCCGAAGCTGCCCGGCTCCGAACACTCCGAACCCGGATAGCGGGTCGGAGAAGGAGCTATAGGCTTGAAAAATGGGGTTGAGCTCCCCCCCAGAGGGGGCCTGGATGAACCTTCTCATCATCCGGTCCAGATCGGCGTCAGAAAGAGAACAAGTGGATCTCGAAGAGGCTACCGAGGTAGGCCTTGAGTGCCTCCTCGATAGCCTCGACGGAGATCGGGTCTCCTCCTCCTCAGGCCCCGGTGAAAAGCAGACCGGAGACTGGAGCCGAGGGAGGGGAGAGCCAGTAGCTAAGGAGGCCGGAGGAGAAGCCCGCTTAGCTGGCGGGGCCGAAATGGAGGTCTCGGCCCGCCGCTTGTGGTGCTTCTCTCTCCGGTCCTTTTTTCTTGCCTTTCTCTCCTCCAAGCCAGTAGCGGGAGGTTGAGTCCCAGGTGGAGGAGGGAGGGCAGGAGAGGCAGGAACCGAAGCCACGGTTCCCACCACAGGAGCGGGAGCCGAAGCCGAGTCCGGGGGCAGAAGTTCCGCCAGGACCAGCTTCGACCTCCACTCCTTCAATGACCTGGGGTTGAACCCTGCACAAATGGAACATCTAGAAGTGAGGTGTTCAACCCCAAGGCATCGAACGCACCGAGTGTGGCCATCAGCAGGGGATAGCTTATGGCCAAACTCGGAGCATTTGGAGAAAATTGCCTTAGGGGCCTCTGACATGGTAAAGTCTTTTTTTTTTTTTTTTTTTTTTTTTTTTTAACAAAAAAAGCAAAGACAAAAGAGAAACTGGTACTAAAAGTACACACACACAAGGCCCCACACAATACACTCACACAGAACTACGACCAGTGAGGGGAGGGTAAACTAAAGTTCTTAAAATTAAAAATTTTAAGCTAAAAGTAACAAATTATGACAGGGAACCAAACACAATCACTCAAACAACTTAATAACTATAGAAAAAAACGCTTTCTTTAACTAGAAAATTCACTTAGCTGAAGAGCTCAGAATCCAAGGACCTAGTTACCAGCGCGGCAAACTAGATCTGAGGTCATGTAGGGAGAGCAGGGCATTATGGGTGAGGGGAGGAGCTAGGAGCTCGGATCCATAGCTGGTAAAACCATGCCGGTTCGGATCTGATATCGGATCCATAACCCACAGGTTGCAGACAAATGAATCTCCTACTTCAGATCAGACGGTTTCCATAAGTCCTGAACAGAAAACTATTTTCTCTTCTAGCTCTTCCTTCAGTGAGCGGAAACGTGGGTTTGCCAGTAGGGGGGCTCGACCTGGCTGCATAGTCCATTTGGTGCTTTGCTGTGAGTTACCTGATTGTTGCCATCTGCTATGACATGGGTGCTCCCAGGGAGGCTGGTATCTATGAACCTCAGATCGGAAGGATGGGCGAGAATCACTGCCCATGGTAGTGTTATTACAGCCATTCTTGGAATGTTCTGTATGGATGCAGCCAGAAGAACCCCAAGTTGAATTTATGTCTGAAGAAACCTCTGTATCATCCAGTCGACATCTGCTTTGGTAAGGCTCATCAATGATCAAATGGACCTGAAGGATGAAGCCACTGATGGTGGTCTCCATGTACATCACTTCTGTAGAAAAGGTGAATAGAGCCGAAGACTCACAGCTCTGACAAAAAATGAAGGGGAAGGATTGGTGACAAGATCCTAAGGGGAGTCGGATCTAGCAGTTAAAATCTTTGGTGCCAAACCCAAGGGCTCTGCTGGGACTGCAGACAGTCTCCTAGACTTACCTGATCACATCTCAGAACATTTATCTTTGTCCTTTCTTTTGCTGGATTTGTCTTTAGACTTTTACTTAAACTTTTCCATTGTCTTAGTAGTCTTGTTTGTTGATGTACCAGACTACAGCATACTGTCGGTCTGAACTGCAATAGTCCCGAAAAGAAGAGCATCTTGAAAGGCCTGCAACTCTAACAGGACTACTCTCATCTCCAGGACGTTGATATGCAGCCTGGTATCTTGGGGGGGCAAGTGCCTTCGACCATTCTTCCCAAGAAATGCCCCCCACCCCAAATGAGAAGCATCTGTGGTCACTGTGGCCACAGGGGCTGGAAGGACAAATGGTCTGCCTAGATGAAGATCATCGGATAGCACCCATCAACTGATGTGATTTCTGCAAACTGAGATGAGCCTGACTGGATAGATTAGGGGTTGATATAGAACAGACCATTGCGCAGCTAGTGTCCATTGTAAAACTCACATAAAAAAAGCATGCAAAAGAAGTATTACAATGGCTTCTGCCATGGAACCTAATGCTTGCAGTACTGACCTTGACGGAGGAGCTGACTGAGTAAGGAGAAAGTAAAGGAGTCCATATCGTAGAGATACGATGCTGAAGTAAGGATGTTATTTGTTTTGTAGTCTCTAGAAGAGAGATGATGAACTCCAGGCTCTGTACTGGGTTTATATTCAGCTTGGCCACATTTACAGTTATGCCCAAAGAGTTGCAAATTTGGAGCACATAGTCCCTGTTATGTAGAAGTAGATGCTTAGAGAGAGCGGTAAGGAGCCAGTCATCTAGATATGGAAATACCTGGAATCCTTTGTGTCTCAGGTGAGTTGCCAACACTGTCATGCACTTTTTAATCATCCTGGGGGCTGTGCTGAGTCCAAAGGGCAGGGCCCTGAATTGGTAATGACTGTCTCACAGCCAAAAGTAAAGATGTCTTCTGGATTGCCTGTCTATTTTTATATGATAATATACATCCTGAAGATCTATAGAGCGCATCCAATTGTCCTTGTGAAGAAATGGCAGAATGGACTGGACCATGAGAATTCAGAACTTTGCTTTATTTAGAAACTAACTTAAATTGCTTAGATCTAAAACAGGTCTCAGTTCCGACTCCTATCTAGCCTGGAGGGACCTTTTTGATGACTCTTTTGTCTAGAAAATTCAGGATCTGTTGCACTGCTGCCTTCCTCTGACTGTGTGGAACATCAGGAAGTTTCTTCCTTTTGGGAGGAGGAAGAAGGGAAAAAAAGAAGTTATGTACTTACCATAGTGTTCCATGTGAGTTGTTCATCTCGCCTTCATTATTTACTGATGGGTTCGGAGCTGATCCCTCGGCTCCGATACGGCCAATTGCAAAGCTCGAGGTCTTCAAATAGCTCGAGGCCAAGTCCCTATCCCACGATGCACATGTGAATTGCCTCAGATCTTGTTTGCTGTGTATACCAATACCATATGTCACTGTTTCACTCTCAAGAGAAAGCAATAGAAGGATCGAGTAACCAGGATGGATCCAGCATCTCAGTCATCTATTAGCCCAGGAGGGGGTGAGGGACGTAAGAATGAAGGCGAGATGAACAACTCACATGGAACTTTATGGTACGTACATAACTTTTTTAAGTGAAGTTGTTCAATCTCGCCGTTCATTCTTTACTGATGGGTAGCGTCCCAAGCACCATCAATCTCGGGTGGCTCACGGGAGTATATTTCTCAGGACCTTAGATCCAAAGGAGGCTCTGTCCCTGGAGGCCTTGTCAACTTTGTAATGAGTGATAAAGGTATGAGGTTTTGACCAAGTGGCTGCTGCATAAATGTTATCAATGGGAAGTCTGGCAGAAAAGGCCGATGATGTAGAAACTGCTCTGGTTGAGTGAGCTTTAATCTTATGTCGCAAAGGCATATTGGCAGCTGAATAGGCAAAGGTGTTACAATCAGATAACCATTTAGACAGAGTTGTTTTAGCCACGGATCTACCCTTCCTGGAGTCTGAAAATGAAACATAAAGCTGGTCTGATTTTCTGAAATCTTTTGTTCTATCCAAATAAAATCTGAGCTGTCTGTGAACATTAAGTTTGTGCAGCATATACTTTAAATTGTAGAATGGTTGGGGAAGAAGACTGGCAAATCAATAATCTGGTTAAGATTGGTTTCAGTGCAAACTTTGGGCAAGAATGAGGGCTTTGTTATAAGTGAGACTCTGTCAGCATGGACTATCAAATAGGGAGGCTTGATGGATAAAGCCTGAAGCTCTGCCACTCTGCGGGTAGAAGTAATAGCTACCAGAAAGATGGTCTTCCAAGACAAAAATTTAAGATCACAAGATGAAGCTGGTTCTAATGGTTGAAGAATTATGCGGGAAAGCATAAAATTTAGATTCCATGGAGAATAGGGAGATTTCACAGGTGGTCTAATAAGAAAAGTCCCTTTGAGAAAGGCTTTGGATAACTTGTGGGACATGATATTCAATCCTTCAAATCCAAGATGAAAATTAGAAATAGCACCCAAATGATCCCGAACTGTTGCTGCTGCAGCTCCTTTGTTAAAAATCATAGTCAAGAACTCTAAGATGGAGGCCATAGGGGCTTGGTAAGGATCAATGTTATTTTTAGAGGCACATATAGAAAATTGCTTCCACTTAATAAGATACAGCTTTCTAGTAGAAGATTTATGAGAAGACAAAAGGGACTGTTTTGTCTCATTGGAAAGATTATGGAACCTGGCTATGATGGGAACTGGAGCAGCCAAGCTGTCAGCTTCAGGGACTGCAGAGATGGATGAAGATCCCCCAACAGGTGCTTGAGAAGGTCTGGAACTTGGTCCAGAATCCAAGGATCCTCCAAAAGATGAAGTTGAAGGAAGGGAGGCCAAATCTGATGAGGCCAATGAGGGGCTATTAGAATGATGTTCCTTCCCAGAGTTTTTTGCTTTCTGTAGAACCTTGGTTATCAACGGGATTGGTGAAAAAGCATAGAGGAGACCCAGAGGCCAATCGTGTATGAGTGTGTCCCTTGGGGCTTCTCCCGGAGGGGGAATCAGGGCAAAACAGCTGCTGAATTTCATGTTCATGTGACTGGCAAAAAGGTCGCAGCAAGGCTGGCCCCACCTGTGGAATATCCTGTCCGCTACTTCTTTCTTGAGGGTCCACTCATAGGGCAACAAACTTGCCCTGCTCAGTTTGTCTGCTATCACATTGGATCTTCCCGGGATGTGCGTTGCCAACAGAAAGTGCTGGGTGGAAACAGCCTGCAGCCAAACTCTGACAGCCTTGTGACAAAGAGGGTTAAGACCCGGTTCCTCCTTGTTTGCTCAAATACCAGACCACCGACATGTTGTCTGTCTGAAATGCAATCATACCCAGAGGAAGAGAGTCCTGAAAGTACTGCAACTCCAAAAGTACTGCTCTCACCCCCCAGGACACTGATATGCAGATGTGTTTCTTGATTGGTCCATGTGCCTTGGGCAGTCTTTCCCTGAAAATGCTCCGCCCCACCCTATCAAGGAAGCATCCGTGGTCACTGTGGCTACTGGAGGGGGTAGCACAAATGGGTGTCCTATCGTGACAGGAAGTGAGGTCAACAACCAGTGAAGGTCCTTTTTGCAAGAATTTTTGATCATTATAGTGTGAGTCATGAGGAGCTCTTAGTAAGACCATTGAGTGAACAACAGCCATTATAGTATCCACATGTGCATACAAGCTAGTGGTATGGCTAGAATTGTTGCTGTCATCATACCTAATAATTTCAGAACTTTTGATGCTGGTGCTCTGTCTTTTGTTATCAGAATGCTGACCTGTTGACGAAGAAGAGAGACTCTTTCTATTGAAAGCCTTAGTGTGGTGGTGGTGGTGTCTAACTCTGCCCTAATAAAAACGATATGCTGCAATGGCGACAAGGCAGATATTTCTGAGTTGATTGTAATGCCCACATGATTGCAGAGTGACAGAGTGGACTCCCTGGCCTGAATGAGTTGATGCCTGGTGGTGGCGGTAAGGAGCCAATCGTCTAGGTATGGAAACACTTGGAATCCTAGATGCCTCAGGTGAGCCATGACCACTGCCATGCATTTGGTGAACACTCTGGGGGCTGTAGTGAGACCAAAGGGCAAAGCTTGAAACTGGTAATGACTGGCTCCCAGCTGGTAGCGTAGGTGATCCCTGGATAGTCTGGCCATTTTTATGTGGTTGTACACATCCTTGAGATCTATTGAGCACATCCAATTGTCTTTCACTAAGAAGGGCAGTATAGACTTAAGCGTGACCATCTGAAACTTCTCTTTCTTTACGTATTGGTTCAGTCTGCTGAGGTCCAGTATGGGTCTCCAGCCCCCTGTCTTCTTTGGAACCAAAAAGAATCTTGAATAAGTTCCAGATCCTGTCTGGTCTGCTGGGACTGGTTGGATGACTCTTTTTCTTAGCAACATTTGGACCTCTATTGTTGCCTGTTCCCTGTAACTGGGTGGAATGTCCGGGATTTTTCTTATGGGTGGAGGGGGTGTGGTGAATGGGATGAAGTATCCTCTGGAAATGATACTTTGTACCCAGCTGTCTTTTGTTATTTTGAGCCAGGCGTCTGGGAACAAAGATAAGCGACCCCTGACTGCCTCCAGAGCAGGACAGTCGGGCCTCCTCTCAGGAGTGCTGGTAGGGCTTCCCAGAGAAGTAATCTCTGTCTCCCTGGAGTTGCGGACCCCCTCTGCCGCGAGGGAGGCATCTTCCATTATTGCCTCCTCCTCCTCTGCCCCTGGAGGGGGGGGGGTTCACCACGTGTGCCCTGAAAGGCTCCTTGGGGTTTCGGAACCACATTTTTCCTCCACTTTGACCTTTAGGGTAGGGTCGGGTAGTGGTGGAAAAATGGACCCGGACAGTAGAGTCTTTCCGTCCTGTTCACACCTGGTTAAGATTTCCTTCACTTTAGGCCCGAAAAGGGGCGAGCCATCAAAGGAGTGTTCACAAAGGATGACTTGAAGGGCTCCGCGATGGAACACAAGCGCATCCAGGAGTGTCTCCTAAGAACAACTCCTGTACCTGCTGCCCTACTCGTTCCATCAGCTGCATAAGAGATGAGGCGCATGGATGAGCTGACTATAGAATTGAGGATAGCAAGCTGAGCGGCAACTTTATCGGAAGCTCCTGCAGCTACTGTACCCTGAAAAGTATCTCCTAGTTTCTTAAGGAGATCTCTTTGCAACCTAGTAAAATGGGTTAAATAGTTCAGCGAAAGGCGAGCAAAGGTCGCTGAATTAAACATGTGCTTCCCATATCTATCCATAATCCTAGAGTCTTTGTTAGGAGGATGGATAGATGAGGAAGTCTCAGACATTTCCTTTTTGGTGGCAGCCACCACCACCACCATGGCAGCAACTGGAACACCTTTTATCAAAAATGATTTGTCAAGGGGGGCAGAAATGAATTTATTAGACCTCCTAGAGACAGGCTCCATGGTATCCAGAGACTCCTACGCCCTTCGTGAGACCAGCTGAATCAGCTCATCGAAGGGCGGAGTCACCCAGGAGGTGAAGTGCTGAGACCCGAAAGCCTTCAGGAGAACTGATTCATCCACAGTAGGGGTTTTGGACTGCTATTCACCCCTCTGCCTAAGGGGGTTTTGGACTGCCATTCACCTCTCTGCCTAAGGTTCTCACGTATCTCAGTGAAGGACATATCCTCAGCGTGGGACCATGGGGACCCTTCTGACTCATCTAAGTCAGTATCCGATGTTAGAGACTCCTGTGGGGAGTCTAGGTGTTTCCTCTTACACAATCTCTTTCTGGGAACCTCATCAGTGGGAGCTTCTGGTGAGGTCTCGGAAGAGCAGAGGCCACCCAATGGGGCTTCCTGAGGCTCTGGGTCTCTACGCTTGGTGAGGACGTGCGAGGCAGAAGCAGACATAGGCACTCTAGGGGAGGAGGAAGAGGATGAGGATGTCCTAGGAGACATGGCTCTCCTCATGGCATCGAAAGCACCTCTGCTCCGATGTGAGAGAGCCGACGGATCCGAAGAAACTATCGACACCCCCGGCACCGGGACAGTGGGCTCCGAGCCCGAGGTAGGAGTCGAGCTCATCTGAGCCAAGGCCCCGAGAGGCAAAGTCGGAACTGACAAGTCAGTCCGACTGTCCTCCCCGGACCCAACCAGACAGTGTCGGCTCCCAGAATCCTTGACAGGCACCGAGGACGTCAGAGTACATGGAGCACAAGACACTGGAGCAGGCGTCGACTCCGAGGGTTCCACTAACATCAGGTCTGCCTCCTCTGGCTCTGAAGGACCAGCATGGCTCGGAGGAGGTACAGTTAGAGTAGGTGCAATGGTCTTCGGCTCCGAAGCCATTTGGGTCAAAGCCGATAAAACTTTGGCTAATGCCGGTGCCAATAACAGCTTCTGCACCACACGATCCATGTCCAGATCTGACAGACTGATAGATGATCGAGAGGATTGTACTGAAGGTGGTACTGACTGGAGAACTGGACTCTTCAGCGCTTCGAGCACCGGTTCCAAGACTGGGGACCGGTTCCAAAAGGTAAAGACTGTCGGCTCCGAAGGCAGTGGAGCCGAAGTCGAATACTTCTTTGATTTCTTGGAGTCCAATGTCTTGGAAGACTTTGAAGACTTGCTGGATCCAGCCTGGTCACTCAAAGCTTCCTGAAACGAAGGCTTCAACAAGCCTCTATCAATTAGTTTCCTCTTCCTTTCCTGCAGGACCCCAGAGGAAAAGGAATGACAAATGGCACAACTGTCTTGCAAATGCAGAGCCCCTAGACAGTAAACACAATTAACGTGGCTGTCTGTAACAGACATTTTTTGGCCACACTTTGGGCATTTTTTGAACCCAGACTTAGGGTGCTTTTCTTGGTCAGCTATTGAGAAGTTACTGTCACAGAAACAACTAGGTAGTAATTGACTACAAGAAGCCTTAAAATATGGCTAAATCAGATACACACACACATAGCAGAATGCAGTTTCAATATATATATATATATATATATATATATATATATATATATATATATATATGAATATGACATTAAAAGCCTTTACTGTCACACAATTTACTAAAAATATATGCAGACTATGCAAAAAAGGGAATAGCTGCTAAGAAAACACACTCTAAATATAAATTATGTAAGAGAGACACAATTACTGTTTACACAAGAAAATATTGTAACGGTAATTATAAATTCTAAGCCTTTCCTAAACCATTGAAGGCTCAGTTACTAAATAGGAAAAACTCTACACTCTAAACAATTTTAATATAAACAGTGTGACAATGGTCACTTACTAAGCACACACTAAACTAGCAAAAAACTTTTTAAACTAGACCTAAAACAAGAGGCCACTAAAATGCTATATCACACTCCAAGGGAAAGGGACTAAATAGCAGAATACATACAATAAAGCTCTAAGAGATTTGTAAACTATCTAAATACAACTACAATCTAAAATTTTGACTACGAATAAGAGAAAAAAACACTATACTGGCCCGAGCTAAATTCAGAACTTCCGATCTATTACAGCGGCAAACTAGATCTGGGGTAATTCACAGGTGCATCATGGGGTAGGGACTTGGCCTCGAGCTAGTTGATGACCTCGAGCTTTGCAATTGGCCAAATCAGAGCAGAGGGATCGGCTCCGAACCCATCAGTAAAGAATGAATGGCGAGATTGAACAACTTCACATTGGTATGTCATAACCCCCTGGATATTATACTTAGCACAAGTATCTTGAGTTATATTTGTCCAGGCATGTGGGTGCAAAGACAATTGACCCCAGACTTCCTTCAGACTTGGACAATCAGGCAGTGCTTCAGGAACACTGAAAAGTTCTGTATGAGAACGAATCTTGAAAGCCCTGATTTTGCAGACATCCTCTGCCTCTAACTCGACATCTACCACTGAAATTTCCTCCACTGTGTCTGCAGGAATTCTCACTGCTTGTATCTTGGAAAGGACCCTGAGATTTGCGGAACCACATCTTCTTCCACCTCTCTCATTCCTAGAAAAGATTCAGTGAGGAGTAGAAAATTTGATTCATATGGCACTGCAGGTCAGCGTCTCTTTAACTGATGGCCCAAACAGGCAAATGCCATCAAATGAGGCATTAATAAAAGATGTTTTAAACGGTTCCATGAAGTTGCAAAGATGCACCCAGGCATGTCTCCTTATGGCAATGCTGAAAACAGCAGCTCATGAGGTGCCTTCAGCTGTGTGAGAGATCAACCTCATCAAAGCAATGGATATGGACAAAAGAATGGCCAGTTGAGAGGATGTTCTTTTGAAGTCCTCAGCAGACATGGACTCTGAGAGAGTATTTAAAAGTTCCTTGGTCAAATCTCTCTGACGTTGAGTGAAATGTGCCAAGTAATTAAGCTGAACTCAGGGTAAATGTTGCTGAGGTAAAAACTCACTTTCTAAACCTGTCCAATGATCTAGACTCCCTATTAGGTGGAAGAACAGTGTAGCTCTGTTACGCTAGCCCCTTCTTGGTGGCTGCTGCCACCACTATAGCATCTACGGGGACGTCTTTGTTCCACAGTAGTCTGTTAGAGGGGGAGCCAAAAACCTGTTGGGTCTCTCTATAATGGGTTAAACGGAGTCCAGTTCCTTCCAAGCCCGACAGGCAACTAAATCAATAAGTTTGCCCCTGCGCGCAAGGGGGTGGGTAGCCCAAGACATAGACGGGCCAGAACCAAAAGTCTCCAAAAACAGATTCTTCTAGTCAGGGGTTTTGGGAAGACCAGCCACCTTTCTGTTTCAGGATCGCTAAAATATCTCCAAAGGAGATGTCATCTGGTGGTGATTTGGGAAACCCCCTCTTCTTCATCAAAATTGGTACCCTCTCTGAGAATTTCCAAAGGGGAGTCAATGTGTCTCCTTTTACATGTTCTCTTCTGGTGAACCTCTGCTGTGGGATGCTCAGTTGAAGTTTCGGAAGAGAGAGGAAGATCCGCCAAAGGAACTGGCTGGACACTTATTAATTCTGCCTATCCCTGTGGAATAGGTCTGTGCGCCTCAGAGCTAGGAACCAATGGAGGGAAGTAAGTAGGATCTGAAATATGAGAGTGCAGTTCTCTGTGGACAGAAAAAGCCCTTTCCACCACCTCAAATGCAGACTGACCTTGAGAAACTCCAATCTGCCCCTCAAAGCCAAACCCCCTGAGGAAGGCAGATCCAGAACCTCCCTGGGTCCGAGCCTCAGGGTCAGAATCAGATCCGAACTGTCAAGGACCGAGGGTCCATGAGGAAGGGATGGATGTGACAAAAACAGAGCCGATCCCATCCCCTTGGACATGATACCTACACTTCGGCTCCAAGACCCATTCTTGATCTGATGGCATCGGAGTAGAACTGGTGAAGGAAATCGTTGGGAGTGGAAGAAGAAGCGTTCCTCAGATCTGACATGGACCACTGAGGGATCTCGGATCCTGGGACTCCAAAACTAAAGGATGGATCAGAGAAGGAGAAAATATGGCTGCAGAAGTTGTAGGCTTACTCAAGGATCCAACAGGGGAAGGAGCTGGTAAAACTCCCATCTGGATTTGCACTTTGAGAAATTTTCGCTTCATCTTATCCATGCCTGCTTCCAACAAGCTCCTGGATGACCTACAGGAAGAAATGGAAGAAAGAATAGAGTGCTTCATGGGTGTCTGATGCAACCTTGAAGGTGGGATAAGAGAAATTAGTTTAATTGAATATTCAGGAGTAGTACTCCTGTACAAAGAATCCTGTTTAGGATCTGAGACTCTAGGAACCAAGGGTACAGTAGTCAGACTTACTGTGATGATAGATGGTTTAGGACTTGAAGGCTTAAGATCTGATTGTACAGACTTAGGATCCGAAAGTGTAGGATCTGATATTTTCCTAGAAGACTTGGGGGACTTTGGAGGGGAGAGCTTCCTGTGCTCCAGGGGATCTGATTTACTATGTCTGAAGGGCGATTGAGCCCCTGAAGTACAAGTAGATGGCAGAAGTCCTTTCAAACTGAGTATATTGTGCTGATTCATTGAGGCCCTGGGATTAAAGATGGAACAAATTTTACAATTAGTGCCAAGATGTTCAGCCCCTAAACAATAACACACTCCTTCACTCCTTTTGGGCATCTGAATTTCTAATTTTATGCCCACAAGTGAACTTTGTTTTGTGTCGGGGGCTACCCACCTGGTGGTATGAACATTTGCATTAGATTATTTGCCACTGTTCCAGCGGCACCACAACCCTATGTGCAAAAAATGGGAAAAAGGTGCTGCAGATGGAAGGCTGGATCAAGAAAACACCTTAGGAATATTACCCTGTGGGAAGGAATGAAGGATGACTTGTCAAAGCTGAGGACAATCCTAAGGAAGATTCTCATTCATGACACTTTGAGAAAAACTCTAAAAATATTAAGTACGTTGTCTAAATAAGGGAAAATGTGAATAACCGGCAGTCTGCAATATATTATCACAGGAGTTACACACACTGTGAAGACCCCTGGAGCAGTAAAAACCTCAAAGATAATGCAGAGAAATGATAGTGTACCACAGACACACAAAACCACTGAAATCTGTGGCAACAGCAATCCGATAAATATCTTTCAAGTCTAGATGTACCAAAATATTTGGAGGACTGAGAGATAAAAAGAGTTATGTACTTACCATAACTTGGCATCTGTGTTATCCTATGTCATCATTCATCACCATAAGGTCTAGGCTCCAATATCAGATCCGAGCTGGCAACATACAAATAGATGGAGCCAAGGCTTTAGCTCCTCCCTCTCACATGATGCCCTGCTGCCCTCTAACCCCCAGATTGAGTTTGCTGTTACATTCCTAAAGACTACTTCTGCAAAACTGGAAGGAAAACACTCTAACTTCTTCCACGATCCAGAAGGTAGGGGGATGGAGAGAGGGAAAATGTGATGAATGATGACACAGGATAACAAAGATGCCAAGTTACGGTAAGTATATAACTCTTTATCTGACGTTATGGATGTCATCATTCATCACCATTGGATCAGAGTCCCCAGCTACCATTATCCTGGGAGGCCTAAAGGAAGTACATTCCGGAGCACTGTGGAGCCAAAGGAAGCACTGCTCCTAGAAATCAAATCCAGCTTGTAATGAGATATAAAGGTGTGAGGATTAGACCAAGTCGCAGCAGCACAAATGCAGTCAATAGAAAGTTTGGCCAAAAAGGCTGCCGAAGGAGCCATAGATCTCATAGAATGAGCCTTGATTCTTCATGGAACCTCAAGATGCCTATTGTTGTAGACTGTGGAGATGCAGCTAGAAATCCCTTTAGAAATAGTAATCTTAGAAATCAGAAGACAAGGTCTTTTACGGGAAAAAGCCACAAACAGCTGCTCTGACTTGTGAAATCCTTTGGTCCTACGTAGGTACAACCATAATTGTTTTTGTACGTCCAAAGTATGTAGAATGTACTTTCCTTTGATGGAATAATTGGGAAAGAACACTGGTAGCGGAATACATTGGTTTAGATTAGATTCAGAAGCAACCTTGGGCAAGAAGGAGGGATTTGCCCTGAGAGAAACTCTGTCCTTGTGAAAAATCATGTAAGGAGGAGTAAAGGCAAGAGCTTGCAGTTACGAAACCCTCCCAACTGAAGTTAAAGCAACCAGGAAGGCCATCTTGCAAGACAAGAATTTGAGATTGCAGGAACTAGCAGGCTCAAAAGGACTTCTAGTCAGAGAGTGCAAAACTAATGTAAGGTTCCAAGGAGGCAAGGGATCCTTAATCTGTAGCCTAAGCAGAAAGACCACCTTCATAAATGTTTTACAAAACCTAAATGAAAAATTAGTCTCACTGTTCTCGTGGAAGTGAGAAATCACTGCCAACTGAAGCTTATCTTAGAGAAACTTGCTCTTGCTTGGAAAACGGAGGACAAAAACAAAAAGGATGTTAGAAACAGAAGCAGAAAAGGGATCTAGATTCCCGCTGTTGGCCCAGATAGACTACCTTTTCCACTTGCTACTATTAACCTTTCTAGTGGAAGTTTTCTGGTAGGCTAGAATAGCATACTTTATGAGAGATGCCAGCCTGGACTGCTTTCGAATCAATGGAATTGGAGAAACCATGCGGTTAGACGAAGGGTCTGAAGGTCTGGAAGAGGAAGCCTCAATGGATACGAAATTAGATCCTGACGAGGATCTAGTTCCCAGGGAGGATACTTCAGATAAGACCTGATGAAGGGGAACAACGGTTGATGGTGCCAGAAAGGGGCAATGAGGATAACGGATGTCCTCAGGCAATGTGCTTTCTGTAGAACCTTGGAAATTAGAGGAACAGGAGGACAACCATAGAGGAGACCTGGGGGGCAATCGTCGACAAGAGAATCCCTTGGTGACTCCCCCCAAAAGGGGGATCAGGGCAAAATACCTGTTGCATTTGTGGTTGGCTGGGGAGGCAAAGAGGTTGCAGCAAGGTTGACCCTAACATTCGAAAATCTGCTTCGCCACTGTGGAATTGAGGGACAACTCATGAAGACTCAACATCGATCTGCTGAGCCTGTCAGCCAGCACACTGGGAGACCCCTGGTATATGCATTGCAAGAAGGAAGTACCCAGAGGACATCGCCCATTCCCACACTCTCATGGCCTCTCTGCACAATGGGTAAGATCATGTACCCCCCATTTGTTGACATATCAGGCCACAGCCATGTTCTCTGAACTGCAATTGTCTCCCGAGGAAGGCCATCCTCAAAGGCTTGCAATGATAGAAGAAATGCTCACATCTCTAGGATGCTTACGTGGTCTCTATGGGGGAACACGCACCTTGGACAGTCTTCCCCTGGAAAAACCCTCACCCCCACCACATGTAAGTGTCTGTGGTCACCGTAGCCTTGGGTAGAAGGAGTAAAAAGGACCTGCCTACAGTGAGATCCTGAGACTGAAGCACCAAAAAAGGTGTAATCTGCACACAGGCATCAGCTTTATTGTTATTGTGAAGTTGCCAGCTCAGCTAGCTAGACTTTTGTAAACAATTCTATGTCATTGTAAATATTAATATGATCCATAGGCTTGTCTTACAAATTTAAGCAAACTGTATGTTATGTGCTGAGCTTCAAAGATGTAACCATAGTGCATCCTGTTGAAGAAGAGCAGAATGTATAGGGACTATATGCCTATGCAAATGTATGTTTTCATGGTAGTTGGAACATACAGAGTTAATTTGCAAGACCCTAAGAAAATAAGTTGACAAGTAAAGAGTTTTACAACTGTGTTTTCCACAGCAAAGAGACAGAATGTTTGCAGCTAGAAATTCTTTCTGTTGTCTGGAAACAGAAATAATTAGTTTCTAGGGTAAAAGTATTTAACTGGTTTTACGACTTCCAGTTCCAGGCAACTTCTTAGGGATAAGTATTTTTGACACAGAGGTGTTAATTTTAAAGTTTCTGTTAGCCTGGGAACTAAAGGCAGAAGTGACAAAAATTATGTAATCTGAGCTAAACCACCAGAAATGTTTGATAGTAATTTAAGAACTATCTCAGAGAGTGATTCTCTGCATTTTATTCTATCTTGTCTTGGATCTGAACACATCCATCTTCAGCACTTCTCATCTGTATTTGCCTTGCTATGTAAGTAAGACTTAGATCATAGTATCGCTCTTAGAGATAGATAGGGAAATAGTAAGATCAGTCTAGATGTTTTCTGTACTTATCTGAGACTGTCCTGCATGTTGTTATAAAATATGTCGTGTGATTCTGAACTGTTCTCACTGTGTTGAGTTAATGAGTATTGTCTTGTGCTTTTATTATTTAATAAATATATTTAAACCTTTTAATTGTGGCTGGTTTGTTTAGAGATATTTAAGCTCTTAAAGTACTTGCATATGCATTTGGTGACACTGTACAGACCACTCTTAAATAGCCTTAAAAGTTTGGTCACATTTACCATTTGGATAATAGTAACATTGCACAGCAGAATTGGTCACCCTTTGGGAAGGGTCTTATAGTAGCTGATAAGTAAGGGTGGTTGGTGGCAGTGATTACTACCTTATAGTCTGGGCAGAAGGGGGCATAGCTTTTAAGTCTGTGCCAGCCTTCCCTAGGAGTTTTTGTGTGTTTGTATACAGTTCAAATCTCAAAGTGTGTGTGTGTGTGTGTGTGTGTGTGTGTGTGTGTGTGTGTGTGTGTGTGTGTGTGTGTGTGTGTGTGTGTCAGCTACCTGGGCAGGGACACAAAGCACTGGTTGGACAGAGAGGGTGCTGGAGGTTTTAGCTTGACCACTCGGCTGAGATCTTAACCCTATAGCTGTGCCAATGGGGAGTCTTATTGGGAATATGGAGAAAGAGGGAGAAACCAGCCCCAGACAGACTGTGATCTCTGTGTGCTAGTAAGTGAAATTGTACTTCACTTTGTGTGTGCTCTTAAGGGAAATAGTACTTTACTGTGTGTGTGTGTACTTGTTATGCTCCCAATGTGCACATCCCTCACTGGTGTTAGTGGTGAGAACTGAGGCTCCTTGATTACTGGGCTAGTGCAGGGCCATCTTATATTAATTGTTTGGCAGTGGTGGGATATCCACATAAATATTAATTGGTTGGTAGTGGTGAGTTAGCCACGTCATATATTAATTGGCTTGTAGTGGTGTGGATATTGAATTCATGTAGCTTGTTTACAGTGGTCACTGAAGGTGTTTTTGTACTCTAAATCAGCCACGCAGTGAGCATTCAGAGTTCATATCAAAATTGTTTTATTTATTTTGTTAGCTTAGTTAGTCAGGGAGAGCAGGCAAGCATATCAGTAGAGGAGTATGGCAAGGTGACAAGGAGCCAGTTGGCTGAGATGTGCCAGACTAAAGGACTGGTGCATGCCAACCTGACTAAAGCAGACATGATTGCAGCTTTAGTCACAACTGCATCAGAGAATAGCAACGAGGAGGACAATCAGTCTGGCGGTAGAGATGTACAACTCTCAGAAAATGGACAGCTCAACCTTTCCACAGAGGACTTAAAAGTCCATCTGGAATTAAAGAGATTTGAGTTGGAGGCCAAGCGTTTGGAAATAGAAGCAGCAGAGAGACTGAGGAAAATGAGAAACTGTGATGCCTGGACGCTGCGGAGAAGGAGAGGTAGAGGCAACATGAAAGGAGATGCGAACTGTTTTCCAGAGTCATGGAGGTAATGGGGAAGGGAGTAACCGATTCCCAGAAGCAACAAATGCCAGTAAATGTCTTCCACAACTTACAGAGGAGGATAATTTTGATAGTTTCATTAATATGTTTGAGGGGGTATGTAAACAGTATGATGTTGACCAAGGGCTCTGGGTACAGTTCCTGACCCCTTTATTTCATGGTAAAGCTGTAACTCGTCTTTCTAAACTGTCTGATAATGACTGTTTAAATTATAATGTTGTAAAGAACTGTTTGCTAGCATTTTTTAAGTTAACACCTGAAGTTTATAGAAAAAAGTTTTGTGAGCATAGATGCAAGGCAAATGAAAGTGTGTGTTAATATGTTGCTGAACTAAGCACTTACTTTCATAGATGGGTGTGTGGATGTCAGGTCACCACTTTTGAAGGGCTGGCAGAGCTTTTGGTGAGGGAACAAGCCCTTAGCACTTTGCTTGAGGACATGAGAATCTGATTAACTGATAGACAGTGCCTTACTATAGATCAGTTGGAGAAGAAGAGAGACTTATACCTAACAAGCAGGGCATCCCTGCACAGGAAAGGGTCACCCGTTGCTGCTCATGAGTTTAAGGGAACCCATGGTGGGCAGCCCAGACTGCCCCAACAGAGTCTGCCAGTAGTAGAGGAAGCCACTAGTCCAGGTACATGTCCAGGACCTAGGGTTAAATGTTTTGAATGCAATCAGTGGGACCATGTGGCATATAGATGTCCACAGAGGCAAGATGGGGAACAAAAGTTGGGAGAGCCAGTTAGTGGGAATGACAAAATGCCAGTAGTAGGTTGTCTCGAGACAACAAGGGTACCAAACTACCACCAGAGGTTATATCCTATCTTAGTGAATGGCAAAGAGTCCATTGCTAAGAGAGACACAGCCTCTGACATAACCATTGTGAAACCTGCAATGGTTACAGAGGAGCACTACTTGCCTGGGAAGTCTACTCCAGTCAAAGCTTTAGGAGTGACCTAATTCCAAATACCTTTGGCTAGGGTCCACCTTGACTAGGCAAGTGGAAAAGGAAGCCAAAAAGTACGTGTGTTTGAGGATATCCCTGCAGATCTCCTGACAGGGAATGATTTTGATAATGCAGTACCGTGTGTTTATGCATTTACACGCAGCCAGGCTTGGAGACAAGCATGTGGGTCTGGTAGCCTGGGGGAGACCCAGACAGACCAGCCACTTGCAGCTAGGACTGGTGAGGTGGTTACTTCAGGGAGGGAGCTACTCTGTAGCAGTGAGACTGAAGATGAGCCACAGCTGCTTGTGGGTACTGATGTTTCCTTGGTCAGAGTGATTGCAAGGATAGAGGTGAGTAGTAGTACCCAGGCTGACAGTGAGGCATTGCTGTCAGAGGATACCAGACTTCCTGTGGAAGGGGAGCTGGGAAGGGTTACAAAGACAGAGTTGAGACAGGCTCAGCTCTCAGACCCTACATTACAAGGACTGAGAGAGGTAGCTAGTGAGGCACCTGATTCTCAAGGGAAAGGGGAATCTGTATACTAGGACAAAGGGTCACTGTATAGAGAGTGGACCTGTGAGGGAGGACTAGAGGGTGAGAGAATACAGCAGTTGGTAGTGCCCAGAGCACTTCTAGCCATAGCCCACTATATTCCCTTTGCAGGTCATATGGGCATAAAATGTACAAAGAGACATATTATGCAGAACATTTATTGGCCTGAGGTTTCCAGAGATATAACAGCATACTGCAGGACCTGTGAGCAGTGACAAAAGGTAGGCAAGGCAGGAGACAAGATGAAATCTCCTCTGATGCCTCTGCCTGTGATTGAAGAGCCATTTCAGAGGGTAGCTATGGATATTGTGGGGCCTCTGAGTACCCCAAATTCCACAGGGAAAAAGTATATCCTAGTAGAAGTAGATAATGCTACCAAATGCCCTGAGGCAGTGGCTCTGTCCTCCACTGAGACAGAAAAGGGGGCAAATGCTTTGTTAGAGATTTTCAGCAGGGTAGGTTTTCCAAAAGAAATACTGACTGACAGAGGTGCCAGTTTCATGTCAGACCTGCTCTGCTGGCTTGTCTGTGGAAGTACTGTGGGGTAAAGCACCCAAAGACCACCCCCTACCATCACCAGACTAATGGCCTTTATGAGAGGTTAAACTCTACACTCAGGTCCATGCTACGAGCATTTGCAGACCCGTTTAAGAGGGAGTGGGAGAAATATTTGCTCCATCTGTTGTTTGCTTACAGAGAGGTTCTGCAGGAATCCACAGGTTTTTCACCCTTTGAGTTGCTGTATGGGTATAGGGTGAGGGGACCTCTAGATTTAATTCAAGATGAGTGGGAGGGTGAGTATGAATCCCGAATCCCACAAAGAGTCTGTTGTAGCACATGTCTTAAATGTCAGGACAAGGCTCAGGGAACTCATGGGCTTGGCCCAGGAGAACCTGGCAAAAGCCCAACAGCAGAAAAAGATCTGGTACAACAGGAATGCTCGAGCTAGAGGCTATGCTGTAGGGCAGCAGGTAATGGTTCTCATTCCTGTCAGACACAACAAGCTGTAGGCAGCTTGGGAGGGCCCTCCAAGATGGTAAAGAAGGTCAGTGATGTTAACTACATGGTGGAACTACTAGGCAGGAGGCAGGGGCACAAATGGTACCATGTTAACATAATGAAACCATTCTATGATTGGGAGGCCCTTGTGCCGAGTATTTGCAGTGAACTGCAGGAGGAGTCTGAGGGAGATCTGGTGACTGATCTCCTCAGTGAGTCTGAGACTGACACCTCAGTGAAAGGGGTAGCAAAATTTCAGCAGCTATCCCCTACCCAAGTTCGAGAAATCCAAGCAGTGTTATAGGAGTTTGGGGACATGTTCACTGGGAAACCAGGGTGCATCCACCTGGTGCAGCACCATGTGGATACAGGACCCCAAAGGTCTATTAAGCAAGCCCATTATAGGGTGCCTGAGAGAGTCAAACAGTCTCTGAGGGAGGAGATGCAGGAAATGTTGGAACTAGGGGTAATTCAAGAGTCCAACAGTCCCTGGGCCTCCCCAGTGGTGCTGTTACCAAAGAAGGATGGCAGCACAAGGTTCTGTGTGGACTACAGGAAATTAATTAGTCACACAGTGTCAGATGCTTACCCCATGCCTAGGACAAATGAAGCCCTAGAGCAGCTGGGTGGGGCTAAGTATCTTACCACCACTGATTTTACCAAGGGTTACTGGCAGCTGCCCTTAACTCCCAGTGCTAAAGCGAGGTCAGCCTTTGTGAATCCTTTTGGCTTGTATGAGTTCACAAAGATGCCATTTGGGATGAAAAATGCCCCAGTGAATTTTCAGAGGCTGGTAGATCGTATCCTAGCAGGAGCAGGAGATTTTGCCCTTGCTTACCTAGATGATATTGCCATCTACAGCCATTCCTGGCAAGAGAACCTTCGGCATGTCAAGGAGGTGCTGGGCAGACTACAGAGGGTAGGGATGGCCATTCACCCCAGCAAATGTCAGGTGGGTATGGCACTGGTCTCCTACCTAGGACATAGAGCGGGGGCGGTAAGATCAGGCCAGAACCTGCTAAAGTGAAAGCTATTCAAGCATGGCCTGCACCTGTTACCAAAAAGCAGATGAGGGCATTCTTAGGGACAGCGGAGTATTAAAGAAAGTTTGTCCCCAGTTATAGTACCATAGCTGCTCCCCTCACAGACCTGGCAAGGAAAAACAGGCCAGGAAAGGTAGGGTGGACCCCAGCATGTGAGGAGGCATTCCGGAAGCTTAAAGAAGCTTTGGGAGGACCCCCTGTGTTAACCCGTCCAGATTACAGCAAATAATTTGTTGTGCAGGTAGATACTTCAAACCATGGGGTGCGGGCGGTACTTAACCAGATTTCTGCAGAGGGAGAAGAGCACCCAGTGGTTTATCTCAGTCGTAGGCTCCAACCCAGGGAGGAATGTTATGCAGCTGTAGAAAAGGAATGTCTAGCCATAGTGTGGGCACTGCAGAAACTTCAGCCTTATCTGTGTGGAAGGAAATTCACTGTAGTTACAGACCACAATCCCTTAACATGGCTACATCGAGCCAGCCAGCAAAATGCCAAGTTACTAAGGTGGAGCCTAGGATTGCAGGCATATGACATGTCAGTGCAGCACCACAGTGGGGTTAGCAATGCCAACGCAGATGGTCTGTCAAGACAGGGAATGGGGTAAGGTATTCACAGACAGGCTCAACCCCCTGAAGCAATGTTTCTCAAACTAGTTTTTCAAGTGATCCTTGAGTTCTCATGGGGGGGGGATCAGACTTAATATATGACGCCCCTGCACTGACCCAGTAATCAAGCAGCCTCAGTCCTCACCACTAGCACCAGTGAGGGACGTGCGCATTGGGGGATAACAAGTACACACACACAGTAAAGTGGAATTTCCCTTAGGGGCACAAAGAGATCACAGTCAGTCTTGGGCTGGTTTCTCCCTCTCTTTCCAGATCCCCAATAAGACTCCCCACTGGCACACCCACAGGGTTAAGATCTCGGATGAGTGGTCAAGCTAAAACCTCCAGCACCTTCTCTTTCCAGCCAGTGATTCGTGTCCCTGCCCAAATAGCTGGCAAGCACACACACACACACACACACACACACACACACACACACACACACACACACACACACACACACACACACACACACACTTTGAGATTTGATTTATACACAAACACACAAACACTCCTGGGGAAGGCTGGCACAGGTTTACTAGCTGTTTACTTCTGCCCAGACTATAAGGTAGTAATCACTTCCACCAACCACCCTTACTTATCAGCTACTATAAGGCCCTTCCCAAAGAGTGACCAATTCTACTCTGTAATGTTACTATTATCCAAATGGTAAGTGTGACCAAACTTTTATTGCTATTTAAGAGTGGCCTGTACAGTGTCACCAAATACATATGCAAGTACTCCTAAGACCTTAAATATCAATAAACAAACCAGTCACAATTAAAAGGTTTAAATATATTTAATAATAAATAATAAAAACACAAGACAATACTCAGTAACTCAACACAGTGACAACGGAGTTCAGAATCACAGGAAATATTTTAAAACAACATGCAGGACAGCTTCACATAAATACAGAAAACATCTAGACTGATCTTACTATATTCCTATCTATCTCTAAGAGAAATCACTGTCATCTAAGTCTTACTTGCAGAGCAAAGCAAATGCAAGTGAGAAGTGCTGAAGATGGGATGTTTCTGGTCCAAAGACAAGATATAAAATGCCAAGATTCACTCTCTGAGATAGTTCTTAAATTACTAACAAACATTTCTGCTGGGTTATCTCAGATTACGTCTTTCTTGTCAATTCTGCCTTTAGTTCCCAGGCAAACAGAAACTTTAAAATTAACACTTACCATGAAAACATACATCTGCATAGGCATATAGTCCATATACATTTCTGCTTTTCTCCAGCAGGGTGCATTGTGGTTACATTTTTGAAGCTCAGCATATAATAAGAAGTTATGTACCTACCATAACGTTCCATGTTAGTTGTCTTCTCTCGCCTTCTTTCTTGCTGGATGGGTTCGGAGCGGATCCTCGGCTCCGACTTGGCCACTTACTAAAGCTCGAGAGCTAATTTTACCGGCTCGAGGCAACCCTATATCCCATGATGCTAGGCGATAACCACCCAGATCTTGTTTGGTAGCTGAAGAAAAAAATTAGGCAACATAGTCCTCCAACTGGAGAGGAGGAGGAAAAGGGATAACCCCACCAAAGATCCCAATCTAAGCTAAAGTTACACTAGGACAAGCTATTAGGCTGGCAATGCTAGATCAGGACTCTTCAAGGAAGAGGAAATTCTTCTCGGTCTGTCCAGGCTAGGGGGATGGTGGGCGGGACGCAAGAAAGAAGGTGAGAGAAGACAACTAACATGGAAAGTTATGGTAGGTACATAACTTATTAATGTTAAGTTGTCAATCTCGCCTTCATTCTTGCTGGATGGGACCGTGTCCCTAGCACCTTCGTCCTGGGTGGCTCATTGGAACACACTCTTGAGAACGGTGGAACCAAAATGTGCCCTGTTTCTGGAGGCCAAGTCCAATTTATAATGCGAAACAAAGGTATGAGGAGAGGCCCATGTGGCTGCCGCACAAATAGTGTCTATTGGTAGCCTAGCTTGAAAGGCTGTAGATGTAGCTAGTGCTCTAGTTGAATGAGCTCTTGGCCTAGAAGTCAATTCTCTACCTCTGAGCTGATAAATACATGTGATCACAGAAGACAGCCACCTAGATAGGGTTACCTTAGATACTGGAAGGCCTTTCTTATTCTCTGCATAAGATAAAAAAAGTTGATCAGATTTCCTGATTTGTTTAGTCCTGTCCAAATAGTAACAGAGCTGGCGATGAACATCCAGATAATGTAGTTTTTGCTCTGCCCTATTAGAATAATTTGGGAAAAAAACTGGGAGATCAATTGATTGATTTAAATTTGTCTGCGAAGCCACTGTGGGTAAGAAGGATGGATTAGTCCTTAGAGAAACTCTGTCTTTGTGGAAGACTAAATAGGGAGGACGAATGCAGAGGGCATGAAGCTCAGATACTCTCCCAGCAGATGTAATGGCGACTAGGAAGAGTGTCTTCCAGGAAAGTAATTTCAATGAACAGGAAGCCGCAGTTTCAAAGGGGGGAAGAATCAATGAAGTTAAGACTAAATTTAGATCCCACTGTGGTGGAGGATCTTTGATCGGAGGCTTAAGTAAAAATACACCTCTAAGGAATGCCTTGCAAAGCTTATGGGACATGATGCTGCGGTCCGATAGGCCTATATGGAAATTTGAAATGGCTGCCAACTGAACTTTTACTGTGGAGGAAGAAGATCCTGAATGAAAAATTTCAGCTAGGAAGTCCAAGACCGAATGAATTGGAGCAGTAAAGGGATATATATTCTTAGCCTTTGCCCAGAAGGAGAAACGTTGCCATTTACTAATGTAAATCCTTCTAGTGGAAGATTTAAGGGAAGCTACTATGATATCCCGGACGGGATTAGAAATCATAGGAAGCCTGTCTAGGGATGGAAGTGGAGCAACCAAGCAGTGAGGTTGAGATAATGTAGGGATTGGTGCAGCTGCCCCGACTGATGGGTCAAAAGATCTGGGACTGGATCCAGATGCCAAGGCTGTACCAATAGATAATGGTGCAGGAACGGAAACCATATCTGTCGAGGCCAAAAAGGGGCAATGAGAATCATCTTGGCTCTCAAAGCGGTTGCTTTCTGAACTACTTGTGGTATTAGCGGAAGGGGTGGAAAGGCATAGAGGAGTCCCCGAGGCCAATCTTGGACTAGAGCGTCTCTGGGGGGATGGCCTGGAAGGGGGAAGAGTGTGAAGAAGTTGGGGCATTTGCTGTTTTGAGACGAAGCAAAAAGATCGCAGCAAGGAAGGCCCCACTTCTGAAAGATCTCTTCCGCCACAGATTGTTTGAGAGACCACTCGTGTGGCATGAGTATAGGTCTGCTCAAGCTCTCCGCTATGATGTTGGACTTCCCGGGGATATGCGTTGCTATCAGAAACCGCTGAGAAGAGATTGCCCATTGCCAAAGTCTGAGTGCCTCTCGACACAGGGGATAGGATTTGGTTCCACCCTGCTTGTTGATATACCACACTACGGACATATTGTCCGTTTGGATTGCAATAGTCCCTAGGGGAAGAGAGTCGTGGAGGGCTTGCAATGTTAAAAGCACTGCTCTCATCTCCAGGACATTTATGTGCAGGTGGCATTCGAAAGGTTGCCAAGTGCCATGGACCATCCTGCCCTGAAAATGCACCCCCCCACCCGATCAGGGAGGCGTCCGATGTAACTGTGGCAACCGGAGAGGGAGGAACAAAGGGTCTGCCTTGATGGACTTGAGGGAACAACATCCACCAAGACAGATGACTTTTGCAAGTTGGAGTAATCATGATCTTGTGATGCATAGGGAGTCGTTGAAAAGACCATTGGGCGAAAAGCATCCACTGTAGAAGACGCATGTAAAAACGTGCAAGAGGAAGAAGTGTTATGGCGGCCGCCATACGACCCAATACTTTCAGGACATACCTGGCCTGAATTTTGTCGCTGTGAAGAAGAACATGGACATGGTTTTGAATATCTAAGACCCTTTGATCTGTTAACTTTGCTGAAAGTTGTACGGTGTCCAAGTTGGCGCCTATAAAGGTAATAGACTGATAAGGCGACAAGGCAGACTTTTCGAAATTTATAGAGATTCCTAGCCCTCTGCAAATGTGAATGGTGTAATCTCTGGCTTGGAGAAGTTGATGCCTGGTGATGGCAGTGAGGAGCCAGTCGTTTAGATATGGAAACACCTGGAATCCTTGACGTCTCAGGTGAGCAGTAACCACTGCCATACATTTGGTGAACACTCTGGGGGCTGTAGTGAGACCAAAGGGCAGGGCTCTGAATTGGTAGTGACTGGCCCCCAACTGAAAGCGGAGTAAACTTCTGGAGCGCCTGTGAATTTTGATGTGATAGTACGCATCCTGAAGGTCCACGGAGCACATCCAATTGTCCTTGCCCAGAAAGGGTACAATGGACTGTAGCGTGACCATCCAGAATCTTGTTCTCTTTACAAACTTGTTTAGTTTGCTGAAATCTAATATTGGTCTCCAGTCCCCTGTCTTTTTCGGTACCAAAAAAAACTTTGAGTAGATTCCGGATCCTAGTTGGTCTGCTGGGACTGGCTGGATGGCTCTTTTTGCTAGCGGTTTTGATATCTCTGGTACTGCTAGTTCCCTTAGACCAGGTGGAACGTCTGGAAGGGTTCCCTTTTGTTGAATTGGGGTTTGGATAAAGGGAATTTTGTAACCCTCGGATATGATCGACTGTACCAATTTGTCTTGAGTAATGGAAAGCCAGGCTTTTGGGTACAGCGACAATCTTCCCCCGACTGCCTCCGAAGGTGGACAATCGGGCAACATCTCAGGGATGCTGGAAGGGTTTGTCAGAGAGAGGCTCCCTGCTACCCTGATTCTGCGGACCCCCTCTGCCCCTAGGGCGGCGTCTGTTGTTGTTACCCTCTCTGCCTCTGGGGGTAAACTGACCTCGTGCGCCAGGCGTGACTCCTTGAGATTTGCGGAACCACATTTTCCCACCCTTCTGACCCTTAGGGTATGGTTTTGAAGGGGTGGAGAAACAGACTCCTACGGCAGAAAGAGTCTTGCCATCTTGTTCGCATCTGGTCAAGGTGTCTTTCACTTGAGGTCCGAACAAGGTCGAACCACCAAAAGGGGAATTTGTGAAGGACGCCTTGAAGGGGTCTGCAAAATTACAAAGCCGCATCCAGGTGTGACGGCTTAATGCCACTCCTGTGCCTGCGGCCCTACTCACTCCATCGGCTGCATATGAAATGAGCCGCATGGAGGAGTTAACAATAGAGTTTAGGGTTCCTAGCTGTGAGTTAATTTTATCCTGGGACCCAGCAGCTGACGGATCCTGTAAAACGTCTCCCAACTCTTTGAGAACATCTCTCTGAAGGCGTGTGAAGTGACACAAGTAATTCAGCTACCGCATGGCAAAGGTCGCTGAAGAAAACATCTGCTTACCGTACCTATCCATAGTCCTAGAATCCTTGTTAGGAGGATGGATAGGTACTGAAGGATCGGCTAGTTCCTTCTTGGTGGCTGCAGCCACCACCATGGCATCAACCGGGACACCTTTTGTCAAAAATTGCCTACCAGCTGGGGCCGTAATAAATTTAGAAGGCCTCCGAGGAGTGGGTTCCACTGAATCCGGGGCCGTCCACGCCTTCCGAGCCACCACATCCATAAGGGGGTCGAAAGGCGGAGACACCCAGGAGGTGGAGGGTCGAGAACCAAACGCCTCCAGGTAAACAGACTCGTCCTCGGAAGGATTAAGGGAAGGCCAGTTCCCCCTCTGCTTAAGGATTTCAAGGATGTCTGAGAAAGAGACATCCTCAGAGGGGGACTTTGGGGATCCCTCCGACTCATCCAAGTCAGTATCAGATGTAATGGACTCGGGGGAGTCCACATGTTTCCTCTTAAATGTCCTCTTACGCGGAGGTTCACCTGACGGGTCAGGAGAAGCCTTGGAAGAGGAAGATATTCCCAGTGGGGAAACCTGAGGCATTGGATCTCTGGGCCCGGGAGCAAGAGAGTGGGAAGAGACATCAGCAGGCACTGTAGTGGGAGGAGCTGATGGAGCTGACTGTTGACCATGCCCTGGGGCTAGTACGCTCCTCATCAACTGGAAGGCTCCCCTATCAGAGAGGCCAGAGTGCTCCAGCTCCGAAGAGGTAGGAACCCCAGGCCGCACCGACAGGGACGGCTCCGAGGCTGATGTCAGGGCCGAGCTCACCAGCGCCGACGCTCCAAGAGGGAGAACGGGGTCGGACAAGGGTCTGATGCCACTTGCCCCCTCGGAGCCGGCGAGAGAGACCAGGCGCCCAGATCCCTCCAATGAAGGCATCAAGGAGGAGATCGGAGCAGAGGACGATGGAGCCGAAGGGGGAGGTATCGGCTCCGACGCCACAACAGTCACGGCTCCGAGGAGCTCCGGCTCCGAACTCTGAAGGAGAGTCGAAGGAGGAATATTAGGTGGAGTTGTAATAGCCGCTGTCTGATGAGACGGACTATGGAGCATTTGGGCCAATGCCTGAGACTTTAACAGTCTACTCACCACTCTCTCAAGGTCATGGTCAGAAAGCCTGGACGACCGAGAAGATCGGCTCCGATGGCTCCGCTCCGAGAGCAGGGGTGATCTCGGAGCCGAATGGATGGACTCCAATGATGGGGATCTGGACCTCTTTCTGGAGGTAGATGGAGTCGAAGGAGCCGAAGATACGTCGGCTCCAGCCGGAGCCGACCGTGAGTGTAAGGACTCAGCAGTATTGGCGCCGAGTGGAGCCAATACTGGAAGCTGCGACACAGAAGGATCGGCTCCAGCCGGAGCCGATCTTGCCACAGAAGATGAGCCAGTAGCCGAAGGCTTACGACTCAGAGCCAACAGTTTTGCTGGCTTCGAGGGCTTCCCCGGCACAGACTTAGTCGGGGAGCCCTCGGGCTTTAACAAGCCCCTTAATATTAATTTGTTCCTGCGCTCCTGCAAGACTCTTGGGCTGAATGGATGGCACATAGAACAAGAGTCCTGCAGGTGCAGGGGTCCCAGGCAGTAAACACAAGAAGTGTGACCGTCTGTCAGAGACATTTTCTGACAGCACGAGTCACACTTCTTGAAGCCTGAGACCTTTGCCTCCTTCGACATATCGGTGTCGAAGTAGTACTGGAAAAAAAAGACACACACACACAAACACTCCAAAAACAAACTAATAAAAAATTAGGGATACCGGGGTACAAACACACCCAAACACACCACAGAATCCCTGACAAGAGTTAGGAAACTGGCAGGCTTAAGGCCTAACCTGGGGGGGGGGGGGAGTATAATTAGGGATAGGGAAATACAAGGTACTAACGGGGAAAAAGGTTTAAATTAACCGCTAAGTATTTAACAAGAAAAAAAAGGAAATACTTCATGCTGAAGTAATAGCCATCAGAAAAATTGTTTTCCAAGCCAATAATTTTAAATCACAATTTGCTGAAGGCTCAAACGGAGAATGAGTCAAATGAGATAATACAAAATTCAAATCCGAAGGGGCAAAAGGACTTCTGTAAGGTGGTTTCAGCAACAAGATTCCTTTTAAATACATTTTACAAAACTTCATGACAGAGGAACCATTCTCTCCAAGACGATAATTAGAAATTGCAGCTAAGTGAACTCTTACAGTAGCTGAAGCAGCTCCTTCATTAAACAGTTTTGTTAGAAATTCCAAAATGAAGTGCAGTGGAGCAGTGAAAGGCTCAACATCCTTTTCCATGGCCCACATGTCAAACCTTTTCCACTTGCTTTTGTAAAGATTTGTGTGGAAGATTTATGTGAGGAAAGCAAAATTTGTCTTGCTGGAGAAGATACAAGAGGATGCCTGGTTATCACTGGAATCAGAGCAGCCATGCTGTCAATTTAAGATTTTTTTCAAATCCAGAAGAATCATTCCTTGCGAATGTGAAAGCAGATCTGGCACTGGGTCCAGAATCCATGGATCTTCCTAAAGATGAGGCCAAAGAAAGGGAAACCAAATCTGTTGGGGCCAGTAAGGGGCAATAAGGATGATTGTTCTCTTCAACAAACTTGTTTTCTGTAACACTTTGGGAATCAAGGGAGTTGGAGGATAAGCATAAAGAAGTCCCGGGAGCCAAATGTGTACCAGTGCATCCCTTGGTAACTCCCCCCAAAAAGGGATTAGGCCAAAGTAGCTGCTACATTTCTTGTTCATGGGTAATGCAAAGAGACTGCAGCAAGGCTGACCCTGTTTCTGGAAAACTTTTTCCGCAACTTCTTGTTTGAGAGACCATTCGTGAGGCATCAGAATTGCCCTGCTGTGCTTGTCTGCCATCACGCTGGATTTCCCTGGAATGTGCATTGCTATCAGAAAGTGGTTGGAAGATGTCGTCTATTGCCAAAATTGAAGGGCTTCCCGACAAAGGGGATATAATCTGGTTTCTCCCTGTTTGTTGATGTACCAGACTACCAACAAATTGTCTGACTGGACTGCTACTGTTCCCCAAGAAATAGAGTCTTGAAAGGCCTGTAATGTTAGAGGAACTGCTCTCATCTCTAGAACATTTACATGCAGATGGGCCTCATGGAAGGACCAAATGCCTTGGACTATCCTTCCCACCCTATCTGGGAAGCACCCGTGATCACAGTGGCCTGGGGCTGACTGGGTGCAAATGGATGACTTGACTTACTTGGTCTGAATAAATACACCAATGAAGATCCTTCCTGCATACATCAGTTCTCAAGATATTGTGAGACACTGGAAAATCCAGAAAGGACCATCGGGTCGACAACAACCATTGCAAAATTTGCATATGAAGGTGGGCTAGAGGTACCAATACTACTGAAGCTGCCATCATTCCCAAGATTTCAAGTATTAATTTTGCAGATGCACTTTTCTTGCAAATAAGAACCTAGCCTGAATCTCAATGAAGTAATTCTGTCAACTGGAAGTCTCGCTATAATTTTTCTTGTATCTTAAGTGTGCTCCTATGAAAATCAGATTTTGACGGGGTTCTAGAGCAGATTTCTCTAAATTTATGGTGATTCCTAGATGACAGTGAAGACTTACAGTAGTTTCTCTTGCCCTTAAGAGTTGATGCCTGGTTGTGGTAGTCAGGAGGCAGTCATCTAGGTATGGAAACACTCGGAATCCTTGCCAGCTCAAGTGAGCCACAACCACTGCCATGCATTTGGAGAACACTCTGGGGGCTGTAGTGAGGCCAAAGGGCAGGGACTGAAACTGGTAATGACTGGCTCCCAGTTGGAAGCGCAGATGCCTTCTGGAGCACCTGTCCATTTTTATATGGTAGTACACATGCTGAAGGTCTACAGAGCACATTCAATCATTTTTTTCCTACAAACTTGTTTAGTTTGTTGAGATCCAGAATAGGTCTCCAGTCCCGTTTTATTTGGCACCAAAAATAATCTTGAGTTAAGTTCCAAATCCTCGTTGGTCTGAGGGGACTTCCTGGATGACTCTTTTGTTTAGCAACGTTTGAACTTCTGTAGTTGCTTGGTCTCTTTGACCGGGTGGTGAACCTGGGATTCTTTTGCTTAGAGGAAGGGGATGGGCGAAGATAATGAAATAACCTCTGGATATGATTTGAAGCACCCATTTTTCATTTGTAATGTGAAGCCAGGCCTGCAGGTGTAGAGACAGCCAACCCCCGATTGCCTCCAGAGGTGAGCAGTCGGGCCTCTCTTCAGGAGTGCTGAAACGGCTCAGCAAAGAAAGAATCTCTAGAGCCCTCCCTGATTCTGTGAGCCTTCCCGGCCACAAGGGCAGCATCTTCCATTATTGTTCCCTCCTCTGCCTCTGGGAGAAATTTCACCTACTGTGTCCTGGAAAGACCATTGAGACATTGGGAACCACATCTTTCCTGCTACCTTTTTGACCTTTGGGATAAGGTCTGGTCAGAGTGCAAAAATTTACTCCAACAGCAGACAAGGTCTTGCCTTCTTGTTCAGACGTCTGAGTGGAAGACGAAACGGAACCAGACTTGGAGGATTTCTTGCCACCTGAAATAGCTTCAGCAAAGGGGCCTTGGAAAACACTTTTAAGCATATGCTTGTTACCCTTTTCTAACAGAGCTCTCTTGTTGAAGGCATGACACATACTGCAGGACTCCTGCAGATGTAGCGGCCAAAAACTATTAACACATAGCGTGTGAGAATCACTAAAGGGCATTTTCTTTCCACACTGAGTACACTTCTTAAAACCTAACGGTTTGCCTCTCTCGTCCGTTTGAGACATATTGAATAAACAAAAAAGTACAACCAACAACCACAAACTTTAGCTAACTACACAATGTAAACTGGAAATCTAGAGAAGTGCTAATAAAAACAATGGACACTCTAAAACCAACAGGAAGAAAAAAAAGTACACTAAAACTAGCAAACAACTCTATTTTTTTTTTGTATGTAAAAGAAGGGGAAGAAAAACGCTGTAAATAACACACGGACATTAGGAGGATAGGAAGGGTATAAATCTACAAAAGAATACAAGAGTAATCACTGCAAGCTAACAAGAGTTTAACAATATGAGGAGATTATAAGAAATATACAGAAAAAACTTCTCACTTAGCCCAGAGCTAGTGAAGGGACTACGTCCCCAGCAAAGCGGCAAATCAGATCTGAGGTAATGGGGAAGTGCATTCTGGGAAGGGTAAAATGCCCAAGAGCTTAGTTGGAGGCCACAAGCTTCTATATAAGGCCGAGACGGATCCAACTGATCGGATCCGATCCCTATGTGAGATAAAGGCGAGATTGACAACACACTGAAAAATTTGAAGCAAAGACTACGTTATAAAGAAGTTAATTACAGACCTATAAATAAAGTGACTAAAAGTTCCAAGGTAGGTTCCTTCCCTTGTTTCAGTTGTGTGAAATGTGTATATAAAGCATATTTTCTACATCCAGTTATACATAAAAAATATGAACTATGATGCTTTGCCACCTGTGTTACAGAAAATATAGTGTACTTTGCTACCTGCTCAGGTTCAGCATTTTATGTAGGGAAATGTGTGAGAAAATTGAAAAGATAGAATCAATGAACACGTTTGATATCAGTATTAATGTCTTAACTAATGCTTTATCTAAACATTTTATAGAAACAGACATGAATCATAAGTTTAAATTTAAGATGTTGCAACTACTGAGTATAAATGGATTTTAAAACTAAAGACAAAATTCCAGGACTGAATGCAGCTACTGGCCTCAAACCTGTATTAAAAGAAAAACAGATGAAATTGTAACTACTGATAAAGTTTTAACTAGATTTTAAATGTTTTTGTAAAGTAATACAATTCTTAAGCATACACTGAGAATGTATTGCTTTAAGGAGATAATTATGTAATTATATAAGCATTTTGTTAGGCTGGTTGTGTCTTCTTGTGTACTTGAAAAGAGTGTCGTGGTTAAGTTAGTTTTCAGGGTTATACCTGAAAACTTTGCAGAATTTTATTTGAAGTGTTATTAAAGTTATTTTCTCTTGACTTTTTGGGTCTGACTTTGTTGGTTTTTTGTTGCTGTATTGTTTAGCCATTGACCACATTTACACAGTTTTTGCTGGTTATTTTCTTGTTTTCTATTGCAACAGGAATCTGAGCAATATCTTTCAAGTGTAGATGCACCAAAATATTTGGAGGAGGAATGACAAGTAACAACATTTATAAGGACAACATTTTGAACTCTGAAACTTTCACAAACATGCTGAAAATGGCTGAGAACTGGTCTCTGAGAGAGGACCTTCTTTGTCACCAAAAAAATTCTTGAATAAAATTCTTTCCCCACTGATCTGAAGGGACTGGTTCTATGAATCACACAGAAAGCTTTAGGTTGACGACTGCAGTAGAGATGCCAAAAGGGAAGGTGAAGAACCAGGCTCTGGCACATGTTTAAAGTGGTGGAAGGATGGGGAGGGATGAAGAGGAATGCTAATATAATCATTCTGTATTACTGGACAGTCCTGTTTTCTGAAAGGTTTCCTCCTCATCATCTTCTGAACCTTCCTGCCACTTCTTGTACATTGGCTTGTTAGAAATGTCTTGATGCAGTGTATTTCGCTTTTTGTAAAAAGAAAAAAAGAAGTTGTGTACTCACCAGAACGTTCCAGCTGTGTTGTCAGTCTTCATTTATCCTTGATATATGGGACTCGATTCCGAGGCTCGGAAACAGCTCGATCGTTACATCTCGCACAAACCCAAAACTCCTCAGCCAAGTTCCTACTCAGAATGCCTCTGTCTAAATTAACTCAGATAGAGTTTGCAGCTATAATAAAAGACTAGGAAAAAAGGTAATACTATAACCACTGAAGAGGCTATGCCCAAGATCATACACAAGGAGACAAAAAGCCAGGACTAAGGAACATTCCTCAAGGAGTCTGAAGGAGTGGGAAGGAGGGTGGAGTGTCAAGGATAAATGAAGATCGACAACAAAGATGGAACATTATGGTGAGTACATAACTCCTTTATCTGATGTTGTCAATCTTCATTTCTCCTTGTCATATGGGACAGAGTCCCCAGCTACCTTGTATCTTGGGGGACCTTATGAAAGGATATTCTTGAGCACCATAGAACCAAATGACACTCTCTCCCTGGAGACCAGATACACCTTGTAATGAGTAATAAAGGTATTTGGAGGAGCCCGCGTCGCAGCTGCATATATGTCATCTATGGAAGCCTTGGAGTGAAAAACAGCAGACGTGGCTATAGCTCTTGTGAAGTGTGCTCCAACTGGGACTGCCAGTTTGAGGTTTTTCCTGTTGTAGACAACGGTAATGCATTCTCTTAACCACTCAGACAATGTGACCATAAAAAATTATTTACCAATGGAAGGCTATGAAAAGGAAACAAATAACTGGTATGACTTACTGAAATATTTAGTTCTGTCGCGATAAAAACACAATTGTCCGTGGACATCCAATAGATGTAAGCAGTATTCTCACTTCTTGGAAAAATTAGGGAAGAACACTGGCAATTGAATGGATTGATTAATGTTAGTCTCAGATACGACCTTTGGAAGAAAGGATAGATTAGTTCTCAGTGATACCCTGTTGTGAAGGCTGCCAGTCTAGCCAGATAGGATTTTATACATAATTCTGTCATTTGTAAATATGAATGCTGAATTACAGACTTGTTTTCTCAATTGAAAGAAAATACTGTGGAATGTTGAACTACAAGCTTGTTTTCTTAAATGAAAGAATATGCTGTGAAATGTTGAACTTAAAACAATGTAGCAACATTGCCCTCTGCTGTAAAGAAGGCTAAGTCTTTGAAGTTAAAATTATTTTATGTCTGTCCCTTTGAAGTTAAAATTTGGAGTCGATGAGTCTGCAGTGAAGCACCCTGCCTATTGTTTTAACTTAACGAATAATTACTAGAGTTTACATATGAAATGTCTTTTATGGCTGCAGTTTCCTGCAGGTTCAAGATAACAAAATAATTTAGTATTTGTCAGCCCGGGGACCCCAGGAAAGTGTAAAAATGATGTAATGGGAATCAGGACTGAAGATAGCAATTTAAACAGAGAGAATCAGAAGGCATTAAGCATTTTGGTCCCGACCATCCAACTCATGGGCAATCTGCCTGTTTTCTTATGTAAGTTATCTTAAACTTATTTTTTCTTTTAGAAATAGATAGGAACTAGAAAGATTAGACTAAGTGTTTCTCTGTGATGTCAGAACTGTACTACTGAATTATTTCAAGTATTTCTCTGTGATCTCTGAACTCTTGACTAGCACTGTGTAGTAAGAAGTATCGTCTTGTGTTTTTATTATTTGTTATTAAATATTTTAAAACCTTTCAACTGTGGCTATTTTGTGTACAGATAATTTAAGCTCTAGAGTACATTGCATACTTATAGTGATTACTATACCAAGTCACGCTAATAAGCCTTGATTGTTTGGTTATACTACCAATTGGATAATAATATTGCACAGTAATAATTGGACACCCTTTTCAGGGCCTTTGAGTAGCTGATAATTATTAGTGGGTGGTGGCAGGGTACTACCGTATAGTCTGGAAAAAGGGGGCACAGCTGGAGAACCTGTGCCATCCTTCCCCAGGAGTGTCTGTGTGGTTGTATAAACTCTTCTCAAAGTGTGTGAGTGTGTGCGTGTCAGCCATTTGGGCAAGGACACAAGGCACTGGTTGAACAGAAAGGGTGCTAGAGGTTTTAGCTTGCCCATTAGGCTGAGATCTGGACCCTATAGCTGTGCCAGTGGGGAGTCTTATTGGGGACCTGGAAAGCAAGGGCGTGACCAGCCCCAGACTGACTGTGATCTGTGTGTGCTCTTAAAGGAAATTGCACTTTACTGTGTGCATTTGTTATCCTTTCCTCATACATGAGATGCCCTCTCTGGTGTTAGTGGTGAGGATTGAGGCTCCTTGATTGCTGGGCCAGGGCACGGGCATTACATTTGTGGTTTGGCAGCGGTGGGATATCCACATCACATATTAATTTGGTGGCAAATACTAATTGGCTTGTAGTGGTGTGGGCAGAGTGAAATCCTGTAACTTGTGTACAGTGAGCTTTGAAAGTGTTTTGTACTCTAAAATAGCCATGCAGTGAATACTCAGAATTCAGATCACAACTGTTTTATTTCTTTTGTTAGCTTAGTTAGTCAGGGTGAGCAGGCAGCATGCCAGCAGAGGAGTATGGAAAGCTGACAAGGAGCCAGCTGGCAGAGATCTGCCAGGCTAGGGGACTGGTGCATTGAAACCTGACTAAGGCAGACCTGACTGCAGCCTGGTTACAGCTGCATCAGAAAACAGCAACCAGGAGGACAATCAGACTGGCAGTGGAGATATAATACCCTCGGAGAATGGACAGCTCAACCTTTCTACAGTGGACTTAAAAATCCAGCTGGAGCTAAAGAGACTTGAGTTGAAGGCCAGGCACGTGGAAACAGAAGCAACTGAGAGACTGAGGAATCTAGAGGCTGAGGAAAATGCGAAACTGTTACATCTGGACGCTGAGGAAAAGGAGAGACAGAGGCAGCATGAGAAGGAGATGCTGACTCTTCACCAGAGTCATGGAGATAATGGGGAAGGGAGTAACTGGACCCCAGAAGCACAAAAGGTCAGTTAATTTCTTCTGCAGTTTAAAGACGGGGATAATTTTGATAGTTTCATTCATATGTTTGAGTGGGTATGTAAACATTATGATGTTGACCAAGGGCTTTGGGTACGGTTCCTGGCCCCCTTACTCCATGGTAAAGCTGTAACTGCATTATCTAAAATGTCTGACACTGCATGTTTTGATTATACTGCTGTAAAAAAATTGTCAATTAGAGTTTTTTTAAGCAAACACCTGAAACGTATAGGAAAAAGTTTCATAAGCATAGATGCAAGGCAGATGAAAGTGTATGTGAATATGTTGGCGAATTGAGCACTTATTTCCATAGGTTGGTGAGTGGATGTCAGGTCACAACTTTTGAAGGGCTAGCAGACCTTTTGGTGAGGGAACAAGCCCTTAGCATGTTGCCTGAGGACATGAGGATCTAGTTAGCTGATAGACAATGTGATACTCCAGATGAGTTGGGGAAGAAGGGAGACGTATACTTGGCAAGAAGGGCAGCCCTGCACAGGAAGAGGACCCCCAGTACTGCTCATGGGTCTAAAGGAACCCATGGTGGGCAGCACAGACTGCCCCAATAGAATCTGCCAGTAGCAGGGGAAGCCCTAGTTCAGTTACTCAGTTACATGTCCAGGGCGTCTATATCACGTAATCGAACTTCTAAAATGTCGAACACCATAAGTTCAAACTTGGAAGATCGAAATGTGATAGCATCGAAACATCAGAACAGCGAATTTTTTCCCAGGGAAAAAATTTGCTGTTCCGAAGAACATACACACACAACACAAGCACATCAAAAACCTTATAACCCTACACTAAATCTTACATACACAACTATCTGTGCACTAACCTTAACCCAAACCCTAACCCTAAGGTCCATCACTATCGCACACTTACATTACCCGCACCCTAGCCTTAAGGTCCATCACTATCTCACACTTACCTTACCCGCACCCTAACCCTAAAGTCCGTCACTATCGCACACTTACCTTACCCGCACCCTAACCCTAAAGTCCATCACTATCGCACACTTACCTTACCTGCACCCTAACCCTAAAGTCCGTCACTATCGCCCACTTACCTTAACCGCACTTTAATCCCAAAGTCCGTCACAATCGCACACTTTCCTTAACCCGTTCCGTAAATTTCGCACCACAGTGGAGAAAATGTTGAAGCCACAGAAACATCCAACCAAATTCTTTCCCTGGGAAAGAATTCAGACTTCCGCGGCTTCAACATTTTCAACTTTCGAACTTCCAAGTTCGAACTTCTGGTGCTCATCCATCTGGAAGTTCGATTACATGATAAGAACCCCGTCCAGGAGCAAGGGTTAAATGTTTTGAATGCAACCAGTGGGACTATGTGGCATACAGGTGTCCGTGGAGGCAAGGTGGGGAACCAAAGGTGAGGGAGCCAGTAAGTGGGAAAGACAAAATGCCAACAGTAGGTTGTCTTGAGACAACAGGAGTACCGAACTATCATCATGCAGATGTCCTGATTGGGAAGGATTTGGATTAGGCAGTACCATATGCGTATGCAGTTACACACAGTCAGGCTAGGAGACAAGCATATGGGTCTGGTAGCCTGGGGAAGACCCAGACAGACTGCATACTTGCAGCTAGGACTGGTGAGGTGGTTACTCCAGGGGGGAGCTACTCTGTAGCAGTGAGACTGACTGTGAGCCACAGCTGCTTGTGGGTACTGATGGTCCCTTGGACAGAGTGACTGCAAAGGTAGAGGTGAGTAGAAGTACCCAGGCTGACAGTGAGGCACCACTGTCAGAGGATGCCAGACATCCTGTGGAAGGGGAACTGGGAAGGGTTACAAGGAGAGAGTTGAGACAGGCTCAGCTCTCAGACCCTACATTGCAAAGCCTGAGGCAGGTAGCTAGGGAGGCACCTGATTCTCAAGGAAAGGGGGAATCTGTATACTGGGACAAAGGGTTACTATACAGAGAGTGACCCCTGAGGGAGAGCTAGAAGGTGAGAGAGTACAGCAATTGGTAGTGCCTACAGCCCACCATCTGGCGCTTCTAGCCATAGCCTATGATATTCCCTTTGCAGATCATATGGGTATAAAATGTACAAAGAGGTGTATTATGCAGAACTTCTATTGGCCTGGAATGTCCAGAGATGTAACAGGGTACTGCAGGACCTGTAAGCAGTGGCAAAAGGTTGGTAAGGCAGGAGACAAGGTGAGAGCTCCTTTGATGCCTTTGCCTGTGATTGAGGAGCCATTTCAGAGGGTAGCTATGGATATTGTGGGTCCTCTGAGTACCCCAAGTTCCACAGGGAAAAAGTATATCCTAGTGGTAGTGGATTATGCTACACGATACCCTGAGGTAGTGGCTTTGTCCTCCATTGAGGCAGAGAAGGTGGCAAATGCTTTGTTGGAGATTATCAGCAGGGTAGGTTTCCCAAAAGAAATACTGACTGACAGAGGTGCCAATTTCATGTCAGACCTGCTGGCTTGTCTGTGGAAGTCCTGTGGGGTGAAGCATATGAAGACCACCCCCTACCATCCCCAGACAAATGGTCTTGTTGAGAGGTTAAACTCTACAATCAAGTCCATGCTACGGGCATTTACAGATCAGTTTAAGAGGGAGTGGGACAAATATTTGCCCCATCTGTTGTTTACTTACATAGAGGTTCCCCCAGGAATCCACAGGTTTCGTCACCCTTTGAGTTGCTGTATGGGCATAAGGAGAGGGAACCCCTAGATTTAATTCGAAATGAGTGGGAAGGTGAGTGCAAGTCTCACAAGATGTCTGTTGTGGCATACGTACTAAACCTCAGGACAAGGCTCAGGGAACTCATGGGCTTGGCCCAGAAGAACCTAGCAGAAGCCCAACAACAGAAAAAGTTGTGGTATAACAGGAATGCTCGAGCTAGGGAGTATGCTGTGGGGCAGGAGGTACTAGTTCTCATTCCTGACAGACACAACAAGCTGCAGGCAGCTTGGGAGGGACCCTACAAGGTGGTAAGAAAGGTAAGTGATGTTAATTACATGGTGGACTGGAGAAGGCAGGGGCACAAATTGTACCATGTTAACATGATGAAACCTTATCATGACAGGGAGGTCCTTGTGCTGAGCATTTGCAGTGGATTGCAGGAAGAGTCTGAGGGAGATCTGGGGACTGATTTCCTCAGTGAGGCTCAGGGTGACACCTCAGTGGAAGGGGTAGCAATGTCCCAGCAGCTATCAACTACCCAGGTTCGAGAAATACGAGCAGTGTTACAGGAATTTGGGGACATGTTCACTGGGAAACCAGGGTGCACCCACCTGGGGCAGCACTAGGTGGATACAGGACTCCAAAGGCCTATTAGGCAGGCCCCTTAGAGAGTGCCTGAGAGAGTCAAACAGACTCTGAAAGAGGAGATACAGGAGATGCTGGAACTAGGGGTGATTCAAGAGTCCAACAGTCCCTGGGCCTCCCCAGTGATGCTGGTGCCAAGGAAGGATGGCAGTACCAGGTTCTGTGTGGACTACAGGAAATTAGTCACACAGAGTCAGATGCTTACCCCATGCCTAGGACAGATGAGGCCCTAGAGCAGCTGGGTGGGGTTAAGTATCTTGTAATCATTGATCTAACCAAGGGTTACTGGCAGGTGCCCTTGACTCCCAGTGCTAGGGAGAAGTCAGCCTTTGTGACTCCTTTTGGCTTGTATGAGTTCACAAAGATGCGCTTTGGGATGAAAAATGCCCCAGCGACTTTCCATAGGCTGGTAGATCGTATCCTAGCAGGAGCAGGAGGGTTTGCCCTTGCTTACCTAGATGATATTTCCATCTACAGCCATTCCTGGCCACAGCACTTTCAGCATGACAGGAGGTGCTGGGCAGACTACAGAGGGCAGTGTTGACCATTAAGCCAGGAAATGTCAGGTGGGTATGGCGGAGGTCTCCTACCTAGGACATAAAGTGGGGAGTGGTAAGATAAGGCCAGAACCTGCCAAAGTGGAAGCCATTCAGGCACGGCCTACACCTGTTACTAAAAAGCAGGTGAGGGCATTTTTAGGGACAGCAGAGTACTACAGAAAGTTAATCCTCAGTTATAGTACCATAGTTGCTCTCCTCACAGACCTGGCAAGGAAGAACAGGCCAGATAAGGTAGTGTGGACCCCAGCATGTGAGCAGGCATTCCAGAAGCTTAAAGAAGCTTTGGGAGGACCCCTGTGTTAGCCAGTCCAGATTACAGCAAATAATTTGTTGTGCAGGTGGATGCTTTGAACCATGGGGTGGGGGCTGTACTTAGCCAGATTTCTTCAGAGGGGGAAGAAACCCAGTGGTTTATCTCAGTCGTAGGCTCCAACCTAGGGAGGAATGCTATGCAACTGTAGAAAAAGGAATGTCTAGCTATAGTGTGGGCATTGCAGAAACTTCAGCCTTATCTGTATGGAAGGAAATTAACTGTTATGACAGATCACAACCCCCTAACATGGTTAAACAGAGCCAGCCAGCAAAATGCCAAGTTGCTAAGATGGAGCCTAGGGTTGCAAACATATATGTCAGTGCAGCACCGCAGTGGGAGTAGCACTGCCAATGCAGATGAGCTCTCAAGATAGGGAATGGGGTAGGTATACTCAGATAGACCTGACCCTCTCAAGCAGCGTTTTTCAAGAGTTACTTGAAAATTTAGCTTGAGTTCTCGGGGGGTTTGAAGGCTGCCAGTCTAGCCAGATAGGATTTTATACATAATTCTGTCATTTGTAAATATGAATGTTGAATTACAGACTTGTTTTCTTAACTGAAAGAAAATACTGCGACATGCTGAACTACAAGCTTGTTTTCTTAAATGAAAGGATATGCTGTGAGATGTTGAACTTAAAACAATGTAGCAACATTGCCCTCTGCTGTAAAGAAAGCTAAGTCAAGCATTTATTGTCTGTTCTTTGAAGTTAAAATAATTTCATGTCTTCCCTTTGAAGTTAAAATTTGGAGTTGATGAGTCTGCAGTGAAGCACCCTGCCAATTGTTTTAACTTAAGGAATAATTACTAGAGTTTACATACGGAATGTCTTTTATGGCTGTAGTTTCCTTCAAGTACAAAAATAACAAAATAATGTAGTATCTGTCAGCCTGGGAACCCCGGGAAAGTGTAAAAAATGATGTAATGGGAATCAGGACTGGATAGCAATTTAAACAGAGAGAATCAGAAGGTATTAAGCATTTTTGTCTTGACCATCCAACTCATCAGCACTCTGCCTGTTTTCTTATGTAAGTTATCTTAGACTTGTGTTTTCTTTTAGAAATAGCTAGGAACTAGAAATATTAGACTAAGTGTTTTTCTGTGATGTCAGAACTGTACTAATGAATTATTTTAAGTATTTCTCTGTGATCTCTGAACTCTTGACTAGCACTGTGTAGTAAGAAGTATTGTCTTGTGTTTTTATTATTTATGATTAAATATTTTAAAACCTTTCACATGTGCTGTTTTGTGTAGAGATAATTTAAGCTCTAGAGTACTTTGCATACTTATAGTGATTACTCTACCAAGTCACTCTAATAAGCCTTGACTGTTTAGTTATACTACCAATTGGATAATAATATTGCACAGTAATAATTGGACACCCTTTTCAGGGCCTTTGAGTAGCTGATAATTATTAGTGGGTGGTGGCAGAGTACTACAGTATAATCTGGGAAAAGGAGGCACAGCTGGAGAACCTGTGCCAACCTTCCCCAGGAGTGTCTGTGTGGTTGTATAAACTCTTCTCAAAGTGTGTGAGTGCGTGCGTGTCAGCTACTTGGGCAGGGACACGAAGCACTGGTTGAACAGATAGTGTGCTAGAGGTTTTAGCTTGCCCACTAGGCTGAGATCTGGACCCTATAGCTGTGCCAGTGGGAGTCTTATTGGGGACCTGGAGAGCAAGGGAGCAACCAGCCCCTTACTGACTGTGATCTCTGTATTCTCTTAAGGGAAATTGCTCTTTACTGTGTGTATTTGTTATCCTTTCCTCATGTATAAGACACCCTCTCTCGTGTTAGTGGTGAGGACTGAGGCTTCTTGATTGCGGGGCCAGGGCACGGGCGTCACACCTGTCTTTATGTAAAATCAATATGGAGGTTTTGAAAATAACGCATGAATCTCTGAAATCCTCTTAGTGGATGTAATAGCTATGAAGAAAATGCCTTTTCATGAAAGAAATTTCAAATCACTGGTAGCCGCTGGCACAAAAGGGGAAAAAGCCAAGGATTGCAAAATCATAGTAAGATCATAGGGGACAAGGGGTTCCCTATAAGGAGGTTTTAACCTTAATGTTCCCTTTAGAAAAGCCTTGCACAGCCTATGTGAAATTAAAGATTGCCCTTCAAAACTGTTATGGAAATTAGAAGTAACAGCTAGCTGAACTCTGATGGTAGAAAAAGAAGCTCTGTGTTTGAACAGTGTAGACAAGAATTGCAAAGTCTCTTCAACTGATACCGAGAAAGGATCAGGTTTGTTATCGCGTGCCCATATGGAAAATCCTTTCCATTTGCTGAGGTACAGTCTCCTTGTGGAAGGTTTATGGGAAGCTAGCAAATGTTTCAAATTGGCGAAGATAAGTTATTTCACCTGGGAATTACTAAAGTGAAGCAACCAAGCTGTAAGCTTGAGGTTTTTCAGGTTGAGATGAACTAGTTCCTGATGATGGGACAGGACATCTGGATCCGGGTCCAGAGTTCATGGATGTTGAAGTAGATAAGGCCAAAGAAAAGGTTACCAGACTTGTTGAGGCCAAAATGGGGCAAGGAAAATCACTTTGCTCTTCAATGTTATGCCTTCTTCAAGAAAAGGGATATTAGAGGAACAGGGGTAAAGGCATACAGTAGTCCCGAGGGCCAATCGTGAAGGAGAGCATCTCTCGGGGACTTTCCCTAAGGGGGGATTAGGGCGAAGTAGCTGCTGCACTTGCTGTTCTGGGGGAATGCAAACAGGTTGCAACAAGGTTAGCCCCAGCAACGGAAAATCTCCTTCGACACTCTGGGATTGAGAGACCACTTGTGAGGCAGGAGGATGCATCTGCTCAATTTGTCCACTATCACATTCGAGCTCCCCGGGATGTGATTTGCTATCAGAAAGCTGTTTAAAGAGATTTCCCGTTACCACACTCTGAGAGCTTCTAAACCGGGGGGTAAGAATTGGTTCATCCTTGCTTGTCAATGTACCAGACTACTGACATGTTGTCTGACTGTATCGCAATAGTTCCCAGAGGAAGGACAGTTTGAAAGGCTTGCAATGCTATGAGGACTGCCCTCAGTTCCAGGACACTGATATACAGATTGGCATCTACTGGGGATCAAGTGCCTCGAACAGTCCTTCCCTGAAAATGCCCTCCCACCCAATCTGGGAGGCATCCATGGTCACTATGGTCTGGGGAGGTGGTGAAACAAATGGCCGGCCCAAAAGAATTTCCTTGGATTCCATCCACCAAGATAAATCCTTCTTGCAACAGTTGGTGATTTGGACATGATGAGACAGAGGATGACTGAGGATAGACCACTGGGAGCATAGAAGCCACTGCAGGATTCTCATGTAGACTCTTGCCAGCGGTACTAATGTGATGGTCATCGCCATGAATCCTTGTGCCTGTAAAACTAGTAATACGGGACCATTGTCATTAGACAGAATAAGGTGAACCCTGTGATCTTATTTTATGTAATCTATGAGTAGGAAGGGAAGCTATGGAAGAGGTTGTATTGCAGTAGGCCCCTATGAATTCCAATTGTTGGGTCAGACTTAATTGCGACTTGGTGAGATTCACCGTTATACCCAGACGAGAACAAGTGCATAGGGTGAAATCTCTTGTCTGTTCCAGCAGATGCCTGGTGAAGGCAGCAAGGAGCCAGTCGTCCAGATATGGAAGCATTCGGAATCTGTGCTGTCTCAGCTGAGCTTCTACTGCTGCCATACATTTGGTGAACACCCGGGAGGGGGTTGTGGTGAGACCAAAAGGTAGAGCTCGGAGCTGATAATCACTGGCTCTCATCTGGAAGTGGAGAAACCTCCTGGAGCATTTAACTAAATTTATGCGGTAACACACATCCAGGAGTTCTACAGAGGACATCCAATTGTCTTTCACTAAGAAGGGAAGAATAGACTGAACCTTGATCATCTGGAATTTTGTCTGTTGAGCAAACTTGTTCAGAACACTGGGATCCAAAACTAGTCTCCAGTCCCCTGTCTTTTTTGGCACCAAAAAGAACCTTGAGTAGAATCCGGTTCCTATCTGGTCTGGCAGGACTTCTTGGATGATTCTTTTTTTCTAGCAGTGTTTGAATTTCTAGAGCTGCCTGATCCTTCTGACTCAGTGGAACATTGCAGATCTTTCTTCCTAGTGTTGGGGTAAGGGCAAAAGGAATATAGTAACCTCTGGTAATGATCCCTAGCACCCAAGCATCTGTGGTTATCTTTTGCCTGGCTAGTGGATGCAAGGACAGACTTCCCCCTACTGCCTCCAGAGGCAAGCAATCCAGCCTCCTTTTAAGAGTGTTGGTACGGTTTCTCTGAGAAGGAATCTCTGGAGCTCTGATTTTGAGGGCCACCTCTGCCATGTGGTTGGCATCTTCCATTATAGCTCCTCCCTCTGCCCTGGGGGGGAGTCATTACCATGTGTGTCCTAGAAAGGCCCTTGGGTCTTCTTGAACCACATTTTCCTGCTTTTCTGATTTCTTGAATAGGGATGTTGGGGAGTGGAAAATCGTAAGCCCATGGCAGATGGCGTTTTCCCACCTTTTTCACACCTGGCTAATGTATCTTTCACTTTGGGACCAAAAGGGAAAGAGCCGTCAAATGGAGCATTGATGAACAAGACTTGAACTGTTCCACAAACTGTCACAAGCACATCCAGGCATGCCTCATTATGGTTACTCTTGAATGCGCTGCCCTAGTTGTCCCTCCGGCTGCATGTGCTATAAGCCTCACAGATGAGTTAGAAACAGACTCCAGGGTGGCAAGCTGAGAGGCGCCCTTATCTTGTGCTTCATCAGACACAGCTCCTTTGAGGGTATTTGAGAGCTCCTTGATCAGATCCCTCTGAAGTCTAGTGAAGTGTGCCAAGACGTTCAATGACCTCAAGGTAAAGGTCGAAATGGCATAGACCCATTCCCAAATCTATCCATCACCCAAGAGTGATCGTTAGGGGGACGAATAGAGGAACTTTCTTCTGCTAGTTCCTTCTTGGTGGCCGTTGCCACCACCATGGCATCTACTACTAAACCTTTGGCCCAGTGTTGATGGGCCTCTGGAGCTGAAAGAATTTTATCTGGACTCCTGGGGATTGATTCTATGGAGTCAGGGGCCTTCCATGTCTGCTGGGCGATCAGCTTAATATGAGTGTCAACCGGATGGATCACCCTAGAGGTAAATGAGCGAGCACCAAAGGCTTGCATGTACACAGACTCCTCTGAGGATGGGTCTTGGGACTTCCAGCCACCCCTCTATTTTTTTAATATCTTAAGAAAGTCTCCGAAGGAGACATCTTCAGGAGATGACTTGGGGGAACCCTCCCCATCATCAAAGACTGTCTGTGATAGATTCCTCTCAAGGATCAAGGTATTTCCTCTTACACAACCTCTTCCAAGGCACCTCCTAAGTGGGAGCTTCTGTGGAGGAATTGTAAGAGGTGGGGCCCTGTAAGCGGGTGTCTTGCAACTTCAGTGCTCACTGTCCTGGCATGGAGGTTGGTGGAAGCTCTGGACCAGAGGGAGTCCCAAGAAAATGGTCCAATGGGGGAGAAACCAGCTGGGAGCCTGCAGAGGCCAAGGCCCTCTCCACAACTTTTAAAGCAAGTTTTCCAAAAGAGGGATGGGAGCCCAGAATTGGGAAAGACAACCTCGGAACCATGGTCCCACCCTGCTTCAAGGAAACCACCATCAAGGCTGAAGCTGAGGAAGAGTACACAAATGGCATCGTGCAGCTAAGACTCCAGGAGTCCATCGGTTCCAAAGAAACTGAGGAGGTTTGGGCAGAGACTTGGGCTGAAGACATGAGAGCTGTCGCCACCAGGACAGCTGGAATCGGGGAAGTCAGAGCCAAGGTCTCTGAAGCTGCAGTGGTTACAGGAGGAATGTCCTGTGGAGTCCTTGAAGAAAAATGCCCATCTCCAGAGGGGAGTGAAGCCTGGGAAGAAGTGGGAAAAAACCCTTGCCATGAGGAGCTGATTCACCAACCTCACAAGGTCAACTTCCATCAGAATCCTAGAGAAACATACCGACAAGACTGAAGGAGATTCTGGCCTCTCCAAAAATGGACTTGGCAGTTGCCCCACAAACGAGTCTATAGAAAGTGAATACCTGGTCTTAGGAACTGAAAGAAACCATGGTTCCTGGGATATAGATGCCAGTGAAGGAACTGGTGCTGAAAAAATTGTTGGCACTGTAGTAACCAGCACTGAGGAAGGAGGTGTGATAAGAAAGATTGGCACCAAGGTGGATGGTACCGAAACTTGAGGTGCTGAGGGAGTTACTACTACAGCAACTGAAGGGGTCAGTTCCTTAACTTTTGTGGTATCCATCTTCGGTTCCACGGAAGTAGTGGAAACCGAACATTTTGGCTTTTTATGTGCTAGAGCTGAAGAGGACACTGGCATTGATAGACTTTTTCTTTTTTGTGTGCTCAGCTTTAGTCAAAGAGGAGTAAGATGATGATGATGATGACGATGATGAAGACACCTCGGATTTAGCAGCTCTAGGCTGATCCGACAAGGCCTCTTCAAAGAATGTTTTTATTAAAAGGACTTTAGAAAAATCTGAAATAACAAAAAAAAACAATAAATATTTACTTAGCTCAAGGAAATAATCATCTGACGCGTCTTTACTAGAAGAGTGGCAAATGAGATCTGAGGTAATTTAGAGAGAGGCATTCTGGGAGGAACTTGGCTCAGGAGTTTTTGATTCATGGGAGCTGTAAACGGCCAAGCCGGTTCCAAGACTCAGAAAAGAGTCCCATATTTCAAGGATAAATGAAGACTGACAACATCATATCAAAAGTTATGCATTTACCATAATGACAGATCCATGTTGTCTTCTTCTGCCCATCTTAACATGTGGGTATCTTGGAGCCATATGGATCCGAAGCCAGCAAAACTACTTTAGCTTCAAGGCTTAAGCTCCTCTCCTCTTCAATAATGCACCACTGCCCCTACTGCCCTCAGATCCAGTTTACATCCAAGTACATAACTATCAATCCTGAAGTAATATTGTAACCACCAAAATCAATCTAAAAGGCTGCAACCAGACAAGGCACTGGGAAAGTACAGTGTGATCTAGTAAGAGCCATAAAACAATGACAATTTGGATGGGAATGGCTGGTGGGAATGTTGAGATGGATGGAAGAAGATAACATGGATCTATCATTATAGTAAGTAAACAACTTTCATATCTATTGTCTTTTCCATCCATCCCAACAAAAGGGACAGAATTCTCAGCTAGAATAATCTTGGGAGGTAGTAGAGAAGGATCTTCAGTTGAATGGTAGAATCAGAGGAAGCCCTGGACCAGAACTGTAAATCAAGCTTGTAATGAGACACAAACACATGAAGTGTAAGCCATGTATCTGCAGCACGAACATCTGAAAATGGGGAGTCAGTTAAAAAAGGATATGCTCAAACAGCACCTTGTAAGATTCTGTAAAAGGACTGTGATGCCCCAAGATGGCAAGGGGTTGCTCAATAGGGGGGCCATAAAAAGGCACCCCTTAAGGATGTTTCTGATACCCTTAAAAAGCAATGGAAGCATGCTCTTCTCCTCACACGAAAATTAGAAATGGCAGCTATCTTTACCTCAGTCATAGAGTAACTGGCACCCTCACAGAAAAAGCTCACCAGGAAATTCTACTGTTACAGAATTCAACAGCTCCTTTGTCAAATCCCCCTGCAGTCTGGTCAGGTGAGCCGTGTAATTCAGTGTAGACAAGTCATAAGTTGATGAAGTATACACACGCTTCCCAAAACTATACACGGCCCTATATTCTCTATGGGAGGTGGGGGTGGACAGAGATACTTTCCTTGGAGAGTCCCTTTTTAGGGGTTGCCACCACAAGAGTGGCATCCACTGAGGGCTCCTTACTCCAATGTGACCTGTCTTTCAGGGGGACTAAGTTCTTATCCAACTTATGAGGAATTAGTATGACCACATATGATTTCTTTCAACCCCACTGGGACACAAAGTTGACCAAATCCATCCCCCTTAATCATTATCGGTATCTTCAGTTAGGGATTTCTGGGGGGGAGATCTAAACATTTTCTTGGATTTATGCTTCCTATGCTCCCTCATGGGGTGAGAAGCCAGAGGAAGAGTTGGAAGTAGCAGGGAAAGCCCATACATGGGTTAGCCCAAGGATGGCTAATGCCGGCTGTCTCACAGACAGATGATAATGATGTACCAAAGCACTACAAAATGCCAGTGTTAATGCTGGATCCAGGAAGGTACATGGTCACTCCCTCTACAGAGTGGGAGTGAATCTTCTCGAAGGCCTCAAATGCTGAATTAGGTTGCAAGGAGGACTCCCTTGAGTCTGCAGACCTGATAAGCTGTCCCTAAGATGAAGCGCTGCTAGCATCTGAGGCAGAGACTAGAGCCGAGTTGTGAAGGACTAAGGCCCAAAGAAGCAAGGAAGGCTTAAAAAAAACCCCTGAGAGTTGATCCCTAATCCTGGTGCCATGGCAGCGACTTCTTGACTCTGTGACCCATACAGATCTGAAATGGCCAGAGATGAAAGAGTCAAGGAAATTTTCAGAGTGACAACACCCAAGTCAATGGCTCTGGCAGGGAAACCTCGCTGGAAGTACTCGAATCCAACAACTGGACTGGAGAAGGAAAAAATGGGAGTAGTAAAACAAGGTTTCGACACCCTACAGCAGGAGGAGTGGCAAGAATCCACAAGTTTATCTAGATCTTCAAAAATGTCCTCCTCATTGTATCTAGATCCACCTTAGATAGGTTCCTAGAAGACTGCACTGACCTAAATGAAGAAGTCACCAAGGAAGGTCTAAGGATCAATACCCATGTCTTATCTGGAGGAAGAGTTCATGACGACATCCTAGGTGTGGATGGCACGGGTGAAAATTCCAGATCCAAAAGACTCAGAGCAGCAAGAGATTATCAAAATCTGATCCGACCCTAAAGCCTATTAGGGGAAATCCACGTCTGAGAACTGGGAAACCTTTGGAGCAGAGCCTTGAACAACAGAAGGGTCTAGAGACCTCCTCTTAGATTCCTTGGATCTCTGTCCCCATCTTTTTCTTTAGGTCTATCCTTTCTAATCCTGTTTGAAGTTTCATAAATACAAGAGACCTGAAACAGAAGTAACTGAATATCCTGCTTAGGCAGGATGGAGGCCCTTCAACACAAGCTTGAATTAACAGTCTGAGAGGGCACAGGGCCAAAATGATGAACAAATTTTGCAAGATTCATCTAAAGGGGCCAAGCCAACACAAGGCACATATTTCTTGTGTGGATCCTCCTGCGAGTCTTTGTGGCCACATGCCATTCACTTCTTGAAGCCTGAAGCCTAGTCTGCAATCTTGAACTGGCAATGCAACGTGAAAAATAAATAAAATTTGTAGGCAATAACTAGGCACATTCAACAGACCAACAAAGTACCTGCAGGAAATGCCAGAAGAGAAAACTTCATCCAGAGAAAAGGTCACACAAGCAACCAAACAACCAGTATTCTGAATTCAACCACCACCATCACCACAACAACAATGAAGGCTGGAGACTAATCACAAATGGGGGGGGGGATCACAGAAGTGAATTTCCCAACAAGGGGCAAAGCGGGGAAAAGAAGACTGTTTTAAAACTAGCCAAATTGCAAACAACTCTTTATTTACTAATGGACTAACCCTGAGCTAAAAACATGTCAAAAGGAGAGAAGAACAAGCACTTACCTCATGCAGCAAGCTAAGCCTTGAAAAATATGCCTGATGTCTAGAGTGGTACATGAGATAACAAGGGCATTAGTGGTGGTGGTGCATTATGGGAGAGGGGAGAAGTTTGAGCCTTGGAACTGGCCTTAGTTCCATATGGGCCAGATATACTCACTTGTTGAGACAGGTGGAAAAAACATGATCTAATCTTGAGGTGGCAGGAAAGGTTCTAGCAAATATGGAATAGGATGGCTGAAAAATCTGAGTAACCCCCTGAATCAATTTCCCTCTTCATCAAACGGTTTAAGTACCTGAGTAGAAGGACCACACAAACCCTCCTTGCCCAAAGGAAAATTTAAAATGTAACATGTTAAGAAAACTTCTGTGTATCTACCCAAGAAACCACCTCATAACAGAAGCAGAAGCTGCTGCCCCGTACAAAGGGTCATCCGAGTCATAAGAATACTTTAAAGAATGTTTATTGATTTGAGAAAAAAAGGCAATTAAATCACTCAAAGAGAACTTATCGAGGGAAAACTGTCAGTAACATTTCTCATATCGTCAAAATAAGCAAAAAAAGAAGTTATGTACCCACCATAACATTCCATCTGAGTAGTTGTACTTCATTTGTCTTCAAACTGTGGGTTATGGATCTGTATCAGCTACAACATGGCCGCATATCCAGCATCTGATCCGTGCTCCAAAATCCTCCCCTTACCCATAATGCCCCCGTCTCCTTCCTCCCTTCAGATTGAGTTTGTTGCTCAACATATAACATACACCCGACCCAACAAGACCTTACCACTACTGGCACCCCAAAAAATCCTGAGCTAAGCATAACAATGGACAGCTCCTAGGATGTTCATCTTCCATATCCATGGCAATGACAATAATGACAAGGTCGGGGGAAGGGGGGGGATGGTTGAAGACAAATGAAATATTCCGGAGCACTGCAGAGCCAAAGGATGCCCTATTCCTAGATACGATGTCCAATTTGTTATGTGAAATGAAGGTATGAGATGAGGACCAAGTAGCTGCAGAACAAATATCATCCAGGGACACCCTGGACCAAAAGGCCGCTGAAGTAGTCATAGATCTGTTGGAATGCACTTTTACCTGACCTGGAGGGGAAATTTCCTTGACAGAATATTCTCAGAAAATGCATTGGGAAATCCAACAAGTAACTGTCACCTTCGAAATTGGTTTCCCTAAAAGGGTTTTCAGTAAGAAACAAACAACTGATCAGACTTACAAAAAGCTTTCATCCTGTGCAAGTAGAATTGCAATTGCTTGTGCACATCCAGCAGATGTAATTTAAATTCAGCCCTATTCTGAAAATTAGGAAAAAAGACAGAAAGATTGACAGTCTGATTAATATTTGCTTCTGACTCTACTTTAGGAAGAAAAGACGGGCTAGAACGCAAAGAAACCCTGTCCTTATGAAAAACCATATAAGGAACTTTGATTGATAGTGCTTCAAGTTCTGACACTCTCCTGGCAGAAGTAATGGCGACCAAAAAAACAGTCTTCCAAGATAGGTACTGCAAATCTCCCGAAGCTGCATGTTCGAAAGGAGGGGAGAATAAAGCCTGAATCACAAAAATAAGGTTCCATGGGGGCGTAGGATCCTTCACCGGGGGTCTTAGAAGAAAGGCACCTTTAAAACTCTAATACTGCGGACACAAGAGCAGTAAAGGGGTCCAATGCCACTCCGAAGCCCATACGGAGAACCATTTCCACTTGCTATGGTATATCATTCTGGTGAAAGATTTGTGAGCCACCATCAAAATGGTTTTAACAGGAGATGATACACTGGGAGTTATAATAATCAGAGGAACTGGAGCAGCCAAGCAGTGAGTTTCAGACTACCCAGGTCTGGGTGAGGAATCCCCGAGTGATGAGAAATAAGATCTGGAACCAGATCTAGGATCCATAGTGGAACTACTAGGTGAGACTAAAGGGAGGGAAACCAGACTTGGCGAGGCCAGAATTGGGCGATGAGGATCACAGTGTTCCCCAGCCTGTGAGCTTTCTGAAGAAACTTCGAGATGAGGGACAGTAGGAAATAGGCATAAAGAAGACTGGGAGGCCAAGCATGAATCAGTGCGTCTCTGGGGGCTTCCCCCTGAGAGGGGTTCAGAGCGAAGAGCTTGCTGCGTTTTGCATTGGAAGGAGATGCGAATAGATCGCAGCACGGACAACCCCACTTTAGAAAGATCTGCTCTGCCACTGAAGGCATCAGGATAGATCTGCTGAGCCTGTCCACTAGAATGTTGGACAGTCCCGGGATGTGCGCTGCCACCAGAAAACGGCTGGTGGAGATCACCCATTCCCACACTCTCATGGCTTCGTGACAAATGGGGTAAGATCTGGTTCCTCCTTGTTTGTTGATATACCAGACTACCGACAGAAGATGGGCATGGAAGGCCTGCATTGCAAGAAGAACCGCCCTGATCTCCAGGACGCTGATATGCAAACTGGTCTCGGATGGGGACCACGTGCCTTGGACTGTCCTTCCTAAGCAATGCCACACCTAGCTGGAAAGCGTCCGTGATCACTGTGGTTTTGGGAAAGGACGGAAGAAAGGGACGTCCTCTGACTAGGTCCAGGGAATGAATCCACCACCGAAGAGAGTCCCTGCATACTTGGGAAATACGGACCGGGTGAGACAATGGTAGAGCTAATATAGACCACTGGAATGCTAGAGTCCACTGAAGAATCCGCATGTGAAGTCGCACTAAGGGTAAGAGGTTGATCGTGGCCACCATAGATCCCAATGCCCTCAGAACTATTTCTGCTGTCAGAACTTGGGCTTGAAGGATGTGCAAGATGTGTAACTTTAGACTGTGCACCCTGTCTGGGGTGATGAAAACTTTCATTTGGATAGGTTCCAACCGAGCCCCAATGAAGTCTAGGATCTGAAAAGGGGTCAGTGACGACTTTTTGAGATTGATGGTGATTCCCAGTCTTTTCGCTAGTAAAAGGAAATAATCCCTGGCTCGGCAAAGTAGATGCTTTGAAGAAGCAGCCAAGAGCCAATCATCCAGGTAAGGGATGACCTGAACGCCCTGAAGCCTCAGGTAAACCGCTACTACTGCCATCCCCTTGGTGAACACCCTGGGGGTTGTGGTGAGACCAAAGGGAAGGGCTCTGAATTGATAATGACTGGCTCCCAGCCGGAAGTGGAGAAACCTCTGAAAGTGCCTATCCATCTTGATATGATACTGCGCATCCTGGAGGTTGATCGAGCACATCCAATCATTCGTCTGCAGGTAGGGCAGGATGGATTGAAGAGTGACCATCCGGAATTTCGTCTTGGCTACTGACAGCTTCAAGGTGGATAGATCCAGAATGGGTCTTAGGTCCCCTGTTTTCTTTGGCACTAAAAAGAACCTGGAATAAATATCTAATCTGGATTGGCCTAGGGGGACGAGTTTGATGACTCGTTTTCTTAGCAGCTTGTCTATCTCTAGAGCTGCTTCCTCTCTTTGCACGTGTGGAATGTCCGGGAGGTGATTTGGTGGGAGAGGTGGTTCGATTAATGGAATGGAATAACTAAGGGATATAATTTGCAACACCCAATGATCTGTTGTTATGGACTCCCATGCCGCTAGGTGTAGCGATAGCCGACCCCCGACTGCCTCCAGAAATGAGCAGTCGGTCAGCCCTTCACAGCTGCTGCGTAGGTCTATCTGAGAACGGTTATCGAGACCTGAAGTTTCTTGGACCCCCTCTGCCTCTAGGGCGGTGTCTATCATAACCCCTACTGCCTCTGGGGGAAGATGAGTCTTCAGTGTCCCGGGAAAACACCTGAGCTTTCTGGAACCACATCTTCTTCATCCCTCGCTGATTCCTAGAAAAGGATCTTTGAGGGGTGGAGAAGTGGATCCCCATGGCAGACAGTGTCTTCCCATTATTCTCACTCTGGACTAAGGTCTCTCAAACTGACTTCCCAAGCAGGGAAGAACCGCCATATGGGGCATTTGCAAATGACACCTTAAAGGGTTCCAAGAATTGACAAAGCTGGAGCCAGACATGGCACCCCATAGCAATGCCAGAACCAGCCACCCTGGTGGCTCCCTCCGTGGTATGGGAGAGGAGATGTATGGACGTATTTGCTACTGCCTTGAGAGTGGCCATCTGAGAGGAGAACGTCTTCTTGCCCTCCGTCAACATGGTCTCCGGGGTCGACTCAGCGATTTACTTGACTAAGTCTCCCTGCAGCCGGATGATGTGTGCCATATCGTTCAGCACTCTGACGGAAAAAGTAATTGGAGCATACACCTGCTTCCCTAAACTGTCCATCGTCCCCGAATCTCGGTCAGGAGGATGGACCGTAGAGCTCTTCTGCGTGAGGTCTTTCTTTGTGGAGGCTGCCACCACCATAGCATCCACCGGGAATCCATTATTCCAACAAGTCCTGTCTGAAGGGGGGGGCTAAGGACCTTATCAGGGCGCTTAGGGATGGGTTCCACACTCTCCGGTTCATTCCATTCCTGAGATGTTATAAGTTCCACAAGCGGGTCCGTGGGAGGGGACACCCAGGAAGGAGATGGGCCTGTGCCGAATGCCTCAAGGAACAGAGTCATCCGATAGGTAGATATGGAATAGAAATCTGTAAGATAGATAGATAGACAGAAAAGGACAAAAAAAAAAAAAAAAAACCAACAACTCACTTACCCAAAAGACACTCAGACCTCAGACTACGTTGTTAGCTGTTTCAGCGGCAAACGAGATCTGAAGGAAGGAAGGAGACAGGGGGCATTATGGGCAAGGAGAGGAGCTTGGAGCTCAGATCAGATTCAGATGCGGGATATGAAACTTTGTCGGATCCGATACGGATCCATAACCCAAAGGTTGAAGACCAAATGAAGTCAACTACTTCAGATCAGGAGTTATGTCCTTATAACATTCCATGTGTGTTGTCCATCTCCATCTTTATTCTCACTTGGGGGTCAGATCTGATCCATCGACTCCATCTCAGCCTTTTACAAAAGCTCAAGGCCTTCAGCAATTCTCATGGGCATTCTACCTACCCCATAATGCAGTTCCCTATATCCCTCAGATCTTGTTTGCCCATGATAAATAAATATTAGTGGACTTAAAGGTAAAACTATTTATATCTTAAAAGTAACAAATGGTTTCTGAGGCTACAGAGTCCAAAGCTATCCAATTACTACTGCCCGTCTCCCAGGAGAATAGACAGGGGTTAGGTAAGTGTGAGAATAAAGGTGAAGATGGACAGCACACATGTAATGTTATGGTAAGAACATAACTTCTTTATATGATGTTGTCAATCTTGCCTTTATTCTCACTTGTGGGACTGCGTCCCAAGCTACCCGATTCTTGGGTGGTTCATGGGAGAATATTCCTCAGGACTATAGAACCAAAAGATGCTCTACTCCTGGAGGCCAAATCTACTTTGTAATGAACAATAAAGGTATGACAGCTGGGCCCATGTAATTGCAGTGCAGACTTTGTCCAAAGACAGCCTAACTTGGAAAACTGAGGAAGTATCCATTGCACTGGTGGAATGAGCTTTAACAGGGGCAGGGAGAGTTTTGTTCTTAGAATTGCATATACAGGAAATGCATTCAGAAAGCCATTTGGATAAGGTAACCTTAGATACTGGTAGGCCTTTCTTAGTGCTAGAATAGGAAACAAACAGCTTATTTGATTTCCTGAATTCTGCAGTTCTATGTAGGTAAAAACGCAATTGTCTTTGAACGTCCAATAGGTGTAATGAGTACTCCCCTTTACTCTGAAAATCTGGGAAGAACACCAATAACTCAATACATTGATTGACGTTTCTTTCCGATACAACCTTGGGCAGAAAGGAGGGGTTGGTGTGTAAGGAAACTCTGTCTTTATGAAAAATCAAGTAAGGTGGCTTGACAGACAAAGCTTGCAATTCCAAAACTCTCCTTGCTGAGGTGATAGCTACCAGGAAAAGTGTCTTCCAAGAAAGATACTTTAAGTCACAGCCAGTATAAGGTTCAAATGGACGAGAGATAATATGTTACAAAACAAAATTTAAATCCCAAGGTGGAGACGGATCCTTGTATGGAGACCTTAAAGTGTAGCTCCTTTCAAGAAGGCTTTACAAAGCGTGTTTGATATGATTCCGTAACCATTTTCTCCTATATGAAAATATGAGATTGCTGCCAGTTAACTCTAATAGTAGCTGCGGCAGCACCTTCATTAAAATGTTTCACCAAAAAGTCCAATATAAAACGAATAGGAGAAGTAAAGGGACGAATCTAAATAGAACTAGCACATAAAACAAACTTCTTCCATTTTCCCTTGTACAGTTTTTGTGTAGATGACTTATGTGCCAAAATTAAAATGTGTCTAATGGGAGGAAAGGGAAGGAAACCTGTCCATCAGGGGAACTGGAGCAGCCAAGCTGTCAGTTAGAAGATGTTTAGATTGGGATGAACCACTCCTGACGGATGAATCAGAAAATCTGGAGAGGGGCCCGTAATCCATGGTTCGTCCTGAATATGAGACCGGAGAAAGGGGAACCAAATCTGTCAAGGCCAATAGGGAGCAATTAGGATTATTGTTGTCTTCAACAAGATTACTTTTGGAAGTAGTTTGGGAATCAGAGGGATTGGTGTCAAGGCATAAAGAAGTCCTGGAGGCCAACTGTGAACAAGTGCATCCCTTGGGGACTCCCCCAGAGGGGGGGGGGGGGGCAGGGCAAAGTAGTTGCTGCATTTCACACTTGTGGGTGAAGCAAAAAGGTCACACCAAGGCTGGCCTCATTTCCAGAAAATCTCTTCTGCTACTTTTTGATTGAGGAACCACTTGTGTGGCCATAGTATGGCTCTGCTGAATTTGTCTGATATTATGCTGGACCTCCTCGGGATGCTGAAAGTAACCATTGAAGTATTCTCATGTGGAGACGAGCTAAAGGAAAATGGACAACTGAGGTGGCTATTTTGCCCAGAACTTGAAGAACTAGTTTGGCAGAAGCTCTTTTCTTTCTGATCAGCCTTCTCCCATAATACTGAAGATCATCCACTCTGTCTTGTGGAAGCTTTGCTATCATTATTTTGTGTCTATTTCTGCTCCTATAAAGACCAAGTTTTGACATGGCTCTAGAGCAGATTTTTCGTAATTTATGGTAATCCCTAGAAAGTAACAGAGCTGAAGAATGTAGTCCTTGCCCTTTAGAAGAAGATGTCTGGTCGGGGTGGTTATAAACTAGTCGTCCAGATATGGAAACACCCAGAATCCTTGACGTCTTAGGTGAGCCGCGACTACTGACATGCATTTGCTGAACACTCTGGGGGCTGTAGTGAAACCAAAGGGCAGAGCTCGAAATTGGAAGTGACTAGCTCCTAGCCAGAAGTGCAAGTGCCTTCTGGACCACCTTTCCATCAGTATATGGTAGTATGCGTCCTGAAGGTCTACAGAGCACATCCAATCGTCTTTTTCAAAACAGGAAATATTGACTGCAGTGTTACCATCCGGAAATTGCTCGTTTCCATCGATTTGTTTACATTGCTGAGATTCGGGATGGTTCTCCAGTCACCTGTTTTCTTTGGAACTAAAAAGAATCTTGAGTAAGTTCCAAATCCTCTCTGGTCTGTGAAGACTTCTTGGATGATTCTTTTTCTTAGCAACTTTTGAATTTCTAAGGTTACTTGTTCTTTCTGACTGGGTGGAACATCTGAAACTGTTTTGTTTTTAGAAATGGGGAAGGAAAAGGGAACAATGTAACCCCTGGATATTATGTTCTGCACCCATATGTCATTTGTTATTTTTAGTCAAGTATGAAGGTGCAGGGACAATTGACCCCAGACTGCCTCCAGAGGCGGACAATCGGGCACTCCTTTAGGAACGCTGAAAGCGCTCACCAAAGAAAGCGTCTCTGGAGCCCTGATTCTGCAGGCTTTCTCTGCAGTGAGGGCGGTATCTTCCATTATTGTTCACCCCTCGGCCTCTAGGAGAACTTTCATCCGTTGTGTCTTTGAAAGACCTTTGTGACTTTTTGAACTACATCTTTCCACTACCAATTTGACCTTTGGGAAATAGTCTGGTGGGCGTAGAAAAACGTACTCCAATAGCAGACACGGTCTTGCTTTCCTGTTCACACCTGGTGAGCATCTCTTTAAGTTTAGGCCCAAAAACAGAGGAGCCATCAAAAGGGGCGTTAATGAAGGAAAACCTGAAGGGCTCCACAAAATTGCAAAAGCACATCCAAGCCTGCCTCCTAAGAGAGATGCCAGATCCTGGTGCTCTACTCATTCTATCTGCTACCCATGAAATGAGCCTCATGGAAAAGTTTATGACCAAGTTTAGGGTGGCGAGCTGAGTGGTTACCTTATCTGCTATGCATCAGCTACAGCTCCTTGGAGGGAGTCTGACAGCTCTTTTATCAGATCCCTCTACAACCCAGTAAAATGAGTTAAGTAATTCAGTGATTGTAAAGTGAAGGTTGCTGATGAAAAGACGTGCTTTCCATACTTATCCATGGTCCTAGAATCCTTATTTGGGGGATGGCTAGTGGAACTGGTCTCAGAAAGTTCCTTTTTAGTGGCTGCTGGCATGACCGTGGCATCAACTGCTACACTTTAGTAAGGAAAGGTTTGTCCAAAGGGGCAGTGATACATTTATCTGGCCTCCTAGGAGTTGGTTCTGTGGAGTTTGGCGTCTCCCAAGCCTTCCTAGAGATTAAATCAATAAGCTTATTGGAAGGCTGGGTCAACCAAGAGGTGGAAAGGCGAGACCTGAAACCCTTCAGGTATACCGACTCCTCAGCTGAAGGGGTTGTAGACTGCCAGTCACCTCTCTGCTTTAACATTTCTGGGATGTCTCCAAAGGAGACATCTTCAGGAGGTGATCGTGAGGAACCTTCCGCATCATCAAGGTCAGTATCAGATGTGACTGACTCGTCTTGAGAGTCCAGAGGCTTCCTCTTGCAAGTCCTCTTCCTAGGGACTTCCTCACTGGGGTAATCTGGGGAAGTTTCACAAGACAGGGGGGAGGGGTCCCTTGCTAGACATCCTGAGGCCTTGGGTCCCTGCAGTCCTGTGGAAAGGGTACAGGAGAAGAAGAAGTCATCAGCTCAGAAATGAAAGGAAGATTGTGGATAGACTGTGTCTGAGACTGGGATGTAGTCATTAGTCTCTTCATAACCTCAAAGGCACTCCGCCCCTCATCCAAAGAAAATCCCAGATCCAACAAAAGGGGAGTCAGATCCGAAGGCATCTCTGGTGCAGGGGATAGATGCTTCGAAGCAGAGGTAGGATCCGAACACACCCGTGTCGAAGCTCCGACAGGCAGGGTTGAATCCAGTGAGATCCGAAACCACTCTCCGGGTTCGACCAGGGAGTGTCGGCTCTAGAGGTCTTCCGCTCCAATTGAGCAGAAGCACTCAGGGCAGACGTCGGATCTGAAAAAAGTACAGTTATGTTGGCACCATCGTAGGTATACCTAAAGTACACAAAAACCCTGATGACCCTCCTTTTCGGCCTATAATTTCAGGTAGTATATCCAAAACCTCCCCTTTTGGGAAGGTAATTGACAACTGGTTAAAGCACATATACAAAAAAACAGTGCATTTGTTAGTGGATTCCTGGGATTTTTTAGGGAGACAATACAGAAATTATTACTACAGAAACTTATTTGGTAACTATTCACATTGTAGACCTCTTTTCTAGTATACCCCAGAAGGAAGGGCTGTGTAGGTTTAACAATAGTATAGTAAAATATGGGGAATTACAATGGGAAAATATTTCCTTGATTATGGAATTTATGGAAATAGTGTTAAACCATAATTACATTCTTTTTGAAGGGGAATACTATCGACAAAATAACAGAGTTGCCATGGGAGCAGCATGTGCTCCCATTTTTGCCAACATGTTTTTGATTGATTGGGAGACAGAACACATTCTTTCTACTGAATGGAAGAACAATATTTCGTGTTATCTGAGGTTTTTGGATGACATATTTATGTTGTGGAATGCAAGTGTAGACAAGTTTAAGGAGTTTATGGACTATCTAAACACTAGATGTGACTATTTGAGGTTCACATACAATATAGATAAAAAATCAATTCCATATCTGGACACTCATATAATTATTGACAAAGGAAGGTTAAAGTCAAAGATTTATAGAAATAGTACTTTCAGTAACACCTATTTAGAGTATACTAGTTCTCACCCCATCAGTCAAAAGAGAAGTATTCTTAAAGGGCAATGTGCACGAGCCGCCAGGATGACCACAGATTATACAGATTTAGTAAATGAGTTAGAATACATAGGGAAAATGTTTAAAACTAGAGGGTATCCTGTGGCCCTGATTTACGATACTATTAAATACGTTATGCACCAATGGGGAATAAGATATAAATCTATATTAGGAGATAAAGATGTGGATAAAGAGAGTGATGTTAAAATTAATGAAATAGACAACCCAGATGGATATATGAAAGCTTGTATTTTACAATATGCTCCTGAGACACAGGATATAACTAGAATTATATCTAGTAATTGGAATATACTGAAAACTGACAATAATGTGTTTAAAATAGTGGGAAATAAACCACATTTTGTTTCAAAAACAGGAATCAACCTCAAAGTGGAATTAGAAAGAAAAATTACTGATCAGAAAGCAATAAAGGGGACAGGCACCACCAAGCGTGGGAACTGTAATCAATGTTATTTAATTAGCAATAGTCCGTCTGTAACCTTGGAAGATATAAATAACACTACTGTATGGTTCCGGAAAGGGAATTGTAGGACTAGACATGTGGTGTACATGGCAAAGTGTAACAACTGTCCGTGTTTCTATGTGGGAAAGACGGACAGATGTCTCTGAAATAGAATATATGAGCACTGCTATAGAATCAAGAAGCAGGACACTAAGAATGCACTATGGAGACATCTCGAAGGGAATAGGAAATGTAACACATTCAATTTTGGTATACTTGAATGTGTAAAGGTAAATCCTAGAGGGGGAAGTGTTAAATATGTATTACGAGAGAAAGAGACCAGATGGCAGATAAAATTAAATTCTTCTGTTTATCCTGGGTTGAATGATTCAATTTCTATAAAGCCAATACTGGAAAACAACATGTAATCGGAATATTTCATGATATTTTATTATTATATATTTGGTCATATGACTTACTAAATCAATTTACAATCAATATTCATATTATTTATTTCATGTTATGATGATATTATGTGTATTTGAATTTTAGACACTTTACTTAGTATGGCATTGTTTGAACAGAGAGCAAAGGCACTTTAAATAGTATTTGACTAATTAATTGGTTAATGACATGCAATTTGTAAATGAATTTAGTATAAAAGGTTGGTGAATGGAATTAATAGTTGTTCTGATGAAGTCTACATGTTAGATGAAAGCGCTTAACTTGAGTTTTTTTAGTCTTTTAAATAATTTTAACCATTAAAGCGATTGACAAAGGATTTCCAGTGCACAGTGATTTTCTTTGGGGTTCTCGAACCTTTTTCTGGTGTTTTTTTACATTCGACCAGGGAGTGTCGGCTCTAGAGGTCTTCCGCTCCAATTGAGCAGAAGCACTCAGGGCAGACGTCGGATCTGAAAAAAGTACAGTTATGTATACTTACCATAAATGTAGATGTTCTGAGTGTATTCACTGTTGCAGTCATCACCTGTGTGTTATCCCTGCTGTGGTAGCCCTCAGCCGGCCCGAATACCAGAGTCAATGTTTTTGTGTGCCGGCTGCTGTCGCCTGTAGTCTGACGTCTTGTCGTCAGTACTATAAAGCAAGGAAGCCAACGTCATTACATCAGTTTTTCTTGCCCTAACCTGTCAGAAGCACAAGGGAAAAGAGAGAAGTGGTCCTGGTGGCTAAGAGCCACCTTGGGAAGCATGTGTCCCCCTAAGGGAAGATGTGAAAAGGGGGATGGAGGGGAAACCAAGACTGCAACAGTGAATACACTCGAACATCTACATTTATGGTAAGTGTACACAAATGTACTATGCTCTTCGTCTTTCACTGTTGCAGTAATCACCTGTGGGAGGATTCCCAAAGCTGAGGTAAAGGGTGGAAGGATAGGTAGAATCCTAGGTATGGGTCAGGAGGCCCTACAGAATTGAAGAGGCAAACCCTGCCCCAGACTTAGAAAAGAGAGGTAGGTGGTAATGCTTTGCAAAGGTATGGACAGAGGTCCCAGTGGCTGCTTCCAATATGTCCCTGGTAGGTACTTCTCTAAAGAAGGCAGTGGAAGTGGAGGTTGCCCTAGTGGAGTGGGTAAGGATCGACTTAGGGATGGGGTTCCCATGTAATCTGTAGCAAAAATGGATACAGTGTGGAATCCATTTGGAACTGGCTTGTTTGGAGATGTGTTTCCCCTCTGCCCCTGGGGCAAAGCTTACAAGAAGCTGGTCAGTTTTTCTGAATGGCTTAGTGCAGTCCAGACAGTATCTGAGTTGTCTGTGCACATCTAGTGAGTGTAGAATTATTTCCCCCTTGTTTTGAGGGTTGGGAAAGAAGGTGGGAAGGTATATGGCCTGGTTAAGGGTCACATCAGGAACCACCTTGGGCATGAAGGAGGGATTAGTCCTCAGGGGGAGACTGTCTGCATGGAAAATTATGAAGGGCTCGACAGCCATAAGAGCTTGAAGTTCTGAGACCCTTCTAGCTGAGGTGATAGCTAGTAAGAAGCCAGTCTTCCAGGAGAGGTATTTCAATTCTGTTGAAGTGGCAAGTTTGAAAGGAGGTAAGGTTAGTTTCTCTAAAAAATAATTCAAGTCCCAGGGAGGAGTAGGAGGTCTTCTGGGAGGCCTGATATTAGAAGCCCCTATGAGGAATTGTTACTCAAAGGGTGAGAGAAGCAGGGTGGGTCTGAATCATAATGGGCAGAGATGGCCGAGGCATGGATTTTAATAGAGAAGGAGAGGCGACTATTGAGCAACTCTGCTAAGTAATCCAGGATGAGAGGGATGTAAGGATGTGAGGTACTGCCTTCTTTTGATTGTTTCCAGGAGCAGAATCTTTTCCATTTTCCTGCATAAGATTTTCTTGTGTTGGGCCTTCTGGCCTCTGCGATGATGTCCAGGACCTGTTAGCTTAACAGTGACTTCTTGTTAGTTTTTAGTGTTTGAGCCATGCGGAAAGTTTGAGAGTCTGTAGGTCTGGGTGCAATACCTTCCCCCTCTCCTGGGTCAGGACGTCTGACCTTAGGGGAAGCAGATTTGGGGGCTGTAAGGTCAGACTGCGTAGTAAGGGGTACCAATGCTGTCTGGGCCAATCTGGAGCGATGAGGGTGGCCTTTGGTCTCTCCTCTTTTATTCTGATCAGAACCTTGGGAATAAGGGGCAGAGGAGGGTATGCATACACAAAGAGGGGAAGGTCAAGGCAGCCACCTTCCATACTCGGAGGTGACACTCCCTGGTACAAAACTTGTGCAGCTGGTGGTTGAAGTGCGAGGCAAAGAGGTCCATCTCTGGGGTCCCCCACTCCTGGGTGATTTGAAGAAAGATTTCTCTGTGGAGCTGCCATTCGTGGGGGTCCAGTAAGTTTCTGCTTAGGTGGTCTGCCAGTGTGTTGTTGATCCATGGTATGTAGTGAAGCTGTGAGCCATAGACTCATGGCTAACCTGCACATGGGGTAAGATTGGGTGCCCCCCTGCTTTTTGACGTACCACATTACTGTGGTGTTGTCTGTTTTTATAAGGAGGAACCCTGGCCTGTGATGGAACTGGACGGAAGTCAGAGCATTTTGCACTGCCATCTTTGATTTCTGGTTGATGTGCAAATGAAGTTGCTGGGCATTCCAAAGGCCCTGGGTACACCTGCCTGCTAGGTGAGTGCCTCAAGCTATGTCTGAGGCGTCGGTGGTGATGGTCTGGTGGGAAGGACAGAGGATGAAGGGAAGACACTTGTTCATGGCACAGGCCTCTGCCCACCACAGAAATGTGTCCCTTATGCAAGGAATCAGTAGGAGAGTGGTCTCTAGGGACTAAGAGTGCTGACACCAAAGGTTCTTTAAGTACCACTGAAGCTTTCTCATGTGAAGCCTGGCCAGAGGGATGAGAAGGATGCAAGATGCCATGTATCCCAGGGCTTGCAGGAAATTCCTCGCAGTGAGGTGACTTCTGGAAGCCAGTTGGGTGAAGTAAAGAGGCAGGAAGCTCTGCTTTTCTGGGGATACGAAGGCCATTAGGGTTGCTGTATCTAGCACAGCTCCCAGGAAAACAATTTTCCTGGTGGGGTTTTGCTTTGATTTTTTTCTCGTTGATGGTGAACCCAAGGGAAGTTATGAGTTTTGACAAAGAGAAGATCCTGGAGCAACTTTTCTTTGCTGTTCACCTGAATGAAACTGTCGTCCATGTAACGGTAAATCTGTATATGTCTCTGTCTGCAGAATGCTATAGCTGGGGTCTAGCATTTGGTGAATACTCTGGGAGCAGTAGATAAGCCAAAGGGCAGTGCAGAGAACTGAAAGTGCTGATAGCCTGCTCTGAAGCGCAGGAATGTTCTGCACAATTCCCGGATGGGGTTGTGGAAGTAGGCATCTTTTAGGTCTAGTGTCACCAGCCAGACATTTTGTGTGAGCATAGGCAGGAGCTGCTGCAACGTTAGCATTTTGAATCTGGGGATCACCAAGGAGGTGTTCAGTTTGAACAGATCCAGGATGGGGCACCAAGTGCCCTCTTTTCTGGGAACGAGGAATAGTCTGGAGTAAAAACCTTTTCCTGTTTGATCTGGAGGGACTGCTTCTACTGCCCCCTGGGATATTAGTGTTTTTACCTGTTTTAATGCCTATGCCCACTGGTTTGTGGGGAGGTTTGGGTACCCTCTTGGAACTGGGAGTTCGCTGAAGGAGAATCTGTATCCCTGAGAAATTATTTTTAATACCCAATGGTCTTTAGATATAGCGACCCAATTGTCTTTGAAGAGGGTGAGCCTTCCTCCCAGTTTTAGATGAGTGGAAGGAGGGCAGAGGGGGATGGAAGAGTCATTGTGAGTGTTTACCATAGAAGCTTGGCTTAGAACTCCCTGCCTTAGAGGTGGAAGTGGTTCATTGTTTGCTTCTTTGCTGGCCCTGGGATAGGGGCCTGGATGTCCTGTCCCTGCGGGGCTTCCTTTGCCCTGTCTGCTGGGTGCCAGAAAGGCCCAGTGCTTAGAGGGGAAGTTTCTACTGAATCTGGGCGGTTGAACTTGAAAGAAATCTTTTACTGTTTGCATAGATTTTACTTTGTCTTCCATCTTTTTAAGCACATCTTCTGCTTTTTGCCCAAACGGGCGATCCTTATCTAGGGGTGCATCAATAAGTTTAGACTTGACATGATCAGGGAGAGGTTGTTCCTTCAGCCATGCATGTCTTCTAATAACAGATCCTGTCACTGCTGCCCTGCTAGAGGCTTCTAGGGCATCATATCCATGTTGTAAGGACTGCTTGGCCACTTGACCAGCAGAGTGAAGTAATTCTGCCAGCTCTTTTGAGTTCGCACCGTCAGGAGAGGGTAGCAATCTTCTGCTTTATTTGTTTCAAAGTGTGTTGTTGATATTTTAACATATGGAACTGACAACTGAGTGCTCTGATAGCTAAGGCTACAGAGGTGTATACTTTCTTACCCCATCTGTCCAGAGCCCTGGAGTCTTTGTCAGAAGGAAGAGGATTCTTAACAGAACTAGTCTTAGCTCCTTTGGGTCCCTGTGTAGTGACCTCAGGGTATGTAGCAGGGTTCCTGTACAGGTATTTGTAAGAATCCGGTACTCTGCAGTATCTGTCAGGTTTAGCTGGAGCAGGAGGCAGGGCATCAGGGGCTAAACTGGATTCAAGGAAAACGTCATCCACCACTTCTAGAATAGGAGGGATGGCCAGGTGTCTGTGCTGTGGCAGGTCCAGAAACTCTCTAAGTCATTTCTTAGACTGTGGGTAGTCCTGAGATTCCCACTGAAAATGTTCCCTGAGGGAGTGGAGGGTTTCCCCGAAGGAAAGCTCCTCTGGAGGGGAGGCAAAGGGGATGGATCCCTCTGCATCTGAATCCTCATAAACAGTTAAGAGCTGTTGTTTCTCTTCAAAGGCACAAAAATCAGATTCCTCAGACTCTTGATCTGTCATGATTTCTGGAGAGGGAAGCCTTTTCCTTTTTGGGGTGGGGGCTTGAGTACCTCTGATAAGGGAGATGAGATCCTCTGCCATTTTAAGCATTTGAGCTTGGGATGGGGGAGCAGTAGCAAGATGGTGGCTAGAAGCCTATTTCCTAAGAGTGGCCTAGCTTAGAAGTCTGAGAGAATCCGTCGGTCTCTGAGAAACGGTAGTCGGAAGAGACGACGTTGGAATTTGTATAGAATCGGTAGTGCGAATGGCCTCCTCGGAAGCCAGTGCCTGCTTCGCAGCTCTGGACCCAACCGAGGCAGAGATGCCCAAAGGCTCGGAAGACAAAGTGGATTTCTGCAGCATACCGGACTCCGAAAGGGTCTCGGTAGAGGCCTGTGTAAAAAGTGAGTCGCGCATCAGGGGGCTGCGAAAGCGCCTCACTGAATTCTGTAGAACTGATGACTTGCTTAGTGGTAGCATCGTCGGAAGGCTTAGATTTGTGTGGCCTGTCTCTATCTTTATGTTTTTTCGGAATATCGGAGGATTGTTGGCTGATGGACCTCATATCGGAATTCGAAGACGGAATACGAAAATAATTGTCTATAAAAAGAGCTCTATGGCGAATGGACCTCGCATTAAAGAGGGCACAGAACTGGCAACGATGGACGTCGTGGTCTGGGCCTAAACAAGTGATGCAGTAAAAATGAAAATCTTGGTGTGGGATCTGCTTTCCACAGGCGAGACAATTGTTAACTTTTTCGGACATCAGTTAGAGCAAGAAAAAAGGGTCCCCAACGGGGTACTTAGCTTTAGATGTTTTCTACTGAAATTCGACTTCTGGTAGCCACCAACCGGCATTCGTACAAACTGCATCTGCTATGGGCTCCATGGCAAGAAAGACTGATGTAATGATGTCGGCTGCCTTGCTTTATAGTACTGATGACCTGATGTCAGACTACAGGCGACAGCAGCCGGCGCACAAAAACATTGACTCTGGTATTCAGGCCGACCGAGGGCTACCACAGCAGGGATAGCCCACAGGTGATGACTGCAGCAGTGAAACACGAAGAACATCTCATAGATCTAGAATCTGACACAGACACCAGCTGGACATCCGAATCTTCCGGCTATGAAACCAGGGGATGGATCAGAGGAGGAGCAGGCGCCGATGGGGAGGACTTTGTCAGATCCTATGCCTTTGGCCTTGGATCCAGTAATAACTTGGCCAAAGCCAGTGTCTTCAGAAGCCTCTGCACTACCCTATCCATATAATTGTCTAACAAACTCCTGGTAAATTGGATAGATAAGGTAGGGGATCTGGAATTTGTTAAAAATGGCAATGGGAGCCGAGAAGGTATGGGCTCCAATGAAGGAGAACGGCTCAGATATTGAAATTCAGTAGGAGCCGAAGAGGTTGGAGCAGAAGTTTCAAGTTGCTCCGAAGACCTCTCAGATCCAATAGCTCCTGACTGCTCCGAAGAATCTGTAGGAGGAGATGGTTTAGAAATTTTCTGTTTGGCTCTGAAGAAGACTTTGGAGCCAAGGAAGGTCTTTATTGTGCTTTGTCAGTCTTATCCGATTTAGAAGATTTAGAACAGGACTCTGGGGAAATAGCTTCAGAAAAAGGGCCCTCTGTTTAAACCCATGACAAATAGAGCATGACTCTTGGAGATGTAGAGGGCCTCAAGCAATACACACAATAAGTGTATGTGGCGCTTACAGGTATCTTTTTCCCACATTGCTCACATTTCTTAAACCCCAAGGGTTTTCCCTTCTTGTTTTTGAGACATTATTCACAAAACAAAAACCAAGCAAGCTAGCTACAGTAAAGAAGGGAGAATAACCATGCATACACATGGAACGCACCCTAATAAAAAACGGACATTAAAGATGAGGGAAATTAGTAAATTATCTTTTTTTTTTTTTTTTTTTTTTTTTTTTTTAAGGGGGAGGGGGTAGAAGCTAAAGAGTGTCCTCTAATTTAAATGGATGTTGAGAAAGGGGCAAAGGGAGAGACCACACTCGTCCCAACCAACAAACAAACGTGTTCTAACTTAGACTGGGGGGGGGGGCTAATAAACGGGAACAACACTCACAGCCCGAAGAATGTCCTCTAACTAAAACAGACATTAAAAGGGCAAGGAAATTATAACATTAGATCTCAGAGAAAGGATTAAGTGAAAAATAACTAGAAATAACTAGAAATATTTGAAAAAAGCTGTACTTAGCCCAGAGCTTCCTGAGAGGACCACATATTTTCCTGAGCGGCAAATGAGATCTGAGGGATGTAGGGAACTGCATTGTGGGTAGGATAGAATGCCCACAAACTTTGCTGAAGGCCTTGAGCTTTTGTAAAAGGCCGAGATGGATCCAATGACTGGGATCCGATCCCCAAGCGAGAATAAAGGCGAGACTGACAACATCACATGAGATACTTTAACATGTGAGCCTGACAACTAAAAATTCTAAAGGCTGAAGTATCAAAATTGTTTTCCCAAATCAGTTAAAGTTTTCCCATCCTTGCCAGAGGAAGAGGGATTAGTATTAACCTTTTTTTGTGTGTTACAGCAGGATTTGACATGGAAATAGCTGCTAGATCAAATATGGAATGGGAAAATAAGTATTTATAAGACTGAGGAACTTTAAAGTCTGTCTGCCTTTTTAGGGGCTACTGGTTGAGTGCTATGTACAGTATATTGCAAGCAATATCAAAAACATCCTTCAAATCTGGCAAAATTAGGGGAATAGCAGCAGACTGTAGAAATTTGACTTGTAATAAACCATATTATTTATTCAAAGAAGCTGGAATATCAGTCTGTTCTCACTGAGACAGTATATTCATCATGGAAATAATTTCAGAAAATGAAAATTCAATCATGGCAATCTCTGTGGAAACACCTTCTTCAGAGTCAGAATCAGGTACTAGGCCAGGAAAATTATAAGATGCCCTTTCCTTGTCCTTTTCCTAATAATCAATGATCCTTAGAAACTGACTTTCTTTCCACAAAAATTCCAGTCACCTTTCACAGGTTGTAATGCCTGCAACAAACCTTTAGCCAAACCAGTGAAATCTTCCTTATCTATAGACTCACATTTACTAGAGGATAATGTTGAACTTTGACTCTTTTTTTCTAGGGACATCACTATAAGGGGACCAATTCTTTAATGGCATTTCATCCTGGGGACCAGGTCTCTTAGTCCTGCTATGCATGGATGCACCCCCTCCTCTGAGACCAACAACACTGGCTCTGCCATGCCAGACAAAGGTATCTTAATAGCAGTCTTGTAGAAGACATGGCTGTTCCCTAGTCCATGACGGCTTACGAGGCTACACTAGAGGTATCAAGAGAAAACAGTGAATGGTCTATATAACTAGTAGTAGTCACAGCAGATCAAACACTAACAGCTGAAGCACAGAGTAAGCCCTCCATGTTGAAAAGGACTCCTTGCAAGTTTTGCAAATCCAGGAATTTGATCTTGTGGTCTTCAGCCTTTTGAATTTTAAAATTGTGAGCTTCAAGACTGTGACAGTAAATCTAATCTTCTCAATCTGTCCTGCATGTTACAGGAGAATAAATATACCTAACTTTGTTTCCCTTTCATGGGAAACCCTAGAGAATCAGGCAAAGTCAATGAACGGTCCTTCTCTGGGAATCAAGCTCCTCACAGCATCTTTGCATAAAAACCATGGCCGTTCCCTCCTCTGATAACAAGTGTGGTTCTCGCTTGCCAGAACAGATAACATAACAATAATATCAAGCTTAGGCTTTTGCAACAGTGGTCTAATGATAGATGCTGTCTCTTGCAACTAAATGACACTGAGATCACCATGGCCAAAGCAGGTGAAAGTCAGCTGGGTTGTTAAAATACTAATTATCTACTGTTATGGCAATGGCATAACGTTTGTATTCAACAGAAGTGAGTCCCATCCCCTGTCACCGGTAGGTCGGAGTTCCATATTCTCCCTAATGGAAGAACCTTAGGCCAACTAGCTCAAAATAAGGATCACAACTAGAGACCTAATTCAGTTGAAATATTTTGCAAAAGTGTACAAGGATGATCAAGCAGAAGCTGAGCAAATGTCATCCACAGAAATTATTTCTGAATAAGGCGTGGAGGTAGCAGTGGCCCTGGTATAATCCACTTTGGGAGTTTCAGGATATGGCCTGCCATGTAAAACACAGCAAAATCTGATAACCTGAGAAAGCCATTTGGCAAAGGTAACTTTCATGCTCCAAAAACAACCAGGAGTAATATGTAGATCCTCTCAGACATGGTGGTACTTCCTAGATTCCTCTTTTTTTCCCCAAGACTTAAGCTCCTCCAACTCTTCCTCTTTTCTTTGATGGCATGATACTTCCAAAAGGAGGAGGAGGAGGGACCCCATCATACATCTGTCTACACTCACCTTTTTGTGGTGATGGTCTCCAACACAAAAAGAAGAAGGATCTAATGACACCCAACTGCCCCCACAGAGGAATATTTAGACAAGTCCTCATGGCTACAGCTGCTACCCCCACTTGGGGGAAGTGGTTGTGGTGGTGGTGATAAATGCTTGACAGCTGCTGAAAACCTGACTACAAATGATATGACCTCTTAGGAAGATACCCTTGTTATTGGTTCCCTTGCCTGAGTTGAACTTAATCATTTGTCCAACTGCTGTATTCTCTTTTGAGTTTTGGAAAATTTAATGCAGACTGCAGTTATTGTTTCCCCTTCCTAATCTATCTTATCCAAATATGCCATGACTTCCAGGCCAAATACTTTAGGACTACGGAAGATGACATTCATAAAAGTCCCCTTGGTGTCCTTGGTGAAACTGCTAAGTCTGTGCCAAGTACAGAGTTAGCAGCTCTGGCAAATTTTGAAGAAAGAATGCTGAGAAGGAAAATGTAACACTTACTGCAGTTAAGGTATCCCCTACTACTTCATCTTATTTATATGAGCTTTGAATTCTAAGCTAAAGATTTCAGGACAATGAAAAAATGTTCATAAAAGTCGCCTTGGTGTCCTTTTGGTGAAAGTGGTAAATCTCAGCCAGGTATGGCATAATACACTAATGCCTGTGGCTATAGATCTACTACAATCTTTGGCTGCACTGAAGGCCATATGCAAAGTAAAACTGATCATAGTCTGCATGGTGGCAGAAAGAAGCGACAGTTGCTTCTCCATGGGTCAGTCTGGCAACTACTGAATGGCAGATGTTATTTTGTTTGCTGTATTCCTAAAGAATTTCACTACAAAGCCCACATAATGACAGCATCCTCGGGGAATAGGCTGAGGACACATAAATATGCTTCCCTAAGTGGTCAACCACCCTGGATTCCTCATCTAGCAGACGGACCACAGGACTCTGAAATATGGGAACCTTTTTCAGAGACATTGTGAAAACTAGTGTATCCAGTTTAGAAATTTGACCACATACATCGGTCCCTGGAAGGCTACAGTACTAAGTCTGCCTTCTTAGGTAAAGGGACCACAGTACCAGGTGAGGCCAAAACTACTTTGATAGCTACTTGACAGTGGCTGAGATATAAGGGACCACTCATAACATCTGCTTGAAGGAGCTAAAGGCCTTTTGAAGAAAAACTGGGGGAGCATAGGGACTTCTGGCCATCTTTCCCCTTTTGCCCCATCATCTCCAGTACTTTTCCAAATTTAGGTTTATATGGGAGGATGTGAAAAATCAATGTCCCACTCACCATTACCCAAATCCGATAGAGTTAAGGAGTGTCTTCTTGCACCTGGCGTTCTTGTGTCGAAATGGGTAACTCTGAATTAGACCTCCTTTAACCTTACATGGCAGATTGGACTATAAGAAGGCTCTGGTTCCCACTGATCTACAAGGAAAGCTGACAGACAGGCTGACCAACACAGATGACCTGGTCATAGGACAAGACTGGAAGTTAAGCCATATAGCTAACAAAAGAATGCAGATAAGCTCTGACGGCTCCAGACTGATACAGAACCAAAATGGTATTGACACTGAGGTCTCCAAAATTACCACTCCAAGCATCAAGAATGTCTGCATCAACATCAATATAAAAAAGAATGACACTAATATGAGCACTGACGCCTTGATGTCAACTGAAGCACTAGAAATGTCAGTCAGTAATGAAGCCATGAACTCCAGAAACATCAACACTGCTGCAAAGATCCATGCTTCTGCTAACTCAGCAGCGCTCAGTCACAAAAGGAAAATCAAAGAGACTAGATTCAGACTCATCAAGATCACTATGAAACCTTTTCACACTCTTCTCAGTGCACCCAATGCCAAATAAGACAAACCCTGTAAGGAACTCTCTGAGGTCCTGAAGTGCACGAGGGCAGATGGCATACGAGATCTAGCTGCAACCTAGAAACCTGGTGGAACATACAGCCTGGCAGATTTGTGTTGCGCAAAAACAAAAGTGGATTTCACTAACTTCCAATAAGCCAGGTCAATGCCCAGAGGGGAGGGGCATGCCTCAAATTAACTGGTCTTGGCATTGAAGATTCAGAAATAACTACTACCTCTCGGTCTGACACCAACTCAACAAGTGAAAACAATTTGGACAAATGAAGAGACATTGCTTGAAATTGAAACAAGTCATTTGAGGAGCTGGGGGAGCTACTGAAAGTACAGTCCAACACGTTGTTCTACACCTTAACTGGAGATTCCATACCCTGATGGACTACAGAAGATCTTGGAGATGAAAATCAGTGCATCTTAGCAGCCTTCTTCATGGAATGAAGCAATGAATATGAGGAAGATAAGTAACTTCAAAGTCAACTTCTTAAAGAGTTCTAGGAATTGAAGAAGGACTTGCACTCACTGACCAGGGGTTCCAATATCCTAAACCGGGTCATCACGAACATGGGAAATCGATGCTCCACACCTATGGTCACCCCCTCGTTGGTCAGGTCTGACCATAAGCTAATCACCCTTGACATCCACATCCCACCCCCAACCCCCAGTAAGGAAACCTCCGTAAAAAACTTCTCCAAAGCCAACTTCATACTACTCAAGTCAGAAGTGACAAACTTCATGACACGCATGCAGACGGGAACTGAAAGTTCGATTGCTGAATCCTACACTAAGGCACTGTACGAGCACATCCACTCATGCATGAATCGTGCCATCCCCAATAGAACCAAGATGCTCTCCTCCAAAAAAAAGGGGTGGTCTCTTGCCATAAACAAACTTTACAACAAAAGGAAGAAACTGTTGCAGAAAAGAGGAAAATCCCAGGATGCAAAAAACTCCCTTACCAGCCTCAGTAAGAAGTTGAGATCTCTCATAAAATCTTCCAAAGCTAGTTATGAAAATAAAATTGCCAAAGATTCCAAAGACAACCACAAGGCATTCTATAGCTATGTCAAGAATCTAAATGGCAATGCTCAGATCTGCTCTGAGCTACAACAGAATGGCATGAAATATACGGATCCCAAGGATATTGCCAATATCCTGGTAGATTGATTCAGTGCAAACTTCACACCCCCCTCTCACCCCCTAAAGGGCCCATCTCAATACCGAAAGATTTCCAAATTCCGGTAATGACGGCCATATACGTAAAAAATGCACTCTCCAAAGCTAAGAATACAGCATCCATGGGACCAGACGACATCCCAGCCTGTGTACTACATGAACCACAAAATGAACTGGCACCTCACCTAAGTGTCATGTTTAATCATATTCTCACCTCAGGCTTCGTGCCCACTGAGTGGCGCACAGCTACAGTTATCCCACTCCACAAGGGGGGATCCACCTTAGATCCCAGGAACTACCGCCCCATCAGTCTGATGAGCCTGATCTGCAAGGCCATGGAACGTATTATCATGGAACTTATAAACAGCGACATTGGCAACCTTCAAACACTGGACCCCACGCAGTTTGGGTTCGTGAAGAGCCGATCTTGTCTCCTGAACCTGACCGACTTCTTAGAATCAGTCTCCCGAGCCGTAGACAAGGGTAAGGTGGTCCACACAGCCTATCTGGACCTTGCCAAGGCCTTCAACACTATCCCCCTCTCTGGAATCATAGATAAACTTACTAAGCTGGGCATTAATCCTCACATCACTCAATGGGTTGCCACCTGGCTTACTGACAGAACCCACACTGTAAAAGTAGCCGATGCCAAATCCAGCTCCAGACAAGTGACAAGTGGAGTACCTCAGGGTTCAGTCCTGGGACCGCTCTTGTTTGGCATCTACTTCTCTGAAGTACAGGCCAACACTAAAGGACTCTGGCTAACAAAGTTTGCAGATGACTGCAAACTGGGAGCCATTATCGAATCCCCAAATGATGTAGATATTCTACAAACGGGCCTTACAGAAACAGATGCTTGGTGACAGAGCCATGGGCTCAAGCTCAATGCCAAGAAATTTATAATTATCCCCTTTGGGAAAAAATATGTACCCATGAATTACCACATAGGTGGCAGGCACTAAACACCGAAAGTGTGATAAGAGACTTAGGGACACTGGTGGACAGTGGTCTCACCTTCGATAATCACATCGCAACAACAGTCATGAAATCCTTCTATGTGGCACACCTCATCACTAAGGGCTTTTCATCCAGAAAAAAGGGGGTCATTGTCCCACTGTACCCATCCCTCATTAGACCCATTATAGAATACAACTCCCTGTTTGGTATGTACCTCTCAAGACATCTGCAACAACTGTAAAGGATGCAGAAATACCTCACTAAAAGAATCACAGGCCTAAAGCAGATGCCCTATGCTGACCGTTTAAAAAAACTCCACCTATACTATATGTCGCATATCGTCTACTCAGAGGCGATCTCTGCTTAACATACAAGGCCATGTCAAACCCAGAACTGTTGGACATGCTACACTTAAAAGAAATCCCAATCCTCTCAGAGACACACGCTCCAGGGATCTAAACCTTATCATCACAATGAACAAAACATGCTGGAGGGATAGGTTCCTGACCCAGAGACTCCCCAGACTCTGGAATAGACTGCCCATACATGTCAAGCAGACCGCCTCCTTGGCCCTCTTCAAAAGGAACCTTGATGATTGGATGGGAGATAGGAAATTCACCCGGGGATCATGTCAGTCGCCCTGCTAGACAGGGGTCCAGGGAAGTAAATATCGTGAGAAGAAATAGCCAGGGAATTGTCATGGCTATGCTTGTATAGGCCCTAGGGCTGATAGCCTAGTACCAACCTATGAACCTATGACACAAGGGTTCCACTGATTCTAGTCTCTCTCCTGTGCAGCCCATAGGGCTTGTTTGTAAAAATAAAAATTGTAACTTTTTCCTTCTATGCCAATGGGTAACAGTGCTCAATTCTTTGCATATGTCACATTTATCAGAGAGATAACCTTCCCCTAAACAGAAGAGAAATGGAACATGTATGTCCTATGGCAAGATAAACTGGCCAGGAAAAGCAAGACCACTCCAAAAGATAAAAATGAAGGCAGTAAAAACATCAACACACACAATCACATCAGGAAAAAGCTAACGACTGCGGTATCATGCCAGTCAAAAAAAAAAAAAAATAAGACTTTCCTCAACTGGAACACTGAACTCAGCACCTACAAAAGGTAACCATTTGAAATGACACGGATACTGAAGGGCTGGAAGACAGAATTTATACATAATAAGTCTGAGATGGCCATTGTTCAGAATATTCCCTTTTCTCCAAGGTATGGAAATCTTAGATTATGTATATAGAAGTTCGGGGGTATGAAGGGCTTGCCTCGCCCCCCCCCCATGTTGAGGGGTGTCACTGCACTTGCCCTTCTGCAAAAAATAAGCGTAAATGACAAGAGCGATCTTTGAGATTTGCTCTTCTCCTGGATTTTTAGTCTTTTGTCCAACTTCTCAGCAATCGGCATTCTGAATGCCAACATTTCAGTAGGGAGCCCCCACAAAGTACTAAAAAGACAAAAACATGAACAGATGAAAAGAGATTATTTTTTCTCCTTAAGTAAAGGAAGAGATGAAAGGACAGAAGTTTAATAAGAATAAAAACTTCCAAATATGTAGAAAAAAATATCAGTAAATGTGAGCTGTAGTTGAACAAACATCTAAAGAGGAAAAAATAGTCCACTCATTCATGACCTGAATCAGATGAAGAAGCAATCAACAGCCTACAGCCATTAGCACAGACTGATCAAGCTCTGGTGCAGCAAAAGACATCCTAGGAGGAAGAGCTGCAGCAGTGCACTATGGAATACTGGAAAGTGACTAGTAGGCTAGGAAAGTGTTGTAGTCCCAAGCAGTTGCAATGCCTGTTGCTGTAGTCTTACAAGTCAAAGAGGATGAGCCCACATATATCTATATATATATATATCTATATCTATATATATATATATATATATATATATATATATATATATATATATATATATATATATATATATATATATATATGTGTGTGTGGTAATTATGAATGGTGACATGCTACTTTATAAAAGACATCTTGATTTCATTGCATCTGCTTTAAGTTCCATGTTAGAATCTCTTGACTTAGCTAGTCCTCCCGAGATGACATTCTTTCATACTAGTAATGAATCTATTAATTGCAGGGCCACTAACTTCTTTAGTACCACTACTACCTATTCCCTCTATCCAGTAACACTGCTGATGCACATCTTCAAGGTGTAGAACGAAGGAACGCTGAATACAACCTACATGATCTATAGGTTCATAGGTAAGTACTACGCTAGCTGTCCCTGGAGGCCATTTTAAGCCTAGCCAATTTCCATTCAAAGGTGAGTATCAAACCCTGTACCGTGTGTCTGCAAGGTAAACACCTTAACCATTCTGCCAACCATGAAGTTCTGTTAGTGATCTGGGTGCTGGACAAGTCGTCTAAGGAGGGAAATTAATGAAGGGGTATAGCCAGTCATCTCTTCTGGTTGGGGGAGGATCTGTGTGTCTTCTTGGCATGCATTTTGATAATAATCCTTAGTGGAAACCTAAGACCATTGATACTCATATGTTTGTAGGGGAAGATGGGAGCAGGGCTGCCTGTAAGCAAATAAGCTGTGGGAGGGAATTACCTCATCACACTGGCCCATTACCACGCTTACCCCTCCGGTACAAGGAACCTAGCCAGAGGTAGCAGTGAAATAAAAAAAGGGGTATATACTCACCTTAACTTGGAATCTGTGCTATCCAGTGTCATTATTCATCACGAATGGGTCTTGGATCCTCCTAAAACCACCTATAAAGCATCCTCCTCCGCAATGGGATCTGAACTTAATGTTGGCATCCTTGATACTGCCTCCCTTCGAACCGTCTGCTTCATGTTCTTTGAAGTTATTGACCTGGAAAACTATATTTTTACTGGCTGTCACTTCTGCAAGAAGGGTTTCCGAGATTCAAGCTCTCTGCATTCGTTCCCCTTATTTGGTTTTTCATAAGGACAGGGTATCATTAAGAACTAACCCTTCCTTTCTTCCCAAAGTCGTATCTCAAACCAACATTAACCAATCTATAGACCTACCAGTCTTTTTCCCAAACTATTCCGACAGAGCTGAACAGAAACTGCATTTTTGGATGTCCATCGTCAGCTCAGGTACTATTTGCATAGAACCAAACAATTCAGAAAATCGGACCAATTATTTGTCTCCTATGCAGAAAACAGGATAGGTCTTCCAATATCTAAAGTGACCTTATCCAGATGGTTGACTTCCACTATTTCCTATGTATACTCTCTCAGGGGCAAACAGCTATCTTCTAAGCCTAAAGCTCACTCAACCAGGAGTCTATCCACTTCTGCAGCTTTTCAGGATAGACTACCCATTGATACCATTTGTGCAGCAGCTACTTGGGCCACGCCTCATACCTTTGTTTCTCATTACAAGTTGGACTTGGTCTCTAGAGATAGGGCCAGTTTTGGTTCCACAGTTCTCAAGAGTCTGTTCCATTGAGCCACCCGGGATACAGGTGCTAGGACGCTGTCCCATCCAGCAAGAATGAAGGCGAGATTGACAACTTAACATTTAGAAGTTATGTACCTACCATAACGCTCCATGTTAGTTGTCTTCTCGCCTTCTTTCTGCCCCTCCCTCCTTCCCCTGGCCTGGACAGATCTTGGAGAGTTCCTATTAGATTGTTTCCTCCGCACGCTGTTAGAGGATTTCTTTTAGGAACCATTGTTCCTAATTCTTTTAGGATAGTCTTTAGCAGGGTAAGTTAGCTACCAAACGAGATCTGAGGTAGTTCCGCCTTGCATCATGGGATATAGGGTTGCCTCGAGCTGGTAAAAGGAGTTCTCGAGCTAAAGCAAGTGCCGAGTCGGAGCCGAGGATCGGCTCCGAACCCATCCAGCAAGAATGAAGGCGAGATTGACAACTTAACATACTCCTTTCAGAAACGCTTTGCACAGTTTAGAAGAAAAGGTAGGCTCCTCATTCAAATGGAAGTTAGAAATGGCCACCAACTGAAGTTTAATCATGGAGAAGCTAGCTCCTTCCTGAAAAACAGAACACAGAAACAGCAAAATATCAGTAACCGGGGCCGAAAAACTATCCAAATTACACTGTCTGACCCAAATAGAAAACCTTTCCCACTTACTGTAATACACCTTCTTCATAAAAGGTTTCTGAGATGGCAATATGATGCTCCTCACCAGGGAAAGAAGCCTAGACTGCAAAAGGATTGCTGGAACTGGAGAAACCATGTGGTTAGACAAAGAGTCTAGAGACTGGGAAGTAGAAGCCTCCAGGGATGGGAAATGAGATCTGGAACAGGATCCAATATCCAGGGAGAATACTTCAGATGAGACGGCAGAAGGGCGAACCATGCCTGATGAGGCCAGAAGGGAGCAATGAGGATGAGAGGAGTCTTTAAACGGCAAGCTTTCTGTAAGACTTTGGTTATTAGAGGAGTAGGAGGGTAAGCATACAGTAGTCCTGATGGCCAATCGTGAATCAGAGCATCCCTGGGTGACTCCCTCACTGGAGGGATCAGAGCAAAACAACTGCTGCATTTGCAGTTGACTGGGGAGGCAAAGAGAATGAAGCATGGCTGACCCCAGTGGTCGAATATCTGACTTGCCACTGATAGATTCAGGGACCACTCGTGGGGACTCAAAATAGACCTGCTGAGTTTGTCAGCCAGCACCTTGGAACTGCAGGGAATGCGTGATGCAAGAAGAAAGCCCCTGGAAGACATATCCCATTCCCACTTTCTCATGGCCTCTCTGCACAGAGAATAAGATTGTGTTCCCCCTTGCATGTTGATATACCAGACCACCGCCGTGTTGTCCGTTTGAATTGCTATGGTCCCCTAGAGGGAGGCACTCATGAAAGGCTTGCAATGTTAAAAGGACTGTTCTCATTTCCAGGACATTTATGTATAATTTAGTCTCTGTGGGGGACCACGTGCCTTGAACCGTCCTGCCCTGAAAATGCCCCCCCCCCAACAGGGAGGTGTCCATGGTCATCATGGCCTGGGGAGGGGGAAGACAAAATAGACTGCCTACAATTAGGTTCTGAGATCAAAGCCACTAAGTGAGCTGTTTTCTGCAAAGCTGAGTCATCCTGATGGTCATGGACATGGGATGAACCCTTGAGCGGACCACTGGACTGCCAGATGATGAGTGGCACTAACTGGATGGCTGTCACCATCAAACCTAATGCTTGAAGAACCAGTTGAACTGACGGGCAGTCTAGATCCAGCAAACAAGACACCTGATCTTGAATGTGCTGAACTCTGTGTAAGGGAAGTGCTGGAGTCTCTGATACTGTGTCCAATTGGACCCCGATAAACTCTAAGTTTTGGCACAGAGAAAGACTGGATTTGGGCAGATTGACTGTGATGCCTAGATACTGAAAATATTGAGGGTGTAACTGGTGGCCATTAATAGTCAATGCCTCGTGGGAGCCATGAAGAGCCAATCATCCAAGTACGAAAAGACCTGGAATCCCTGCAGCCGAAGATGAGCTGCCACCACTCCCATGCATTTGTTGAACACCCAGGGGCTGTGGTGAGTCCAAAGGGCAGGGTTCTGAACTGGCAGTGATTGGCCCCTAACCAAAAGTGCAGGTATCTCCTGGAGCGTCTGTTGATCTTTATATAAAAAGAAGTTATGTACTCACCATAATGTTCCATCTGAGTAGGTAACTTCATTTGTCAGCAACCTGTGGGTATCGGATCCGACCTGGATCCAAGCCGGCAGCTTTCCAAGCTAAAGATCCGAGCTCCTAGCTCCTCCCCCTTACCCATAATACCCTGCTACCTCCTTCCAGCCCTCAGATCGCGTTTGCCCATTATACAATTTCACCAAGACAAACACAACCTAAAACAACATCCTAACCTAACGAATACCAACAGGCTGAATCATTGTATGAATCAGATAATCAAGGACCAGGTTAGGGGAAAGGAGGGGGGGGTGGTTGGTTGCTGACAAATGAAGTTATCTACTCAGATGGGACGTTATGGTGAGTACATAACTTCGTTATCTGAAATAGTTAACTTCATTTGATCAGCAACCTGTGGGACAGAGTCCACAGCTACCAAACACTTGGGAGACCCTCAAGGAAGGATATTCCGGAGCACTGCAGAGCAAAAAGCTGCCCTTCCTCTGGATATTAACTCCAACTTATAATGAGAGACAAAGGTTCCCCGATCCGTGCTTTGGCTTCGGGGCTCTTGGATCCAAGGTTTTTCGGCGCTGGTAGCTCAGCGCCGATGGTTCCTCCAACCTTGACTCTGGCTGTTACCTTGAGTTCCTCGGATCCGGCTTGTTCGGATCTGAGTGACTCTCGGAGCCGCGGACATGGAGTCAGACCCGGGGGGATGGATTCTTCGGCTCTGACCTTTTTGGATCCGATTCGTTCCCTCAGACCTCAGGCTACCCTGGCTTTGGCTCTGGTCCCCGCTTCGGATCCGGAGAGGGCTTCTCCCCCGGCCTTCGAAATGGTGGAGAGGGTTCTCTACCAGGGACTGAGACCCCAGCACATCCTTTCGGATACCACCCAGGCCACCCTGGATTTGGCGACGACTCCCTTCATCCTGTCTCAGGGGACAGCCCGTGCCAGAGGACCCCAGGTTAATTTCCCTGAGGAAACCCCCTGCGGCTCACGAATACCCTTCTGAAAGTCCCACTGAAGAGGGTCACCTGCTACAAAAAAAAAAAAAACAATATATCACAACAAATGGAAAAAGTTTCTATTTGAGCTGTGTCCAAGGATTTGGGCCCATTTCTGCATCCATCCATTCCATATTGGGATTCTTGTCCAAACTTTTTCACAAAGGCTGGACTAAGGTGCTAGGGACGCTGTCCCAACCAGCAAGAATGAAGGCGAGAGAGACAACTTAACATTAAGAAGTTATGTACCTACCATAACATTCCATGTTAGTTGTCTTCTTCTTGCCTTCTTTCTTGCGTCCCACCCTCCATCCCCCTAGCCTAGATGGACCGAGAAGAGTCTTCCTACGAGTCTTGCCACTGGCTAAGTCTTTACCGTTTTATGTCCTCTACCTTGTTCTTCAGCCCTCTAGCTGAAGTCTTGCTTTTGGGACAGTTGTCCTCTTGTATTATTTTGGTGTTAGGTCTTCCAAACGAGATCTGGGGGTCTAGCGCCAGGCATTGTGGGATATAGGAAAGCCTTGAGCCAGTAAGTAGCTCTCGAGCTTTAGAAAATGGCTGAGTCGGAGCCGAGGGTCGGCTCCGAACCTAACCAGCAAGAAAGAAGGCGAGAAGAAGACAACTAACATGGAGCGTTATGGTAGGTACATAACTTCTTAATCTCCACCAGCCGGTTTCTGGTATCAAAGTACATTCCGGGATGGTCCAGCCATGCCTTGTGGGAGACAAGACCTATATGCTCATCTGTGAGGGGTAACGCAAGATGTAGATGGGCCAGACTCAAAAGCTTCCAAAAACACTGATTCCTCTTGGGAAGGGGTTTGGGAAGACCATTCACCTTTCTGACAAAGGATCTCTAGGATGTCTCCAAATGAGACATCTCCCAGTGGAGATCTAGGGGACCATTCCCCTTCATCAAAATCAGTGTTTACTATGACGGATTCCCATGAGGAATCCAGGTGCCTACTTGCATTCCTCTTCTGAGGGACCTCCTCAGTGGGATGTTCCAGGGTTAAATCGAAAGAGACGGGGAGCTCCTTCAATGGAGCTGTTTGGAAGCTGTTCTGGGATGGCTGTCCCTGACGTGTAGGATGTGAAGGCTCAGACACATGATCTAGAGAAAGAGTAGGGTATGGATTCAAAGAAGAGAGAGTCAACACTACTGCCTGGGGGCTATACATTTACAACAGTCCTGTAGCTTTTGTCACGCTTTTAGCCCTAAGGTGCTACAGGAAAGAAAAAATAAACTTATACTGAAGGGTCTTCTTAAGCCTTCCTTTGAGGAGTCCTTGGACTCTTCCTCTGGTTCACAGACTAAAGCCAAGACTTCTAAAGCTAAGGAAAGATCTCCGGCTCCATCTGTTTCATCGGAGCCACCGGAGAAGACTACCAAATTGGATTCTACCTCCTCGGCTCCCTTGTCCTCGGGGCCGCAGGAGGTAGCTGTGATTCTTGAATCAGCCTCGGCTCCTATCCTGCTAGAGCCCATTTGGAGCCGGTCTCCTAGTGTCAGACAAGGATCTCCAGATAGGAGATCACAGTCAAAGATTTATGGTGTAGTATCTCGCTTGTTCTAACAGATGGTAGTAGTGGTAAGGAGCCAGTTGTTGAGATATGTAAAGACTCGAAAACCTTGCAGTCTGAGGTGAGCTGCAACCACTGCCATGCATTTGGTGAACACCCTGGGGGCTGCGGTGAGGCCAAAGGGCAGTGCTCTGAACTGGAAATGACTAGCTCCTAGCCAGAAGAGCAGAAACCTCCTGGAGCTTCTTTCCTTTTTTATGTGGTAATAAGCATCTTGGATGTCTATAAAGCACATCCAATTGCCTCCAGAGGAAGACAATCATCTTAAAGGGATGCTGATAGGAAGTTCCACAGAAGGATTTCCATTTCTGCCCCTAGGACGGCGTCTTCCATTGTTTCTCCCTCTGCCCAGGAGGAAGTCTTTGCCTCATGAGTCTTGGAAAAGCCCCTTGGATTTTTTAAACCATAGTCTCCCACTCCTCTGGTTCACAGAATAAGGTCTCTGAGGAGTGGATAAATGTATGCCTACGGCAGATAGGGTCTTGCCATCTTTCTCACATCTGGCTATGGTGTGTTTTACCTTGGGGCCAAAAAGTGTAGATCCGTCAAAAGGAGCACTGAAGAAAGATGCTTTAATGTCTCCTCAAAGTCACACAAGTGCATCCAGGAATGCCTCTGAATGCCTTCTAATGGCTATGCCTGAACCCACTGCTCTAATCGTCCCTTCAGCTGCGTGGGCAATGAGCCTCATGGATGAACTGGAGGTATCATCAAGGGTTGCAAGCTGACAGGAAACTTTGTCACGGACCCCATTCAGCTACTGTTCCTGAGACAGTATTTGAAAGCTCTTTAATCAAATCTCTCTGTAATCTGGTAAAGTGTGCCATGTAATTCAAGGACCTTAGAGTGAAGGTCACTGAAGCATAAACACACTTCTCAAATCTATCCAACGTCCTAGACTCCTTGTTAGGAGGATGGATAGTCAGACTCTTTTCAGCGCGTTTCTTTTTGGTGGCAGCCGCTATCACCATGGCATCAACAGGAATCCCTTTAGTCCAACGTGGTTCATCCTTAGGGGACGATACTATACAGTCAGGTCTCTTGGGGATTGGCTCTATGGAGCCGGGCATCTTCCACACCCGCTGAGTGATCAATTTAATAAGATCGTCAGCGGACGGAGATCCAAGAAGTAGAGGGCTGAGCACGAAAAGCCTCTAGGTATACTGATTCCTCCGAGGAAGGTTGAACAGAGGACCAGCCAACCCTCTGTTTCAGAATTTCTAGGATGTCTCCGAAGGAAGCATCATCAGAGGGTGACATGTGGGAACCTTCCCCCTCATCAAAATCAGTATCTTCAGTGAAGGACTCTTCCAGGGAGTCCAGATGCTTCCTCTTGCACTTCTTTGCAGGGACTTCCTCAGGGGGATGATCCGGGGAAGTGTCCGAAGAGGAGACCATTAAAGTAGGAGTCATCTGGGACTTCTGTGCCCTCTGTCCTGGGGATGAGACTGACGGTAGTTCAGGCCGAGAGGAAGTAGAAATATGTCCCGACAGGGATGGCAAAGACTGAGAGTCTTCAATGGACAATCCCTTCTCCATTATCCTAAAGGCTGCCCCCCCCCGTAGAGGGATGGGAGCCCAGAACCGAAATGGACTCCTTAGGAACCGGGGTCACACACCGCACTGAGGAGGCAAATGTACCAAGGGACATGGATGGCTCTGAAGGAAATGAAATTGATCCAAGCCCCTTGGACCCAACCGGAAAAACACAACCCCATGAGACCTCTGGTGCCGAAGACTCACTGGAACTTAAGACACCTCTTAGAACCAGAGAAGAGGATGTTACCGGAACCGAAACAGTCAATGCCAGGGGAGTTGGAACCAAGGGCTCCAAGGTCTCGAAAAGAGTTGGAGGAGGAGGGTATGGAGGAGTTATAGCTAGGCTAGTTCCAAGGCCAGCATGGTTAGGAACCGAGAGTAACCCCCTGGCCATCAGGAGCTGATCCACCAGTCTCAATATATCAGCCTCAGAAAGACTCTTAGAACAGATAGAAAATGAGAAGGGAGATTTAGGGGGTCTCGCTTCCGCAAAGGGGCTAGGTGGCATATCCTTAATGGGGTCAATGGAAGGACAGTATTTATTTCTTGGCAAATGTGGCAGCTTTGGCACCAAGGAATCTGTCAGTGCAGACAAAGATGTTTTTGGTTCCGAAAGGAGCTTGGGTCTGGAAGCAGATAAATTCTTCAGTGCTGAGGAACTCTTCAGTACCGAGGGTGACTTGTGTATTTTCTTAGACAGTTCTGAGGACCTTGGAACTGAAGGCCTTTTCTTTGAAACAAAAGAAGAATATGAAGAAGAAATGCTAGTTTCAGCTCTAGACTCGGATACGGCCTCAGAAAATCCTGTTTTAAGGAGTCGCTTTAATATTAATTTGTTTTTCCTTTCAGTCAGAGTTGCCGTAGAGAACCCATGACAAACTGAACAGTCCTCCTGCAAGTAAATCTTTCCCAGGCAACAGACATATAAGGCGTGACTGTCAGAAATAGGCATCTTGCCTTCACATTTCTAGCACCTTTTAAAGCCTGAGGTACCTTTAGCAGATTTAACAGGAGAAGGCTGCTATTTTTGGTCAGCCATTGTACTGTAAATAACTGTCAAACAGTCATGCAACAAGAAATACAGAGAGAAAAACGCAAAGGATTTTTTATTTTTTTTATATACATACTAAATGTAGGAGATACCAACGATGGCATTTTAGAATACCTAAATAGGTAATAAGTTAGAGAGAATAGGAAAAAAGTGCCAGCAATGGTACTTAATTCTACAAATGATAGGAAAGAGAAAGAAGCAGAATAAACAGCTATGTTGAGGTTAAGAGGAGTGGGTAGATAGCGTAAGAACAACTAGAGAGGAATTTCTTAAAAGGGAATAAAGAATTATTTTAAAAAGTTAGAAAATTAGAAAATAACTCACTGTTATAGCTATGGCTCGAGAGAAGGAAAACTAACGTGTCTGGTCTGCGAAGTGGCAAACGAGATCTGAGGTAACTTTAGAGAGGAGTATTATGGGTAGTGCCTGGCTCAAGAGTTTGGAGAGCACAAGCTGGAAGATTTGGAACCGAACCCACTGTCAAGGACTGGGTGAAGATTGACACCATCAGATTAGAAGTTATGCACTTACCATAACTTGGTATCTGTGCTGTCCAGTTTCATTATGCATCACAAATAGGTCTTTGGATCTGTCTTCGGATCCTAGCCAACCATTTCTCAAACATACAATCTGAGCCTCAAACTCCTCCCTCTCCCATGATGCCTCACTCCTCCTCAAACCCTCAGACTGAGTTTGCTGCTCCTTCCTCAAGATGGTTATCTCAGAGATAATAGAAATACAGAGACAAAAGACCTACTGGAGTCCAAACTAGGAACCAGTGGGTTCTGTAATACTCTAGATCAGGCTCAGTTGCATAAGGAAGGGGAAGGAGGGTGGGACGTGATGCATAATGAAATTGGGCAACACATATACCAAGTTATGGCAAGTACATAACTTCTAATCTGATGTTGCCCATTTCATTATGCATCACAAATGAGTCAGAGTCCCCAGCTACACAAACCCTGGGAAGACCTCACAGAAGGATATGCCTGAACATCGCGGAATCAAAGGATGCTCTGTTTCTGGAAATAATGTCTAATTTGTAGTGAAATACAAAGGTATGAGCCATGGACCAAGTAGCTGCGGCAGATTTCATCAACTGGAGTCCTAGCAGAAAAGACTGAAGAAGTTGACATGATCTGGTGGAGTGGAATCTAACTGCATGGGGAAGTTGTTTGCCTTGCTGAAAATAAACTGTAGAAATACATTCTGTAATCCACTTTGCCAGAGTAATCTTAGAGACAGCCTGTCCCAACCTGTTATGGAAAAAGGCAATGAACAACTACTCTGAATTTCTATAAAGTCTGGTACTATGTAGGTAGAAATGCAACTGTCTGTGAACGTCTAAAGGACATAACATATATTTGCCTTTATTGGAGTAACTAGTAAAGAACAAAGGTAAATGAATGATTTGACTCATGTGCACCTCTGAAGCGACCTTTGAAATGAAGGAAAGATTCGTCCTGAGGAAAAACTCTATCCTTGAAAAAGGTTATGTACGGTGTTTGAGAAGACAGAGCCTGCAGTTCTGAAATTCTTCCGACTGACGTTAATAGCCAAAAGAAAGGCCGTCTTCCATGACAAATACTTCAGCTCACAAGAACTAGCAGGTTCAAAGGGTTTCTGGGTGAGACCTTGCAGTACTAAAGTAAGATCTCAAGGGGGAAAAGGTTTCTTGATTCGAGGTCTTAGGTGAAAAAAAAACTTTTAAGAATGCCCAACAGAGTTTGGAAGAAGAAAGGGTGGAGCAACTCCCTTCCTAATATGGAAATTAGTGATAGTAGCAAGTTGTACCTGTATTGTAGAAAAACTAGCCCCCTTGTGGAAAAGTTAACTCAAAAACGACATCCAAAACTGAGGTTGAAAAGGGGTCTACATTCCTGTGTGATGCCTAGATGGAAAACTTTTTCCATTTGCTGCAATATACCTTCTTGGTGAAGAGCTTTTGAGAAGCAAGAATACTATCACGGACAGGTAAAGGAAGCCTGGACTTTAGCAAAATTACTAGAAGTGGAGAAACCAAGCGGTTAGTTTGAGTGACCAAAGACTGGGGACCTGTCATTCTGTCGGATGTGAAATGAGATCATGGAGGATATTTGCTGTGAGACCACAGAAAGGGGAACCATACCTAACGATTCTAATCAGGCCCAATGAAGATAAGACTGGCCTTCAACCTGCTGGCTTTCTGTAGAACTTTGGGTATCAGAGGGATCAGAGGGTAAGCATAAAGGAGCCCCGGGTCCAATCATGGACCAGAGCATCCCTGAGTGACTCCCCCACTGGGGGGATCAGAGCAAAGTACCTGCTGCATTTGTTGTTTAGGGGGAGGCGAACAGATCACAGCAAGGTTGTCTCCAATGGCTGAATATCTCGTTCATTACTGACTGATTCAGGGACCGATCATGAGGACTCAGAATGAACTTGCTCAACTTGTCTGCCAGAATGTTGGATTCTCCCTGGATGTGCGTTGCAATGAGAAAGCGTTTTGAAGCAATCGCCCATTCCCAGACTCTCATGGCCTCTCTGCAAAGTGGGTAAGATTGGGTTCCCTTCTGCTTGTTTTTGTACCATACCACTGACATGTTGTCCGTCAAGACTGCAATCCTCCCCAGAGGGAGGCAGTCCTGAAAGGCTTGCAACGTGAGGATGACCACCCTCATCTCCAGGACATTTATGTGCAGTTTGATCTGTGTAGGGGACCACGTGCCTTGGACGGTCCTTCCCTGAAAATGCCCCTCCCCCCCGAACAGAGAAGCATCCATGACCACTGTGGGCAATGGAGGGGGAAGGACAAAAGGCCTGCCTAGACGAAGATCATCTCTAAACATTCACCACAGCAGGTAATGTCTGCAAACTGGAGTAAGTTTGATCGGGGTTGATAACAAGTGACACTTTATGGACCACTGAACCACCAGACTCCACTGGAGAACTCGCATGAAGAACCTTGCTACAAGCATCAGAAGTATGGCAGCCAACATGGAGCACAAGGCTATGACTAGGTGAGCTGAAGGAGATGGTGTGTCTAGTAGGCATTGCATCTGCTGCTTGAGTGATGACCTTTCTAAGGGAAGAGCTGAAACCTGTGCTACCGTGTTCAACTGAGTCCCGATGAATTTGATGTCCTGGACTGAGACCATCTTGGATTTCTCCATGTTCACTGTGATTCCCAGTGGAGAAACAGGAGCATCATCACATGAATCGCTTGGAGTAGTTGATGCCTTGTGAGTGCCATCAGGAGCCAATGGCTCAGGTAGGGGAACACTGGGAATCCTTGCAGACGGAGATGCGCTGCGTATGCTACCATGCACTTGGTGAATACTCATGGGGCACTGGTGAGACCTAAGGACAGTGCTCTGAACTGGTAATGATCATCCCCCAGTGGGAAGCATAGATATCTCCTGAAGAGGCTGTCTATTTTGATATGATAGTACGGATCCTGGAGATCCACCAAACACATCCAGTCGTCCTTGCACATAAGTGGCAGAATGGACTGTACTGTAACCATGCGGAACTTTGTATTCTTGACAAGCAGGTTCAAACTGCTTAGATCCAGGATTGGTCGAAGGTCCCCGGTCTTCTTTGGCACCATAAAGAAGCGTGACTAAGTTCCGCATCCTCGTTGTTCGGTTGTGACCCGCTGGATGACTCTTTTGTCTAGAAATGTTTGTACTTCTGGAACGGCATTCTCCTTCTGACTGACTGGCACGTCGGGGAGACGCTCCCCAGTGTGGGGAGGAGGAAGGGAAAGGGAATACAGCAGCCTCTGGAGATAATGTTTAACACCCAAACATCATTTGTTATGTCTGTCCAGGCTGCTGGGTGCAAGGACAGTCTGCCCCCGACTGCCTCCAGAGTAGAACAGTTGGACAGCGCTTCAGGAGCACTGAAAGGGCTTATCAGAGAAGGATTCCCTGAAGCTCTGGTGATGTGGAACCCTCTGCCAGTAGGGTAGCATCTACTATTAAATCCTCTCCCTCTGCCCCTGGAAGAGGATTCACCCCCTGAATCAGGGAAGGCACCCTGGGATTTGCAGAACCACATCTTATTTCCGCTCAATTAGTTCCTGGAAAAGGTCCTTTGGGGGGAAGAAAATTTGATCCCTACAGCAGATAGACTCTTGCCCTCCTGTTCGCTGTGGGTAAGAGTCTCCTTAACTGACGGTCCAAGGAACCATCAAAGGGGGAGTTAATAAACAACACTTTGAAGGGGTCCCCAAACCTGAATAATCTCACCCAGGCAAGTCATCTGAGGGCTATGCCTGAACGAGCCGCTCAAGAGGTTTCCTCCACCGCTTGGGAGATTAGCCTCATCAAGGGGTTAGCAATCGAAGCCATAGCATTCAGCTGTGTGGAAACCTTTTGAAGTTTTCTAACAACAGTGAATGCACCAGAGATGTGGAAAGTTCCTTCACCAGGTCTCTCTGGAGGCGAGTGAAATGTACCACATAATTCAATGCTCTCAGTGAAAAAGTGGCTGCGGCATACACTCGCTTCCCATGTCTGTCCAAGGCCCAAGACTCTTTGGGGGGTGAACAGTAGAGCTCTGTTCAGCGAGCTCCTTCTTGGTGGCTGCCAACACCACAATGGCATCAAGTGGGACATCTTTACTCCTGAAAGGACGATCCTGAGGGGGGCTAAGGTACTTATCTGCACACTTCAGGACTGGTTCCATGTTGTCAGGCTCCTTCCAGACCCAATGGGCAAAGAGGTCAACAAGCTGGTCTGCCAGTGGGGTCACCCAAGATATAGATGGTACTGTCTCAAACGCCTCCCAGAACACTGACTCCTCCTAGGAAGGGGGGTTGGGACGACCATCCATCATTTTGTTTCAGGATTTCTAAGATATCTCCAAAGGAGATATTGTTGGGTGGAGATTGAGGGGACCCTTCCCTTTCACAAAAGTCGGTGTCCTCTATTCAAACTCTAAGGGGGAGTCAATATGCTTCCTCTTGCGCCGCCACTTGTGGGGGACCTCCTCTGCGGAGTACTAGGGGGTGGACTCGAAAGACAGGGGAACCCCTTGCTGACCATGGATCGGACAGACAGGAGCAAAGCTTTGATCCACAGAGGATTGGAAAGGGAATGGAGGAGGAAGGACTGTGTCTTGAAGAGTCAAGAAAGTCCTCTCTGCTACCTGGAATACCAAAGATGCCGGGGGAGCATGACCACACCCACCGCAGAGGACAAAACCCCTAAGGGAGAAAGAGACAAGGCCACCTCAGATCTGACATCGCCAAAAGGCATCGGACCCAAGCTATCGAAGGCTGAGGCTCCTAGAGGAATGGATGGCTCTGAGAAGGACAATGTCAGAGGTGACACCAACTCCGAGGATTTGACGATGATCCCTTAGATCTGGGACCCGCTCTGCTCCGACACCAAAGTCGAGCCAGTCTGGGACACTGTCACAGTCAGGAAAGGAGTATTTCATGATCCAAAGCCAGTCCACTTGAGATCACCAGGCCCTGCGACTCAGAAGCCGAGCGGATTGGAGGACAAGGCTGAGGTATTTTGGTCACAGCTCTTACGGGTCTAGCATGGTTGGAGAAGGCAAAATCACCAGTTGGATCTGGGCTTTGAGGAAACTCCTTATCATTCGATCATATCAGGATGAGAAAGCCGAGAGGGCCAAGAGGACAGAAAATAATGCGTCAACCTCACTGGTGATAAACATGGCCAGGTGGTTTGAGCAGGTGAGGGGGACTTGCTCCAATGTGGATTATGATTCTGAGAACTGAGATCTGGGAGGATGTGACTCAGAGTATGCTCCGGAGACGAGGAGTTATGGAACCTAATGACCTCCAATGGCCCCATCAGGCTGCCCAGACCCAAGGTCAAGGGATCCAACAGGGTGACAGGTTTAGTCGGAGCCGAATTCCCTGGATCCGGAGAAAAGGCAACCATAGATGGATCCAATGGGGAAGGATCTGAAAGCTTCTAACATTTTCTGGAAGCAGAGGCAGATGTCCTTAGGGAAGCAGAGGGGGTCGCTTCTTTTGGGAAGGAGTCTGGACTCCAGAGGAGGGAAAAAGCCCTCTAAGGATGAGCTTATTCCTCCTGTCAGCAATGGCTCAGGGACTGAAGGCTGAGAAAGTGTTCCACGGCATCCCCAAGTGTCCCAAACCAAAGCAATAAATGCACTTCTTGTGGGCATCAGACTGGGGAATCTTATGCACACAAGAGGCGCACATGTTAAAACCGGAGGGTTTCTTTGGTTTGTCTGGCATGCTGACACCCACAGAAACACCCACTGTGACAAAAGCCACACACGAACTGCCAATAAACAACTATCCTAATAAACTTAAAGATAACTGGAATGCTTTTTTTTGTCATACAGAGAAAAAAGAAAAGTGAAGACAGAAGGGACGGAAGAGAAGACGAAAAGGGCTGGAAGGACCGAATGGCAGCGAAAACTAAAGTAGCCTAGTGGGAGGGGAGGTAGACACTAGCTTAAGAATTTAACTTTAGATTAGGTTTAACTATTTAAGAAAAGAAAACTAACTGAAAAATTCTGAAAAACTGAACTACACTGGAGAGAGGCTCGCAATCGCATCTGTTCGTAATGGCAGCAAACAAGATCCGAGGGTTTGAGGAGGACTGAGGCATCATGAGAGAGAAAGGAGTTTCAGGATCGGGTTGTATTTTTGAGAAACGGCTGGCTTGGATCTGAGATGGATCCGAAGACCTCATTCGTGATGCATAATGAAACAGACAACATTAGATGAAAAGGTTCAGTACTGTTCTGCAAAATTGGTACAATAGGTTCCCCCCACTTCCTTTTTTTTACATATACCACATAACAGGAGTATTATCTTAAAACGTACTTTTTCCTGTTGTTACATCTATACTGAAATATCAAAAATACGTGTCAGGAAGAAGTTTTCTCTAGTAGAATTATTTCAGACATTATAGGTTAATAGGTTAGTACTGGGCTATCTGCCCGAAGGCATATATTAGCCCAGCCATATTGTGCAGTATTCACCACCCCTTTAGTAGTTCCCTAGACCCTTGTACTAGCAGCTAGTACCCTTGGCCCCTGTCTAGTAGTGCTGTTGGTGTGATCCCCGGTGTGAACTTTCTGTTACCCATCCACTCATCAAGGTTCCTCTTGAAGAGTGATAGTGAGGGGCTCTGTCTTATGTAGATCGGGACCCTGTTCCATAGTAAGGGAAGTCTCTGCGAAGGGAATCTATCCATCCAGCATGTTCTATTCATTGTTGTGTTGAGGTTTATATCCCTAGAGCGTGCAGCTCGAGTAGATTTTGTTTTGCTAAGATGGAGCATGTTCACCATTTCTGAGTTGGACATGGCTCTGTACGTTAGACAGAGATCGCCTCTGAGAAAGCGGTATGCAACAGAGAACAGTCTTAGCTTTTTCAATCGTGTTGTATAGGGCAACTGTTTCAGGCCAGTAATCCTCTTGGTTAGGTACCTCTGTGGTCTCTCCAGCTGCTGGAGATGTCTAGCCAGGTACATTCTAATTGGTACATTGTACTCAATAATGGGTCTGATGAGGGAAGAGTAGAGGGGCACCATTACATCCTTAGATCTTGATGCGAACCCTTTCGTGATCAGATGGGTGACATAGAAGGATTTTCTAACCACTTTGGCAACATGGTTATCAAAGGAAAGCTGACTATCTGCTTGGGTCCCTAGATCCCTTATTTCTTCTTCAGATTTCAGGGGATTGCCTCCTATGTTGTAGTTTGCGGGTACTCTGTTTTTTCTAAAGGGGATTACTACGCATTTTTTTGCATTTAGCTTGAGACCATGGCTTTGACACCATGCATCAGTCTCATTTAGGCCCTCATTTAGGTCATTACAACTGATAATAGGGATTTAAGTATTTCAGACCAATTTTTTACAGCAAACTGTATAATGTTGCAAGCTAGATACGCTTATAGCACTTTGTTCTGAAAAAAAGAAATGGCTTTTTTTTTTGTCTATTCCATGATGAATACAGTCTTTTGCTAAACACCTTTACTGAATTATCTCCTATCACTTGAGACATACACAGACTTTTCTTTTTCAAAAAAGTAATTAAAAAGAAGTTATGTACTCACCATAACATTCCATCTGAGTAGTTATACTTAATGTTTGTGCAACCTGTGGGTATTATCAGATTCAAGCCGGCAACTTTACAAGCATCTGCTCCGAGCTCCTCCCCCTTACCCATAACACACCACCATCGCCTGCCTTCCCTCAGATCGAGTTTGCTGCAACCCAAACTAATCAGCAATTCAAACTAGAAGAAACCATACATGATCATAACATGAGAAGATTCGGGGGAAGGAGGGTGGGATGGTTGCAGAAAAATGAAGTATAACTACTCAGATGGAATGTTATGGTGAGTACATAACTTCTTTATCTGAAGTAGTTAACTTAATTTTATCTTCAACCTGTGGGACAGAGTCCCCAGCTACTCAAGCCCCTGGGACGCGCTCATGGAAGGATATTGCTGAGAACCGCAGAGCAAAAGGATGCTTTCCCTCTGGATATTAAATCCAACTTATAATGAGAAATGAAGGTATGTGACTTAGCCCAAGTTGCTGCCGCACAAATGTCATCCAATGACACCCTAGACCAGAAAGCAGCAGAACTCGGCATTGATCTGGTAGAATAAGCTTTAACCGGACCAGGTGGAGACAAGCCTTTGTCTTTGTAAATTTGCAAAATACATAGCGTAATCCATCTAGCTAAGGAACTTTGGAGATGGCCTTACCCAAAAAGGGCTTAGAAAAGGAAACAAAAAACTGGTCAGACTTACGGAAGGACATTGTTCTGTGTAAATAAAAATGAAGTTGTCTATGAACATCTAGCAAATGCAGTTTATATTCATCCTTATTCTGAAAATTTGGAAAGAAAACAGGCAGGTTAATTGTTTGATTAATGTTTGATTCAGAAGCCCCTTTTGGTAAGAAAGAAGGGTTTGTGCGAAGAGAAACCCTGTCCTTATGGAAGATCAAGTAAGGGACCACAGCAGACAAGGCATGAAGCTCAGAAACCCTCCTAGCCGAAGTAACAGCCACTAGGAAGGCTGTCTTCCAGGATAGAAACTTTAAATCCGTTGAAGCTGCAGGTTCAAAGTGGGGAGCAACTAAGGCTTGAAGAACCAGGTAAGGTCCCAAGGAGGAACAGGGTTCTTAACTGGAGGAAGCAAAAGAAAAGTGCCTTTAAGAAAAGCCTTACACAATCTAGAAGAGGCCAGGGCATTCAAGTTTTTGCTGACATGGAAATTTGAAATAGTTGCCAGTCACACTTTCACAGTGGACAAACTAGCCCCTTGTTGAAAAATGCTGGCTAAGAAATCCAGTACAGTCTCTTACATACATATACTTCTGATATAGGGGTCGTAAAAGGATCCAGCTTTCTCTGAGATGCCCAAATAGAAAATCATTTCCATTTACTGCGGTAAATCTTCCTAGTGGAAGACTTATGGGTCGCCACTAGAATAGTTTTCACTGAAGACAAAAGACTGGGAGTCCTGGCAATTAAGAGAACTCGAGCAACCAAGCTGTCAGCTTGAGGCTGTCCAGGTTGGGCGGACAGGTGCCTGAAGGATGAGAAATGAGATCCAGGCAGGGAAATAGAATCCAAGGAGGAAGGGGAACCAAAACTGACGAGGCCAGAACGGGGCAATGAGGATCACCTTGCACCCCAGTCGGCAAGCCTTCTAAAGAAACTTTGAAATGAGTGGTAATGGGGGATAAGTGTACAAAAGCCTGGGAGGCCAAGCATGGATTAGAGCGTCTCGGGGGGGTGTCTCCTGGTGAGGGAATCAGAGCGAAGAACTCGCTGCACTTCGCATTGGAAGTAGATGCGAAGAGATCGCAGCAAGGCTGTCCCCACTCAAGGAAGATCTCCTCCGCTACCAACTGCTTCAGAGACCACTAGTATGGCATTAGAACAGCCCGACTCAATTTGTCCGCTAAAATGTTGGAGCATCCCGGGATGTGCGTTGCAATCAGAAACCGACTGGTGGAGATCGCCCACTCCCAAACTCTCATGGCCTTGTGACACAGAGGGTAAGATCTGGTTCCTCTTTGTTTGTTGATGTACCAGAGAACAGACATGTTGTCTGACTGAATTGCAATAGTCTCCAGAGGAAGAACAGTATGGAAGGCCTGCAACGCTAAAAGCACTGCTCTCATCTCCAGTACACTGATGTGCAATCTGGTCTTGATCTGGGACCACGTGCCTTGGACTGTCCTCCCCAGATAATGCCCCCCCACCCGAGCTGGGAGGCATCCGTGTTCACTGTGGCTTGGGCTGTGGATGGAACAAAGGGGTGTCCTGCTACAATTTCCAAAGACTGGACCCATCAGAGAAGTGATACCTTGCAGGCTTTGCTGATGTGAATTGGGTATTCTATGGGGAGATCCAGCCAAGATCACTGTATGGCTAAAGTCCACTGTAGAACACGCATGTGAAGACGTGCACAGGGGAGGATAGAAATTGCTGCAGCCATAGAGCCCAAGGCTCTGAGAACATCCACCGCCTTTGGTAACCTGGGGCCAAGAATCAGTGATACATGAGCCCTTAGACTCTGGACTCTGTCTGGAGTTAGGAAGACTTTCAATTGAAGGGTGTCCAGCCGTGCCCTGTACCGGATACAAGAGTGACTTGGGAACACTGGCCGTAATCCCTAACAGGGCTGCAAGATGAAGGAAGACGTTACTGGCTTGGCAAAGAAGACGCTTGGTGGAAGCAGCGAGGAGCCAATCGTCTAGGTAAGGGAATACTTGAATCCCCTGAAGCCCCAGGTGAGCCGCTACTACTGTCATTACCTTAGTGAACACCCTGGGGGCTGTGGTAACACCGAAGGGTAGGGCTCGGAATTGGAAATGACTAGCTCAAAGCCGGAGGTGAAGGAATCTCCTGGCGCTTCTGTGAATCTTGATATGGTAGCAAGCGTCCTGGAGATCTATCAAGCACATCCAGTCGCATTCTCCAAGATAAGGTAGAATGGACTGTAGGGTGACCATCGGGAATTTCTGTTTGGTGACAGCCAGGTTTAAGGCTGACAGGTCCAAAATGGGTCTGAGGTCCCCTGTCGTTTTTGGCACTAAAAAGAACCTGGAGTAAACGCCTGACCTGGACTGATCGGGGGAGGGGGGACTGGTTCGATGGCTCGGTTTTGAAAAAGCTTGGAAACCTCTAGCGCTGCCGTCTCCCTTTGAGCAGGAGGAACATCTTGGAGACACTTTGGTTTTATTGGAGGGGCAACAAACGGGATGGTGGAACCTCTGGATATTATTTGAAGCACCAAACGATTTGCAGTTATGGACTCCCATGCCGTTGGGTGCAATGATAATCTTCCCCCGACTGCCTCCAGAGTAGGACAGTCAGGCAACCCCTCAGGACTTCTGCGCAGGCTTATCCGAGAAGGGCTCCAAAGACCCAAAGTTCCTCAAGCCCCCCCCCCGCCTCTGGGTCGGCATCTGTCATGTCCTCCTCTGCCTATAGGTGACGGGTTGTCCTGAGAGTCCCGGCAAAACTGTGATTTCCGGAACCAAATCTTCTTTTGCCCTCTGATTCCTGGAAAAGGATCTTTGAGAGATAGAGAAGCGGATTCTGACGGCAGATAAAGTCTTCCTGTCTTTCTCACTCTGGACAAGGGTGTCTCGTACGGTCTTCCCAAAGAGATAAGAACCATCGAAGGGAGCATTTGTAAAAGACGCCTTGAAGGGGTCCGCAAACTGACACAGTCTGAGCCAGGCGTGTCACCTCATAGCAACGCCAGTCAAACGCCCTAGCTACTCCTTCCGTAGCATGAGAAAGGAGGCGCATGGACGTGTTTGACACTGATTTCAGAGTAGACATCTTTGCGGAGAACAAATGCTTGTCCTCCTGCAACAAAGACTCTGGGGGTGACTCAGCTAACTCTGTGACTAGATCTCGCTGCAGCCGTATAACGTGTGCCAAGTAGTTCAGTGCTCGGATGGAAAACGACGCTGAAGAATACACTCGCTTCCCAAATCGATCCACCGCCCTGGATTCCTTATCTGGAGGGTGGACCAAGGAACTCTCTTGAGCCAGTTCCCTCTTGGTGGCTGCTGCAACCATCATAGTGTCCACAGGGGATCCTTTATACCATGCCTGTCTGTCAGAGGGTGGAGAGAGAATTTTGTCCGGGCGCTAAGGTATTGGCTCTATGGTGTCAGGCTCCTTCCATGCCCGCGTGGTGATAAGATCCTCTGACGGATCCGCCGGTAGGGACACCCAGGAAGTAGATGGGCCCATGCCAAAAGCCTCCAGGAACACTGATTCATCCGTAGAAGGTTTTGGGGCTGACCAACCTCCCCTAGTTGAGGTAGAAGCCGAGGCCGAGGCTGTAGAAGAGTCCAAGGTCGATGCTGGAAGCAGGTCTTTGGCCACAAGTTTGGTCTTTCTGTCTCTAAGGGCCCTTGTATTGAACCCTGCACAAATGCTGCATTGGACGGACCAATGTGCAACACCCAAGCAAACAGCACACAGAGTGTGGCCATCCGCTGGTGAAAGCTTATGGCCACAGTCCGCATTTTTTAACAGTAGGTTTTGGTTGTTCATACATCCCAACAAGCAACAAACAACCACACTTAGTCACCCAAATAAACTACCTGACCACGCACACTCTAAGGGAAGTGAAGGGCCCACACAAAATTACCTCACGATATATATATATATATATATATATATATATATATATATATATATATATACTACTATTTTTTTTTTTTTTTTTTTTGGACAAACGACGAACTAGCGTTAGGGGGAGGAAAAGGGAAACTGAGAAAACTCACAAGAAACAACCCCAAAAAGCACTTACAGTACCACTAAAGCTCAGAGCTGCGGAGATCACGATGCTGATGCACAAAGTGGCAAACGAGATCTGAGGGAAGGCAGGAGATGGTGGTGTAATATGGGTAAGGGGGAGGGGCTTGGAGCTCGGAGCAGATGCTTGTAAAGTTGCCGGCTCGGATCCCATATGGATCCGAATACCCACAGGTTGAAGATAAAATGAAGTTAACTACTTCAGATTAAAAGTTATGTACTCATCATAACTATGCATCTGTATATTTCATTTTCATTCTTCTTTAAATGTATGGGTATCGGATCCAACTTGGCCACTTTTCTTCCAGACTCTTGGATCCGACTCTCAAGCTCCTCCCCTTACACCTACTGCCACATGCCACAATATTACCTCAGACAGAGTTTCCTGTCACTATATAATAGCCTAGAATATAATTCACAAAAAGGAAAGGAACAGCATACGGGCTCAAATAGGAATAAGAAGTTATGTACCTACCATAACGTTCCATGTTAGTTGTCTTCTTCTCGCCTTCTTTCTTGCTGGTTGGGTTCGGAGCCGACCTTTGGTTCCAATTCAGACATTTTCTAAAGCTCAAGAGCTACTTACTGGCTCGAGGCCTCCCTATATCCCACAATGCCTGGCGCTAGACCCCCAGATCTCATTTGGAAGACCTAACACCATCATAATACAAGAGGACAACCGTCCCAATAGCAAAACTTCAGCCACAGGGCTGAAGAAAAAGGTAGAGGACATAATCGGTAAAGACTCAGCCAGTAACAAGACCCTAGGAGGACTCTTCTCGGTCCATCTAGGCTAGGAGGATGGAGGGTGGGGCGCAAGAAAGAAGGCGAGAAGAAGACAACTAACATGGAACATTATGGTAGATACATAACTTCTTAATGTTAAGTTGTCTCTCTCGCCTTCATTCTTGCTGGTTGGGACAGCGTCCCTAGCATCTTAGTCCTGGGTGGCTCATCGGAACAGACTCTTGAGCACAGTGGAACCAAAATCAGCTCTGCTCCTAGAGGCCAGATCCAATTAATAATGTGAAATGAAGGTATGAGGGTTGGCCCATGTGGCTGCCGCACAAATGGCTTCCATAGGTAGTCTTGATTGAAAAGCTACCGATGTAGCTAAAGCCCTAGTACAGTGGCCTTTAGGTTTTAGCAGGGAGTTCTTTATTCCTCAACTGATAAACAAGAGTAATGATAGAGGACAACCACCTGGATAGGGTTACTTTAGACACTGGTCGACCCTGCTTACCCTCCGCATAGGACAGGAAGAGTTGGTCTGATTTCCTTATTTGCGCAGTCCTATGCAAATAGAAGCGTAATTGCCTATGAACGTCCAACTGGTGTAATTTTTGTTCAGCTTTATTGGAATAATTTGGAAAAAGGACTGGCAGATCGATGGATTGATTCAAATTATTTTCGGAGGGGACCTTAGGAAGGAACGAAGGATTAGTCCTGAGTGAAACTCTATCCTTATGAAAAACTAGGTTCATAGGTTCATACTAGGCTATCTGCCCTAGGGCATTTATAAGCCTAGCCAGAGTGTGTTTGGCTTTTGCCACCCATTTTAAATGAATTTTGCTATGCCCTTTTCGAGGTTAGTATAGTGTGCCTCTGTCTAACAGTGACACAGAAGTGATACCCGGGGTAAACCTACGATCTCCCATCCACTCATCAAGATTCCTCTTGAAGAGAGTCAATGAGGGACTCTGCCTAACCTGGACTGGGATTTTATTCCAGAGTGAAGGGAGCCTCTGGGTTATGAATCTGTTCCTCCAGCATGTCCTATTTATTTCAGTTCTAAGGTTCAAGTCTCGCAAGCTCGTAGCTCGATGGGATTTGGATTTTCTAAGGTGCAGCATGTCCATTAATACTGGGTTGGACATGGCTTTATACGTCAGGCACAGATCGCCTCTGAGCAGGCGGTATGCCACTGAGTAGAGCTGGAGTTTCTTTAACCGGGCAGCATATGGCATCTGTTTGAGCCCTTTGATCCTCTTGGTGAGGTACTTTTGGGGTCTTTCCAGTTTCTGCAGGTGTCTGGTAAGGTACATCCCAAAAGGGGCATTGTACTCAATTATGGGCCTGATGAGGGATGAGTAAAGAGGCACGATGACCTCCCCTGATCTAGATGTGAATCCCTTCATGATTAGGTGGGCTATATAAAATGTTTTTCTAACAACTTTGGCCACGTGGTTTTCAAATGAGAGATTCCTATCAACTTGGGTCTCCAGGTCCCTAATTACTTCTTCTGTTACTTAATGGATTACCACCTATGTGGTAATTTGTGGGCACTTTGGTTTTGCCAAAGGGGATGACTATACACTTTCTGGTGTTTAGCTTGAGGCCATGGCTCTGGCACCAGTTGTCTGTTTCTATGAGGCCTTTTTGTAGGATGCTTGTGTCGGCTGGAGAGTCGATTATGGCGCCTAGTTTGCAGTCATCTGCGAACTTGGTCAGCCACAGTCCTTCCGTGTTGGCCTGTACCTCCAAGAAATATATACCGAACAAGAGAGGTCCCAGGACTGAGCCTTCTGGGACGCCACTTGTAACTGGTTTGGAGTCTGACATGGCTCCAGCAATTCTAACCATGTGGGTTCTGTCCTTGAGCCAGTTTGCAACCCATCTAGTGACATAGGGGTTTATATTTAAGCTGGTGAGCTTATCTATAATGCCCGAGTGGGGTATTGTATCGAAGGCTTTTGCGAGGTCCGGGTAGGCTGTGTGGACCACCTTCCCCTCGTTAATGGCCTTGATGACTGTTTCAAAGAAATCAACCAGGTTTAAGAGGCAGGATCTGCCCTTAACAAAGCCGAACTGGGTAGGATCCAGTGTCTGTAGGTCCCCAATATCTTTATTTATGAGGTCCATGATGATCCTTTCCATGGCTTTGCAGACCAAGCTAGTCAGGCTTATGGGGCGATAGTTTCCAGGATCCGTTGAGGCACCACCTTTGTGGAGAGGGACCACTGTTGCTGTACGCCACTCTTTGGGTACATATCCTGTAGTAAGGCTGAGATTGAACAGTAGTTTTATGTTTGGGTTTAGCTCTTCTTGGAGATCATGTAGGACGCAGCCCGGGACACCGTCTGGTCCCATTGATGCTGTGTTTTTTGCTTTGGAGAGGGCGGCTCTTACCTGAGCATCTGAGATGTCAGGGGGGCAGCACTCTGCTGGGATAGATATTTGCCCTTTTGGTGGGGGTTTGCGCTGAACCTGTCAGCTAGGATGTTGGCAATGTCTGTGGGTTTGGTGTATTCTTTGCCATTTTGGACTAATTCTGAGCATATCTGGGAATTCCCACCCAGGTTCTTAACATGACTAAGGAAAGCCTTGTGATTATCCTTAGTGTCCTGTGCAATTTTTCTCTCGAAGCCGGCCTTAGATGATTTTATGAGTGCCCATAGTTTTTTGCTAATACTGATCAGAGATGCCTTCCCTTTTTGGGATTTTGCTCTATCATGTAGTAGCTTCCTCCTTCTATTGTATAGTTTGTTTATGGCTGGGGTCCACCAGACAGGATGCCTGCCTTTGGAGGACTGGGTCTTGGTTTTATTTGGGATTGCATGATCCATGCATTCCTGAAGGTGTTCATAGAATGCGTTTATAAAGGATTCTGCGGTCTGGGCCGTATTTTCCACAGGCCTGGGGGCTTTGAAGGATTCCACCTCGGTTTTGAGGAGTGTGAAATTTGCTTTAGAGAAGTTTTTCACTGTGGTTTTCTGGGCAGGGGGTGGGGTCGGGATGTGAATATCCAGTGAGATTAGTTTATGGTCTGATCTTACCAGTGAGGGATACACTTCTGGTCTGGAGCATAGAGCTCCCATGTTGGTGATGATCAGTTCCAGTATGTTTTCCCCTCTTGTGGGAGTGGTAACAAGTTGTTCCATAGCATTTGAGTTTATAAATTCTAGGAACCTTTGGGCTAGGGTGTTGGAGCTAGAGTAATGCTCCCAGTCTATGTTTGGGTAGTTGAAGTCACTCAATATAATGGTGTTTGGAGAGACCTTCATATTTTCCAGTGTTCTCAGGAAGGCCGAGTGGGGTTCCTGGGTTTGGGAGGGTGGTCTGTAGCAGGCTATAAACCGGAAGGCAATTTTACCCACTGTTAGTTGCACATGGTTAGTCTCTGATGCTTCGTGCTGTGCCACCAACCTGGAGGTGTGGGTGTCTTTGACGAATATTGATAATCCCCCTCCTTTTGTGGTTCGGTCCAAATTTTGGGGCCGAAAAGCATGGTATTAGGTATAACCTGGTAGTGCTGGGGTGCTCTCGGAAGCCTTAAACCAGGTTTCTGTTACTGCACAGATATTGATGTTCTCCATGCTAAGGAGAGTTTCGAGTGTGTGCATCTTGAGGTTTAGACTTCTGGCGTTGAGTAGCATTACTCTTAGTTTCTTATCCCTTGTGATACCTATGGAGGTGGGTTTGTCTTTTGAGCCTTGCCTAAAAAAGGCACTAAGGGGGTGGCAAGAGCCTTTGCCAATATCCGAAAGCCCAGGGGTGACAGGTGCAAGCCGTCCCTAGCGAAGCATCGTGGCTTGTCAAGCATGTCATCCCAGGCTGACAGGCGTTGGATCCCCATTGAATGACACCCATACTTAAGCCAATTGTTGAAATTGATCATCTTGTCTTCACATACATAGTTAAGGAGGACGAACACAAAGGGCTTGAAGTTCAGAAACTCTCCTCGCTGAAGTAATGGCCACCAAAAAGAGGGTTTTCCAGGTAAGCAATTTCAAGGAACAGGAAGCTGCCGGTTCAAAGGGAGGCAGTATCAAGGAAGCCAAGATCAAATTTAAGTTCCACGGAGGCGGGAGATCTCTCACTGGAGGCCTGAGCAAGATTGTTCCTTTCAGAAAGGCTTTGCAAAGCTTATGGGACATGAAAATGGTTTCTGAGAGGCCCGTATGGAAATTAGAGATTGCCACAAGCTGAACTCTAATAGTGGCAGAAGAGGAGCCTGCTTGAAAAAGTTCTGCTAAAAAGTCTAGGACGTTATGGACAGGGGCAGTGAAGGGATCTATATTTCTAGCCTCTGCCCAGAAAGAAAAACGTTTCCACTTACTAGCATAAATCTTCCTGGTTGTAGGTTTGTGCGAAGAAAGGATAATCTCATGCATTGAATTGGAAATACTGGGAAGCCTGGCTAAGGTTAGAAGTGGAGCAACCAAGCAGTGAGGTGGAGAGACTGAAGAGACTGATGCAGCCCACCCGACTGATGGATCAGGAGGTCCGGAACTGGGTCCAGATTCCAAGGCTGCTCTAGAAGGTGACGATGTAGGAATGGGAACCAGATTTGTCAAGGCCAGTAGGGGGCGATGAGGATCATCCTGCAACCCAGAACGGTAGCCTTCTGAATTAGTTTGGGAATTAGTGGAAAGGGAAAGGGTGGGAATGCATATAGAAGTCCCTGGGGCCAATCGTGAACTACAGCGTCTCTGGGGGAGTGTCCCGGAAGAGGGAAGAGAGTGAAGAAACTGTCGCAGTTGCTGTTGAGAGGAGTTGCGAAGGGGTCGCAGTGAGGCTGACCCCATTTGCGGAAGATCCTGTCCGCTACTGTCCAGTTGAGAGACCATTCGTGAGGCATGAGAATAGCTTTGCTTAGCCTGTCCGCTATGACATTGGACTTCCCAGGGATGTGTGTTGCTTTCAGAAACCGTTGAGAGGAGATTGGCCACTGCCATAGTCTGAGTGCTTCTCGACTTAAGGGATATGACTTGGTTCTGCCCTGCTTATTGATGTACCACACTACAGACATATCGTCTGTCTGAATTGCAATGGTCCCAGTGGGTAGAGAGTTCTGAAGAGCTTGCAACGCTAAAAGCACCGCCCTCATCTCCAAGACGTTTATGTGCAAGTGGTACTCGTGGGGTTGCCAGGTGCCCTGGACAGTCCTGCCCTGAAAATCCCACCCCACCAGATCAGGGAGGCATCCGTGTTCACCGTGGCAATTGGAGGAGGAAGGACAAATGGTCTGCCCTGGGGTACTGATGGAGAGACCATCCACCAAGCCAAGTGGTCTTTGCATGACTGTGTGATTATTATCTTGTGAGACAAAGTTGTTGAAAGGACCATTGGGTGAAAAGCAACGACTGGAGAATCCTCATGTGAAAACGAGCCAGGGGAACTAATATGATCGCTGCTGCCATGAGACCTAAGGTTTTTAGGACAAATCTGGCCTGAATCTTTCTGCATCCTAATAATACCTGTACATGTCGGCGAATGTCTGCCACTCTGTCTACTGGAAGCCTTGCAGACAGATCTTTCCTATTTAATCTTGCGCCTATAAAGGTTAAGGACTGACAAGGTGACAATGCAGACTTTTCGAAATTTATTGAGATACCTAGGTTGGAGCATGTTTGGATGGTATAATCCCTGGCTCTTAGCAATTGATGTCTGGTGGTAGCAGTAAGGAGCCAGTCGTCTAGATATGGAAACACCTGGAATCCTTGCCATCTCAGGTGAGCGGTAACCACTGCCATGCATTTGGTGAACACCCTGGGGGCTGTGGTGAGACCAAAGGGCAGGGCTCTGAACTGGTAATGACTGGCTCCCAGCCGGAAGCTGAGAAACCTTCTGGAACGCCTGTCCATTTTGATGTGGTAGCACGCATCCTGAAGATCTATGGAGCACATCCAATTGTCCTGACCCAAAAAGGGTAGAATGGACTGAAGCGTGACCATCCAGAACTTCTTTATTTGAACAAACTTGTTTAGTCTGCTGAGACCCAAAATGGGTCTCCAGTCCCCTGTCTTCTTTGGTACCAAAAAAGAACTCTGAGTAAATTCCGGATCCTTGCTGGTCTGCTGGGACTTGTTGGATGGCCCATTTTATTTTTAGCAGTCTTGAAATTTCTTGTACTGCCTGTTCCCTTAGACTGGGTGGAACATCTAGGATGGGGTTGTTTGATTTTAAGGGAGTGTGGACAAATGGGATTTTGTAACCTCCGGATATGATAGACTGTACCCATTTGTCTCAAGTGATGAGACGCCAGGCTTCTGGATACAGAGACAACCTTCCCCCGACTGCCTCCAAAGACGGACAGCCGGGCAGCCCCTCAGGGGTGCTGGAAGGGCTTGTCAGAGAAAGATTCTCTGCTGCCCTGATTCTGCGGACCCCCTCTGCCCCGTGGGCAGCGTCTATTGTTGTTCCCTCCTCTGCCTCTGGAGGGAAACTCGCCACGTGTGTCAGGCACAGCTTCCTGGGGTTTCCAGAACCACATCTTCCCACTATTCTGACCCTTAGGGTATGGTCTAAAGGGAGAGGAAAAATGGACTCCAACGGCAGAGAGAGTCTTGCCTTCCTGCTCACACCTGGTAAGTGTATCTTTCACCTGAGGTCCAAACAGAGCCGAACCATCAAAAGGGGGTGTTGGTGAAAGATGCCTTGAAGGGATCAGCGAAGTTACATAACCGCATCCAGGCATGTCTTCTCAAAGCCACGCCTGTGCCTACGGCTCTACTCGCCCCATCAGCCGCATACGAAATGAGCCGCATGGAGGAGTTAACGATAGAATTAAGAGTCGCCAGCTGGGAGTTTATCTTGTCTTGAGCCCCCGCAGCTGATGGATCTTGCAGGGTATCTCCTAGCTCCTTGAGGAGATCCCTCTGAAGACGGGTGAAGTGGCATAAATAATTCAGCGACCGCATGGAGAAGGTCGCTGAGGAAAACATCTGCTTCCCATATCTATCCATTGTCCTAGACTCTTTATTAGGGGGATGGACAGGTACAGAAGTGTCAGCCAACTCCTTTTTCTTGGCAGCTGCTACCACCATGGCATTAATAGGGACACTCTTTGTCAGAAACTGTTTATCTTGGGGGGCCGTGATAAACTTAGTGGGCCTGCAAGGGGTTGGTTCCAGTGTGTCCGGAACTGACCACGCCTTCCGAGCCACCATTTCCATTAATGGATCGAAATGCGGAGACACCCAGGAGGTGGAGGGGCGAGAACCAAATGCATCCAAGTATACCGACTCGTCCTCAGAAGGTTTAAGGGCAGACCAGTTCCCCCTCTGCTTAAGGATCTCAAGGATGTCTGAGAAAGAGACATCTTCAGAGGGGGATCTTGGGGACCCTTCTGAATCCTCCAAGTCAGTATCTGACGTGACCGACTCTGGGGAGTCAACATGTTTCCTCTTACATTTCTTCTTTCGAGGGGGCTCCTCTGAAATCTCAGGGGAGGCCTCGGAAGAGGAAGATACAACCATTGGGGTGACCTGGAGCATTTGATCCCCTCTCTTGGTGTCTGGAGGAGGGGCAGAGACCGAAGCAGGCACCCTGGGGGGAGGAGCTGAAGGGGCTGATCGAGGTGCAGACTCAGAAGTCAGCATGCTCCTCATGACCTCGAAGGCGCCCCTGTCCGGCAGAGAAGAGGGCCCCCGCTCCGAGGAGACAGGAATCCTCTCCGGCACTGAAAGGGATGGCTCCAAGGCCGATGTAGGAGCCGAGCTTACCTGCACCGAGGCTCCGAGAGGGAGAACGGGGTCGGACAAGGGTCCGATGCCACTCGCCTCCTCGGAGCTGACGAGGGAGTCCCGGCACCTAGATCCCTCCAAGGATGGAACCACTGAAGAAATCGGAGCCGACGAAGGAGCCGAAAGGGAAGCATCGGCGCCAACGTTTCCAGGATCCGAGCCCCAACAAGCTCCGGCCTGACAGGAGGAGTCGGAGGAGGAACTATTTCAGAAAAAGGAGCAGCCACAGCCTGATGAGGAGGGCTAGTTAACATTTTAGCCAGGGCCTGCGATTTGAGGAGTCTACTAACCACTCTCTCCAAGTCATGATCGGACAGCCTCGAGGACCGTGAAGAGTGGGACCTATGGCTTAGTTCAGACTGTAGTAAAGGTGATCCCGGAGCCGAGCGAATCAACTCCAGGGATGGCGACTTGGATCACTTACGGCTCCCTGACGGCTCGAGAGAGGTTTTGATACTTCGGTTCCAGCCGGAACTGAAATTGAAGCAGATGCTCCACCTGGCGACGGCTCCGTACTGGGAGCCGAAGGCTTAGTGGGCTTAGGGGTTTTCGCTGGCTGAGACTTTGCCGGAGACCCCTCGGGTTTTAGTAACCCCCTGAGAATATGTTCCTGCAGGACTCTCAGACTAAAGGCATGGCATACCAAGCAAGAGTCCTGCAGGTGTAGGGAACCCAAACAATAAACACAAGAAGTGTGACCGTCTGTCAGAGACATTTTCTGACAGCACGAGTCACACTTCTTGAACCCTAATACCTTGGTATCCTTTGACATGTTAAAGAAAAAAGGAATACCGATGGATAAATGTTAGACTAGTGAAAAAAAAACACACACATAGTCCCACACCTTCACACAAAAAATTTAAAGGAAACAATACTAACAAAAACTAAGATACTATGACTTAGACTGCAAAGGCTAAACACTACTTCCTACTGGAACAATTTAAAAAGGGAAGGAGATAGCCTCTAACTTAAACGGCCTACTTAGGGAGATAGGGAGGGGGGAAGGGAGAAACTCTCTAAGTAAAAACGAGTTTCGTAAGGGTCAGAAAAACACAGGGAAACTAAGACTAGTCTACAGTACTACTCTGAATTAACAAAAAAGTTGAAAACTATACACTAAAAGTTTAATTTCTAAAAATACAAAAGATTAATACGACCTGAGCCAGTGAAGCGCAACCTCGTAGCTGAAGCGGCAAACGAGATCTGGGGGTCTAGCACCAGGCATTGTGGGATATAGGGAGGCCTCGAGCCAGTAAGTAGCTCTCGAGCTTTAGAAAATGGCCGAGTCTGAGCCAACCAGCAAGAATGAAGGCGAGAGAGACAACTTAACATCAGTGGTTCCAAAAAACTCTATTAGGTCACTCTCAAAGAAAGGAAAGGGGGTAAGGGGGTGGGAAGTTAAGGAAGAATGAAAATGGACTACACAGATGCATCATTAGAGTACATAACTTTTAATCTGATGTTGTCATTTTCATTTATTTCTCAAAGTATGGGAAAGAGACCCCAGCTAAGATAACCCTGGGTGGCCCTCATGGAAGGATGTTCCTCACTTCTACAGAAGCAAAACCAGACCTGTTTCTGGATATGATGTCCAACATGTAATGAAAAATAAAAGTATGAGAATTGGACCAAGTGGCTGCAATACAAATATCATCAATGAAAGCTCTGGTCCAGAAAGCAGATGATGTGGTCACATATCTAACAGAGTCAACTTTTGGATGTCTTGAGAGATAAACCTCTCAAAAAGTAAGCATAAGAAATACCATCTAAAATCCATCTAGTTAAGGTGACTTTAGATACTGTTTTTCCCCAATTTGTGAAGTGCAAAGGAAAAACAGAGTTGTGTAAGAACTTACCATAGTGGTAGATGTCCTACTCTCTAATACTGCAGTATTCCTTACAATAGGGATCCCCTGCCAAGGGTGGCCAGACATCTGGCCAGTACACCAAATCCTTTAGGGTGCTTAAGGTATGCCGTATATCACACATATATTCTCCCAAGTACAGCGTAGCATATAAAAGTGATGTCCAGATCTGCCATCCTCAGAACTGCGAGCTTCAGTAGGAACACCCATTGTGCCAGCAAGATTCTTATAGGATCATAGGAAGTTAGTAGAGTATTGGCCCTGAGGCCCTTACAAACCTAGCCAAGAATTTAGCCCATGTTACAACAAGTCAGCACCCGATGCCACTGTCCAGCAGTGACACAGGTGGGATCCCAGGGGTGTATTTTCTGTTTCCCATCCAGTTATCCAGGTTGCGCTTAAAAAGGGTTAATGAGATACTCTGCTTTATGTGGAGGGGGAGTCTATTCCACAAAAGGAGGGTTTCTCTGACACAAATCTGTCCCACCAACAAGTCCTACTGATGTCACAGACCAGGGTGAAGTCGCGCATGCGGGTTACTCGAGTGGACCTTGACCTTCAGGAAAAAGACAGGGTATCCATCTTTCAGACCAGAGGGCCTTGGACTCTGGCACAAAGAAGAGGAAGATGTCTGTTCACAGGGGAGACAAAAAGATCCGCTAGAGCAGTACCCCACTGGTGGACAATGTCCAGAAACACATCCCTGTGAAGCATCCACTCGTGGGATTGTGTTACGGACCTGCTCAGATATTCTGCTGCAATGCTCTGACCTGATGGAATGTAAACTGCCTGAAGGTTCACACGATACTGGACAGCTAGTTCCCACACTAGAACTGCCAACCGGCACAGGAAATAAGACCCCCCCCAACACACACACTTTCTTGTTGATATACCATGTCAATGTGGTATGGTCTGTAAACACCTTGAGAGGCCATGAGGAGAACAGATGGTGAAATGCCTGAGCAGCCAGCAGAAGAGCGCTCATCTCTTTGGCACTGATGTGGTCTTTCCTTAACTGAGGCGACAAAGGACCCTGCACCTTTAGATTGGAAAAAGATATTCTACACCCCACATCTGAAGCAGAAGTGAACAGCTTCTGGGGGGGAAGAGGGGATTGAACCGAGAGCTCCAGACTGACAGCCAACTGCTGAATTCACCACAAAAATTCCAGCTTCAGGCATGGAAGAAAAGGAACTACGAATTCATGGGAATGACAATGCTGAAGTCAAACTGACTTTAGAAATCACTGAAGTTTTCTCATGTGAAGTTTTGCAAAAGGGAGCAGAGGAATGGTTTAGGCCATATAACCTAACAGAGACTTCCTTGCTGTGACTGAGGCCAGAGGAGGAAGGGATTGAAAGAAGGAAATGAGAATTAATGCCTTGGGAGGAGGCAGGACTCTCAGCATTGGAACAGTCTGAATCCTGCACCCCAGAAATACATAATCCTGAGAAAGAGTCAGAAATGACTTTTGAAAATTTAAAGTGAACCCCAGGCTTTGCAAGAAAGAAATAAATAGCAAAGTGAAGATGCTGCAGTAGGATCTCTGGAGAGGATGCCTGAAAAAGGAGATCATCTAAGCAAGGGAAGACCTGTATTCCCCTTAGCCTGCAAAAAAGCAAACAAAGAAGCGAGGTACTTGGTGTAGTAGAAAGGCCAAAGGGCAAAGCAGAGAACTGAAAATGCCAGGAAGCAACAGAGAAATGTGAAAACCTCCTGAAAAGGGGGATGAATTGGGATGTGAAGATAAAAAGAAGTTATGTACTCACCATAACGTTCCATGTTTGTTGTCCAGTATCTCACCTTCATTCTTGCTGGTTGGGTTAGGAGCTGAAACTCAACTCCGACTCGGACGTATATCAAAGCTCGGGAGCTTCTACTGGCTCGAGGCTATAACCTATCCCATGGTGCTTAGCAGCTGTTCCCCAGATCTCGTTTGAGAGAGAGAGCTCCCTATGACATGTTTAACATACAGAAAGAGAAAATATATGAAATATATTGGTCATAAAGGTAAAAGGAAGACAAGATGGGAATCAGACCATATTTGCCAATTGTAAAAATTCCTCTAGATCCTCCAGGAGGGGGATGGCTGGGTGGGACGCATGAATGAAGGCGAGATACTGGACAACAAACATGGAACGCTATGGTGAGTACATAACTTCTTTATGTTATGTTGTCCTATCTCGCCTTCATTCTTGCTGGTTGGGACAGAGTCCCCAGCACCTTTCTCTTGGGTGGCTCAAGGGAATAAACTCTTCAGGACAGTGGAACCAAAGGATGCTCTGTTCCAGAAGGCCACATCTACTTTGTAATGAGAGATAAAGGTGTGAGGATTAACCCATGTAGCAGCAGCACAAATTGAATCCAATGGAAGTCTGGATTGAAAGGCAATGGAAGTAGAAACCACTCTAGTTGAATGTCCTTTCACTTTCCCTGGCAGTTCTTCATTATGAGAGTGATAAACATATTTGATAGTCTCAGTAAGCCATTTGGGCAAAGTAACTTTTGAGACTGCCCAGCCTTTTTTTTTTTGTTTCTGAATAGGACACAAACAATTGATCTGATTTTCTGAAATCTTTTGTCCTATGTAAATAAAAACGCAGTTGTCTATGTACATCCAGTTGGTGAAGCTTATATTCTGCGTTGTTGCTATAATTAGGAAAAAACACAGGGAATTCTATAAATTGGTTTAAATTTTGTTTCAGAACAGACTTTTGGTAAGAAGGAGGGATTTGTTCTAAAGGAAACTCTATCTTTGTGAAAGATCAAATAGGGAGGACAGATGGATAAGGCCTGCAACTCTGAAACCCTCTTAGCTGAGGTAACTGCTGTTAGAAAGAAAGTTTTCCAGGATAGAAAATTTTAACGAGCAAGAGGATGCTGGTTCGAAGGGGGGAAGAATCAACGCTGATAATACTAAATTTAGAACCTATGGGGGAGGACGTTCTCTTATAGGAGGTCTTATGTACCCCTGAGGAAGGCCTTGCATAACTTGTGGGACATTACATTGGATCAGAGCTCCCCCACATGATAATTGGATACAGCGGCTAGTTGAACTCGAATAGTGGCCGCCACTGCTCCTTGATTAAAAATTTCTGTCAGGAATTCCAAAATTGCAGGTATAGAAGCTGTAAAAAAATCTATGTGTTTTTTGTCCGCCCAGCAAGAGAACTTCTTCCATTTGCTTGCGTAAAGTTTCCTAGTTGTCTTTTTGTGCGAGGGGACCAAAATGTGGCATACTGCAGGGGATAATTCTGGAAACCTGGCTAAGATTGGAAGTGGAGAAACCAAGCTGTCAGCTTGAGACTCTAAAGGGCAGGATGGAGCATTCCTGACTGGGTCCAAAGGAAGGGGAACCAAATCTGATGAGGCCAGTATGGAGCAATGACAATTAACCTGCGACTCAACGACTTGGCTTTCTGAATAACTTTTGGAATCAAAGGAAATGGGGGGAAAAGCATAAAGAAGTCCTGGGGGCCAATCGTGGGTGAGTGCATCCCTCGGTGACTCTCCCGGAGGGGAAATGAGGGCAAAGTAGTTGCTGCATTTGGCATTGAAGGGAGTGGCAAAAAGGTCACAGCAAGGCTGGCCCCATTTGCAAAAAATTTGGTTCACAACTTCCTGATTCAGGAACCACTTGTAAGACATGAGAATAGCTCTGCTTAGACTGTCTGCTATGACGCTGGATTTCCCTGGGATGTGCGTTGCTGTCAGAAAGCGTTGAGAAGATATCACCTATTGCCAAACTCTCTGGGCCTCTCGACATAGGGGATAGGATCTGGTTTCCCCATTTGTTGATGTACCATACCATCGACATATTGTCTGTCTGAAATGCGATAGTTTCCGTGGGAAGAGAGTTCTGAAATGCCTGCAACGCCAGAAGCACAACCCTCATCTCTAAGACATTGATGTGCAAATGGTACTCGTGATCTTTCCAAACCCTTTGGACCATCTTTCCCAGATAATGCCCCCCCCCCACTCTATCTGGTACACGTCTGTGGTTACTGTAGCGACAGGTTGGGGAAGTACAAACGGTCTGCCCACTGTTACCTGAGTGGACTGGATCCACCAAAGCAGGTTCCATTTGCTGGAATCTGTAATGAGAATCTCGTGAGACATGGGAAACTCCTGTATGGACCACTGAGTGAAGAGTAGCCACTGTAATATTCGCATGTGAAGCCGTATCAGGGGAACTAGTGTTATTGTCGATGCCATAGAGCCTAGGACCTTGAGGGCAAATCTTGCCTGTACTTTTTTCTTGTTGAGTAAGATAAGCACTTGACTGCGTAATGTTTGTATCCTTTCTTGAGGCAGTTTTGCCAACATATCATTTGTGTTTAAATATGCACCTATAAAGGTAATACGCTGTGATGGCAACAAGGCAGATTTTTCTGCATTTATAGTAATGCCTAGTTTTGAGAAAAGATGGATGGTGTAGTCCCTGGCTTTGATTAGAAGCTGCTTGGTAGTGGCAGTTAGGAGCCAGTCATCTAAGTATGGAAATACTTGGAATCCTTGACGTCTCAAATGAGCCGTGACTACTGCCATGCATTTGGTAAACACTCTGGGGGCTGTGGTGAGTCCAAAGGGCAGAGCTCTGAACTGGTAATGACTGGCTCCCAGCCGGAAGTGTAGAAATCTTCTGGAGCGCCTGTCCATCTTTATGTGGTAGTAGGTGTCCTGAAGATCTAACAAGCACATCCAACTGTCTTGTCCCAGAAACGGGAGTATGGACTGCAGTGTTACCATCCGGAACTTTGACTTCTTCACTGACTTGTTTAGTCTGCTGAGATCCAATATGGGTCTCCAGTCCCGTCTTTTTTGAAACTAAAAAGAACCTTGAGTAAATTCCAGATTCTACCTGGTCTACAGGGACTTCTTGGATGACTCTTTTTTTCTAGCAACGTTTGAATTTCTAGGGTTACTTGATCCCTTTGACCGGGTGGAATGTCTGGGATAAACTTTGACGGACGAGGTGAGCAGTGAAAGGGAATGTTGCAACCCCTGGATATAATGGACTGTACCCATTTGTCTTGAGTTGAATTCAGCCAGGCTTCTGGGTATAGCGATAGCCTCCCCCCGACTGCCTCCAGAGGCAGACAGTCGAGCCTCCTTTCAGGAGCGCTGGAAGGGCCGACTAGAGAAAGTACCTCTGTTGCCCTGGTTCTGTGGAACCCCTCTGCCATGTGGATGGCATTTTCCATTGTTATTTCCCCCTTTGCCCCTGGGGGAAGGATCACCACAAGCGTAAGATAAGGCTCCCTTGGACTTCTGGAACCACATCTTTCCACTCTTCTGACCTTTAGAATAAGGTCTGGTAGGGACAGAAAAATGGACTCGACGGCAGATAGAATCTTACCATCTTGTTGGCTCCTGGTGAGAGTCTCTTTCACTTTCGGCCCGAACGAGGACGAGCCATCAAAGGGGGCATCAATGAAGGAAGACCTGAAGGGTTCAGCAAATTTGCAAAGGCGCATTCAGGAATGTCTCCGAAGAGCTATTCCTGTGCCTGCTTCCCTACTCGCTACATCGGCTGCATAGGAAATGAGGCGCATGGAGGAGTTAGTGATGGAGGTTAAGGTTGCAAGTGGAGAATTAATCTTATCTGATAAATCCTAGGCTGTAGCACCTTGTAGGGTGTCTCCCAGCTCTTTTAGGAGATCCCTCTGAAGTCAGGCAAAATGTGACAAATAATTCAGCGACCGCAAGGTAAAGGCTGCTGAGGAGAAAGTACGCTTCCCGTACCTGTCCATCGTGCGAGACTCCTTGTTCGGTGGATGGAGAGATGCTGCAGTTTCAGCTAACTCCTTCTTTGTGGCCGCAGCCACCACCATCGCATCTATTGGAACTCCCTTTGTTAGACACTGCCTGTCCTCTAGGGCTGTAATAAATTTATTTGGCCCCCGCGGAACGGGGTCCACTGATTCTGGAGTCCCTCACCTTCCAACTCACTACACCCAGGACAGGGTTGAAAGGTGGAGACATCCAAGAGGTGGAGGGCCGAGAGCCAAATGCCTCCAGGTATACCGACTCATCTTCAGAAGGGGAAAGGGACATCCAGCTGCCCCTCTGCTTAAGGATCTCCAGGATGTCTAAAAAAGAGACATCCTCTGAGGGCGACCGTGGGGACCCTTCTGAATTGTCAAAGTCAGTATCAGAAGTGTAGTGACAGACTCAGGGGAGTCTACGTGCTTCATCTTACACGGTCTCTTCCGAGGGATCTCCTCGGGGGGATGTTCCGGGGAGGTATAGGAAGAGGAGGTTCCACCCAGTGGGGTTACCTGGGACACTGACTCTCTCCTCTGGGGGTGATGGCGGGATGATGAAGAGGTGGACACCGGCCCTTTTAGGGAAAGAGAGGCTGGAAATGAAGGTGGAGCAGACTCAGTGGAGAGCACACTCCGCATCACCTCAAAGGCATCGCGATCCTGGGCTGAAAGAGACTCCGGTCCCGAGGGGCTGGGAGATCTCTCTGGCACGAAGGAGGGTGGCTCTGAGGCTGATGTGGGAGCCTAACTCACCTAGGCCGAAGCGCCGAGTAGGAGAGCCAGTTCTGACATGGGTCCGACTTGACTCAACCCCACCCCCACCCGAGCCGACCAGGGAGTGTCGACCCCCAGACCTCTCGATGGAAGACAACATCGATGAGATTGGAGCAGACGTTGGAGCTGAGATATCAGGAGTGATTACTGGCTCTGCCAGTTCCAGCACAACGACTTCCATACTCTCTGGCTCTGAACTTGTCTGAGTCGGAGGAGGAATCAACATTATCTGAGGTACAGTTGTCGGCTCCACGATCCGATGGGCTGAGCTAGAGAGAATTTCTGATAGGGCCCGGGTCCGGAGCAACCTCTTCATGACCCACTCCACATCATCATCTGAAACTCTGGAGGACTGAGAGGAATGGCATGATGATTTATGGCTACCTGCCACAAACTGTAACAAAGGAGATTGCGGCACCCAATGAACAGGCTCCAAGGATGGTGACCGACTCCTTTTTCAGCTACACAATGGTTCTGAAGAGAAAGATGGAACCAAGGGAGGACCAGATTTGTCAGAACCAATAACTTTCGGATTCGAGGATGCTGTATCTTTGAAACTGCTTGACGGCTCAGACACAGGAGCCGACGAAGCAGCCTTTTTCGACTTATCCAGTTTTGCCATCTGATTACCATCTTCAGCTTTCAACAAGCCCCTTAAAATGAGCTTATTTTTTCTCTCCTGTAAGACCCTTGCCCTGAAACTATGACAAATGGAGCAGGAGTCTTGGAGTTGGACTGGTCCTAGCAGTAGACACAACTTGTGTGTCCGTCCATTATAGAAATTTTCTGAGTGCATGAATCGCACTTTTTAAATCCAGATTGTTTGTGCTCCTTAACAGATTCTTTAGATGTATTAACTGTCAAAAATAATAACACAACAGTACATTTTTAAACTACTATAAAAAGCAAGACAGAAAGTTTTTTTTTTTTTACAAGAAAAAATGGGAAGGATAGGGAGGAGGAGAAGTCTCTAAATTAAAAGAAAATCTCCTCCAACCTGAGGAGACGCCTCTAATTTAAACATTGACTCCTTAAGGGAGGAAAAGAAGGTGAAAGAATCCTCTAACTGAAAAGGATTTTCTAACTAGATAAGGGGAAGAGAGAAAACAAGGCTCAAAATACAGCTGCAAAGGAAAAAATAGCCATTATAATCACAAAAAGGCACTATACTATAACTGGGAAAGGTAAACTAAGATGTGATAGTAAGTTTTAGGAAAAGTTATCCAAAAACAGAGTATAAAAAGAAGTTATGTCTTACCATAACATTCCATTTGAGTTGTTGATCTTCTTCCAGTCATCACTGATGGGTCCGGTTTCGAGCCCTCAGAACTGAGATGGCCTAATACCAAGCTCGCGTACACCAAAAACTCTCGAGCTAAGCTGCTACCCACAATGCCCTTCTCCCAGTTACCTCAGATCGAGTTTCCATGCAACATATAGAAGAAACGGAAAACAGAGGCCATTTCTGTGCAAAAACCCTGAAACACCACAAAGTACCCAGAAGATCCACCAGGCGCCTTTGGTGGGGAGCGGTGGGAGGATCTGATGAATGGAAGATCAACAACTCAGATGGAACGTTATGGTAAGACATAACTTCTTTATCTGAAGTTGTTAATCTTCTTCCTATTCATCACTGATGACACAGAATCCCAAGCTACTTGGAGAACCTGGGTGGCCCCTATGGAAGAACATTCCTGGGAACCATAGAGCCGAAGGCCGCTCTTCCCCTGAAGACCAAATCCAATTTGTAATGCTTGATGAAAGCATGGGGTTTAGCCCAAATGGCTGCTGCACAAATGTCATCCATGGAAGCCCTGGAGTAAAAGGCAACCAAAGTTGCGATGGCCCTAGTTGAATGAGCTTTGATTTGAACAGGTTTAGATTCATTCTCTAGGGAGTATGAAGAAGTAATACAATATCTGAGCCATTTTGATAAAGTAACTTTTGATACACCACATCCCATTCTTGGACCAGAAAAGGAAATGAAAAGTTGGTCCGACTTGCTGAAGGACTTAGCCCTGTCCAGACAGAAGTGTAGTTGTCTATGTATGTCCAATGAATGTAGACAGTATTCTCCCTTTTTGGAAAAATTTAGAAAAAACATAGGGAGCTCAATGGACTGGTTAACAGAGAAGTCAGACACCACTTTGGGGAGAAAGGATGGGTTAGTACGAAGGGATACTCTGTCCTTATGGAAGATCAGATAGAGGCTCTAGATACATAAGGCATGTAACTCAGATATCCGTTTGGCTGATGTGACCGCTACCAGAAACAACGACTTCCATGGCAGGAATTTAACATCACATGTCACAGCAGGCTCAAAGGGGGGTAGAGAGAGAGAAAGACTGCATAACCACAGAGAGATTCCATGTCTCCATAGGTTGCCTGATAGGAGATCTGCTATGGAAAACTCCCTTGAGAAAGGTCTTGCAAAGGTGGGTGGAGATAAGAGGAACACCATCCGAGCCATTATGGAAATTGGAAATAGCTGCTAAATGGACTCAAATAGTAGAAGCTGATGCCCCATTATCAAACAACTCAGAAAGATACTCAAGTATAGCAGCTGTAGGAGTTGAAAAAGGATCTAGCATCTGATTATTAGACCAGATAGTGAATCTTTTCCATTTGTCTCTGTAGAGTTTTCTGGTAGATGGTTTATGGGAGGCCAGAATAATATCGTCTAGAGGTGAGGAGAGGTTTTCCTGCCTGGTGACTAATGGAAGGGGAGAAACCAAGCTGTCAGCTTGAGAGTGGATAGATTTGGGGGAGTCAGCCCTTGTGGGTGAGATATTAGGTCCTGACGAGTGTCCAGGATCCAAGGAGGTTGTAACAGGTGAGGCCGGAGGAAGGGAAACCACACTTGACGAGGCCAGAAGGGGGCAATGAGGATTACTTTGCATCTCAACCGGATTGCTTTGCATCTCAACCGGATTGCTTTCCTTAGAGACAGGGGTATCAAAGGTATCGGAGGATAAGCATAGAGGAGACCTGCAGACCAATAGTGAGTCAAAGTGTCTCTGAGTGACTCCCTGTCTGGGGGAAAGAAGGCAAAGTAGCTGTTGCATTTTTTGTTTGAAGGGGAAGCGAAAAGATCACAGCAAGGATGGTCTTAACGGCTGAAGATTTCTGCCGTCACATTCGGGTTGAGAGACCACTTGTGTGGACGGAGGATGCATCTGCTCAGCCTGCCCACAATCAAGTTGGAGATCCCCGGGATATGCGGATGCAATTGCCCAATGCCTAATTCTCATGGCCTCGTGAAATAGGGGTAGGATTTGGTCCCTCCCTGTTTGTTTATGTACCAGGCGATGGACATACTGTCTGACTGGATTGCAATCGTTCCTGATGGAAGGAGCGGATAAAGTGCCTGCAACGCTAACAGCACCGCTCTTAACTCCAGGACATTGATATGCAAGTTGATCTCTAAGCTGGACCACGCGCCTTGGACTGTCTTGCCCTGGAAATGGGCCCCCCACCCTATCAGGGAAGCGTCCGTGGTCACCGTGGTGTTGGGTTGGGAAGTCTGGAAGGGGCGGCACCAAAGATTTTCGTCTATTCTCATTCACCAGAGGAGATCTTGTTAGCAGGAATTGGTGATGAGGATCTGTGAGTTCAGAGGACGGAGACTGGATATCCAGTGAGACAAAAAGAGCCATTGTAGTAGTCTCATATGCAATCTTGCTAGGGGGACAATTGGGATGGCTGCTGCCATAAACCCCAGAGCCTGTAGAACTTCTCTTGCAGACACCTTCCTTCGATAGAGTATCACTTGTACTTGTAACCTTAATCTCTGAAGTCAGTGAGGAGGAAGAGAGACTTGGCTTGTTTGAGTATTGATAAAGTACAGTTTTGTACCTACCTACCATATGTCTGAACGGCTGAACTGGATAGCATCTGGAAATGGGTTGTCCTGTCGTCAGAGGTCTTGACAGACCAGTTCCAAAGTCTGGGTGGCTTGGAAACGATGCACTTCATAACGTCATCTCTGCTCTCATCTGGTTGGTATAAAGGCATCAACCCGGCGCCATTTTCCTCAGTGTTTCTTGCCCCAGATGCCAGTTGCCCTCTTTATGGTGTGTAGTTAGGACTAGGCCAGTACAGCAGTGGCAAACCTGCCGAAACGGATCTAGAGTATAGAGAATTATAATATTTGGCAAATGTATAATGCGACGGAGGGTCAAGTAGCCGCCTCAATAATGTCCTTAGTTCCCTCATAAGAAAAGCTGTGGTGTGGCTGTAGCCCCTTGTAGAATGTCTTATGTTCTGTGAAATTGGTTTTTTGGGTAGGAGTAAGTGTAAGAATAATGTAAATTTCCTATCCATGAGATTGTCTGTTTTTTTTTGCTTTTCTTTCCCTTCCTGTTGCATAGGAGCTACTAAAAGCTGGTCAGTTTTCTAGGTAGTAAGCGTAACTGCCTATTACATCCAAGGTATGCAGCAGTTTCCCCTGTTCTGTGGATTGGGAAAGAAGGTAGGTAGGTGGATTGCCTGGTTTAGAGAACACTCTGGATACCTTAGGCATAAATGCAGGATTGGTTCTCATGGACACACCTATCTTGATGGAAGATTAGGAAGGGTTGCACTGCAATAGAGGAGGCCTGTATGCTAGAAGCTCTGCCTGTATGTAGAAGCTCTGCCAAGTACTCCCAGTGAGCAGCACATGTAGGTTCGACACATCTTTGACAACAAACCTTTTCCATCCTGCATGGTTCCTTCTTGTTGAAGGGTCTCGCGGGCTTCAAGGATAATGTCTTTAACCCTTTGGGAAAGGTCTTAGTGGGCTGCTATATGTGATGTTCCAGGGCAGTCAGTTGCAGGTTTTAGGTTTGGATGCAGGCCTTTCCAGCTGAGGATAGAGAGTCCACCTTCCATGCAAGTGGGTGGAATGTCCTGTGCAGAATTTTTGAGCTGGCCGCACAATTGCCTGTAACTGGATGTTGTAGCTCAGAGCCAGAGATTCAAAGGTCTCCATGTGCGCCCATCCTAGGTCTGAGGCGTCCGTTGTGATGGTTTTGCAGTACTGATGCCATGCCAGGCATTTTATCCAGATACTCTGCGCAGTAGATAAGCCAAAGGGCAGTTACCAGCAACACTCCTTGCCCAGCATGGGAAGAAGTTGCTGTAGGGTCAGTATTTTGATTTTTGGGACAATGATTCTGGAACCAATTTTTTTTTGGCAGGCCAGTTCCTGCTAACCTTGGGGGCTGAACCTGTAAGAACATAAACTCTTGGTATTGGATCATATGAACTGACAGTTTAAAGCTCTAGCTGAGAGAGTAGCAGAGGTGTAAACTTTTTTCCCCATCTCTAAGGACCTGAGGCTGCCCTTAAGGCCCCTGGGATATAGTTTCGGATCTGCAAGTGGGGCCTTGTATAGGTGGTGATGAGTGTTGTTCTCTCATGCATGTAAAGTTTCCCCAAAGGAAAATTCCTCTGGTGGAGGCAGCTGGAAAAGGAGCCCTCTGGCTGGTCTGTAATGTCTGAGTCATCCATCTCTACTTTCTGGGCTGGGGAGAGAGAGTCTCTGTCTGGGATTGGGATCCCCCTAATAAGGATATTAAATCCTCTGCCAGGGTTGGTGTCTGATAAATCACTAGGAACCACAGTTGTGGCAAAAATTCTGAGGCCGATTCAACTAAGGTAGCAAGAGCCTCAGTAGTAGTCATGGATTTTTTGACTGAAGCCGGTTTCGGTTCTCGCCCGAAGCGAGACCGAGACTTTCAGCGACATAATTTTCGTTTCGGTAAATCGGACAGACACAGTGGTGTGTTTTTTCTTTTTTTTTTAAATTTGGGTGGGGAGGATCGGGACACGGCCCATACACAAAAAAAATCTGACAAACTGTTCAGCAAAAAACTCCGACCGGCAGCCTATGGTTTTACGTCGGAAAAAAGCAGGCCCCGAACAGGCTGCGACATCTGCAACTATAAATTCCAATTGTTGGGTGGGATGAAGGTTGGATTTTTCCCAGTGTACTGTGATGCCTAGGAACGCCGCCAGTGCTAGAGTGTAGCGGAGGGCCCTGACCAGTCCGCGCTTGGTGGGGGCGGAGAGGAGCCAATTGTCTAGATATGGAAACACCTGGAATCCCTGAAGTCTCAGATGAGCTGTCACCACTGCTAGGCATTTCGTGAACACTCTGGGGGCCATCGAGAGACAGAATGGCAGGGCTCTGAATTGGTAATGATTGGCTCCCAGCCAGAAGCGAAGGAGACTCCTGGAGCGCTTGTCCATTTTGATGTAGTAATACGCATCCTGGAGATCTACCGAGCACATCCACACACCCTCCCAAAGAAATGGGAGAATGGATTGTGTTTTGACCATGTGGAATTTGGTCTGAACTACTGATTTGTTTAGATGGCTGAGATCCAAAATGGGTCTCCAGTCCCCGGTCTTTTTGGCACCAAAAAGAATCTTGAGTAAAAACCGGATCCGCACTGGTCTGGGGGGACTTATTGGATGACTCGTTTTACACACAGCTTTATTATTCCTGAAGCTGCCTCTTCCCTTTGACTGGGTGGAACATCGGGAAGGCATTTTGGAGGTATTGTATAAGAGATCAGAGGGATGTAATACCCTCTGGAAATTATTCTCTGCACCCACTGATTATTTGTAACAGAGTACCAGGCAGCTTGGTGCAGAGAAAAACGAGCCCTGACTGCTTCCAGAGAAAAGCAATCGGGCAGCACTTCAGGAACGCTAATAAGGTTGTCCAGAAAAAGAATAGCTGGAGTCCTGATTTTGGGGACCCCCCTCTGCCTCGAAAGGGGCATCTTCCATTACTGGAACCCCCTCTGCCTCTGGGGGAATCTTCACCACGTGCACTACGGAAAGGACCTTGAGATTTTTTGTGCCATATCTTTCCACTGTTCTGGTTCCTGGAGAAAGAGTGCTGAGGTTTGGAAAAAGTAGGCCAACAGCAGACAAGGTTTTTCTGTCCTGCTCGCACCCAGCTAATGTGTCCTTCACTTTATAACCAAACAGAGCAGACAGTTCGATAGGGGCATTCAAGAAGGAAGACTTAAAGGAGACCGTGAGGTCACAAATGCGCATCCAGGCGTGGCATCTCATAACTACACCTGCACTTGCAGCTCTAGCCACCCCTTCAGTTGCGTGGGACAGCAACTTCATGGACGAGTTGGAGATCGACTCTAGGGTAGTAAGCTGGGAAGCAATTTTATCACGTGCTCCGTCCGAAACTTGACCTGCGAGGGTTCCAGAGAGTTCAGAGATGAGCTCTCTTTAGAGCCTTGTAAAATGTGCCAAGTAATTCAGTGACCAGACAGCAAAGGTCTCTGAAGCAAAAACTCGCTTCCCTAATCTGTCCACCGCCCGGGACTCTCTGTTGGGTAGAAGGACAGCAGGACTTTCCTCCACAAGGTCCTTTTTTCTGGCAGCCACCACCACTATAGCGTCTACTGGTAAGCCTCTAGACCAATGGGTTTGTTCTTCTGAAGGAGAGAGTATCTTGTCTGGTCTCCGGGGAATGGCCTCAACGGTATCAGGGTTCTTCCACGCCCGCTGCACAATGAGCTTGGCTAACTCATCGGCAGAGGAAGTCACCCAAGAAGTAGAGGGCCAAGAGCGGAAAGCCTGCAGGAATACGGATTCCTCCGAGGAAGCATTGGAGGGTTTCCAGTCACCCCTTTGCCTTAAAATTTCCAGGATGTCTCCAAAGGAGACATCGTCAGGGGGTGACCCTTCCCCATCATCGTAGTCCATATCCTCAATGAAGGACTCATCTGGGGTGTCTATGTGTTTCCTCTTACACATCCGTTTCCGAGGTGGTTCTTCAGTGGGAGCATCTGAAGAAGACTCAGAAAGGAGGTTACCCTGTACAGGGATTTCCTGAGGTTTGCGCTCTCGGTGTCCTGGGGGGGGGGTGGCCTGTGATAGCTGCAGCTCATAAGGAGAGGGGGGAATGTCCAAAGTAAGAGGAGCACTTCCCGAAGCAAGCACCCTCTCCATCACCCGGAAGGCAGGCCCGCCCGAAGAGGAATGGGAGCCCGGAACAGAGGAAGACAATCTCGGAACTGGGGTCACACCCCGCTCCACGCGGCCCGCTCCCGTGGACGGAGCCTCAGGCAAAACCAGGGCAGGAGTTGCCCCTGGGTCCGAAGATGGAACCAATGAAACAACTGGAACCGTACCTGGAGCCAGGGATTCCACCACCCCCAACCATGAGATTGAGGAAGGGGTAGTTCCGAAGGAACCGAAACCTAAAGGGGCCTCGGAGCCTCAGAGAAGGTCACTGTCGGCGCCGAGGAGTCCTCCCGCAGACATCGGAGCTATGGGCCTCGGAACTGAAGGGTCCAAGGGAGAAGAATACGTGGGAGTTGCAGGGGCAATAGACCCAAAACCCGGAGTGGGATGGGTTTTAGGAAAATTTATAATCCCTCTAGCTGTCAGCAGCTGATTGAACAGGCGCACCACATCCAATTCAGATAGACTCCTGGTGGACCTTACCGACACTACTGAGGGGGAGTCAGGTCGGTCCAAAACGGGGCTAAAGGCTTGTCCTGAAAAGGGATCCAAAGATGGGGAGTACTGGGTCCGTGGTGCAGTAAATGCCAGCACTGAGGATTCCAGTTTCGAAACAGGCAAAAGGGGAACTATCGGTGCCGAGAAAGGATTCGGAGCCGAAAAAATAGCTGGAGTGGAAGTCATTATCAGCTCCGAAGAAGTCTTCGGTACCAATCTCAGAACGGAGATGGGAGACGTCGGTGCCGAGGTAATGGCAGGCAACAAGGCTGGAGCCAAAATCACAGTCGGAACCGTAACAGTTGGTGCTGAGGGCGGTGCCGATATGGAAGTCATCGCAATGTCTGTACAGACCACTGAAGCAGAACTCTGAACTGAGGTGGTCGGAACCAAGGAGGCAATCTTGTGCTCCGTGGAAGACTTGTGGGCCTTGTGCTTATGAGGTTTGCCCTCATCACCAGCCGGTGAAGAAGGGTCAGAATGAGAATGTTTTTTGTCCTTAGATGGAGGGGTTGAGACCTCCGACGCAGAAAGAGCCTCAGAAAAAGGAGAAGAAAGCAGGCCTTTCAAAATAAGTTTATTTCTTTTTTCATCCAGCATCCACTGACTGAAACTGACACAAATTTGACAGGGAGGTTTCACAGACAAGTGTGGAACCCCCAGACAATGTACACATTCCTCATGCAGGTCGCTATTGGGGAGTTTACCATTGCAGGAAGTGCAATGCTTAAACCCCAAAGTCCCTTTATTTTCAGACATACTCAGAAAAAAACAATTCAACAATACAAAAAGGGAAAGAGAAGGAAAAGAAGAAAATACCAACAATGGTATTGAGAATACCACAAGGGTAAAAAAGGGCGTTACTAACAAAAGTAAAAAGAAGATACCCGTGGGTAGAGCTGGTTAAGATAAGTAGGTATAGAAGAGTTTTTAAGAGAAAAAGCTTATAAAATACAGAAAATTTTGAAAAAAAAAATACAACACTTAGCTGGATAGCTCGGTGACACGTTGCTATATGGCTGCATGGCAAACGAGATCTTAGGTAACTGGGAGAAGGGCATTGTGGGCAGCAGCTTAGCTCGAGAGTTTTTGGTGTATGTGAGCTTGGTATTAGGCCGACTCGGTTACAAGAGCTCGGAACCATACACATCAGTGACGAACAGTAAGAAGATTAACAACTTCAGATTACTAAATTTACTAGCCTGAGCCAGGGAAGACAATCCCGAAGCTTCAAGCGGCAAACGAGATCTGGGGAACAGCCGCTAAGCACCATGGGATAGGTTAGATAGGACAACATAATATGCATCCTTGAGATCCAGAGACACTAGAAAAGCCTGAAGAAGCAACATAGGGAACAAAGTCTGAAAGGACAGCATCCAAACGAAGGGACCTTCAGAAAGGTTTTTAGGTGAGAAAGATCCAGAATGGGCCTCCAAGTGCCTTCTTTTCTAGGGACCAAGAACATTCTGGAGTAAAACCCCTTCCACCTTTGAGAAATTGGAACTTCCTGAAAAGTTCCCTGAGACAAAAGATCCTGAAGCACCCCTGGAAAAAAATACCAACTTTTCCTGAAGTGGCTGAGGAGTGCCCCTGGAAGGGGGAAGAAATTTCCAGACTCTGTAGTACCCTAAGTGGATAATGGAAAGAACCCAGGAATCCTAAGTAATCCTTTACCAAACTGGAAGGGATAGGGAAAGACAAAGAGAAAGAGGAATGCAGCTGAGAAGAACAAGACAGTCAGACATCACCTGGTTTGTCAGGAAAAGGAGATTTCTGTGTCACAGCAGCCTGGGTAGCTTTAACAGGAGGGGCATGTTTCCCATCCTTTTTACCCTTGGCAGGAGGATGAGACTGCCTACGAATAAAGGGCAGCTTATTATGGTAATTCTTCTGAAACCTAGGCACAGGAGTGACAAAACATGTTTCAGTTCTTGTAAAGCTTTGCCATTATCCTCAAGAGACTTAAACAAATCAGCAGCATTTGCACCAAATAAAGGGGCATCCATCAACTAATATCATCAGGCAAAGGTTGAAGCAGAAGCCAGGAATATCTCCTCATCACAGAACCAAAAGCAGCAGCTCTAGAGGAAGCATCTGCAACATGACTGCACTTAGTAGAATGGAGAGACACCTGAGAAGAAGGCCCTAACAAGATGAGACCAGAAGTCTTGCCCTCAGTATCAGGAATGTCAGAAATTACCTGACAGGCTTGAGAAAGTAGAGCCAAAATATATCTTGACATATGGTTCTGGTAACTGACAACCCTAAAAACAAGGGTAGCTCAGGTATAAACCTTCTCACCTAGACTTTCCATAGTTCTACTGTCTTTATCAGAAGGAAGTAATTTTGTAGAAGGCAGCAACTGAGATGGCTTGTCAGGTGCCACAGACACCACAGAGGGGTCAGCAGAAGGACATTTACAGAGAAATTTGCATTCTTCAGGCACCCTGTAAAACCTATAAGGTTTTTTGAGGGCAGGGGCCATGAGTCTGGAGCCTGAGATGCAGTAGAAAAGGCATCCAAGAAGGCAGCCAAAACAGAAGGAACATCAGAAGGTCTAGGAGAATCTATTTATAGAAGTTAGTAATACCTTTTCTGAACCTCAGAAACCTAAGCACAATCCCACATAAAAAATGAAATCATTCTGGAAATTGTGTCCCCAAAGAAAATATCTTCAAAAGGAGTGTCAGGACTACTGGACTCCTCTTCCTCAGGACCATAGTCTAAGGGAGACGAAAACAGAGAAGAATAAGCAAGGGATTCCTCACCTAAACCCCCCTCCTCCACAGAGGAATCCTGTTCCCTAGGCTTTTTCAGGGAAGTATAAGACCAAGGTGGAGCAGGAACAGAAACTTCTTGGTGAGGCTTTAAGGCCACAGGGGCATTAAACAAACCATGAGTGAAATACTGCCATTCACTCTGAGGGTCCATAGGAGCAGGAGAAACATGTTGTGTTTTTTACTTCTTTTTCAATGGGACATCTGCCTTGTAAAATTTAGAAGAGTCAGACCCCAGACAGCAGTCTACAATGATAGTTAGTACTTCCTCCCTAACCAAAATCTGAGGAACACCCCTAGGCCTTTCGGTGATAATCAGCTACGGTTCCTCCCTGAACATCTGAAGCGGATGTCGACAAGGACTCCAGAGAAGTGCGTGAAGTTGGATCCATGCCAGCCTGTGAAGCAGTAGCAGCAGAAGAATCCAACGACAGAGTTGCACGATCCTCAAGGCTTTCACTAGCCTTGGGAGAGATACCTGGCAAAGGCGGTACAGCAGAAGAATTGGACCTAGATTTCTTGGTCTTCTACTTCTCAGACGGCTGACCCTCGGAGCTATGGTTGTGGTAAGCTCCAAAACAAAATAATCACTGCTTGTGATGATCTTTATGGGGAATCTGTTTCCCACACTGGCATCTACCCTTCCTGGATGACATGAACCACACAAGCAACAAAACAAAAAGAAAGATAAGAGCAAAAACCTCAATGGAGCATTTATCTAAAAACATCCTGGTGAACCAACAAACGAAGTGGGCATTCAGATGGTCGATCAAAAGATGGCATTTGGGCTGGTGGCAAAGATGTTCTGAGGATGGTATGTCCGGATGTCACCTTCATGCCCTACAATGTACGCAGGGAGCATATGTGTGATGTACAGCATACCTTAAGCAACCTAAAGGCTTTGGTATACTAGCTGGATGTCGGGCCGTCTTTGACAGGGATCCCTACTGTAAGGAATACTGCAACAGTGAAATGGAAGGACATTAAAGAGTTGGTCAGACCTTCTGAGATCCTTCATTCTTTAAAGATAAAAATGAAGCTGCCTATGTGGATCAAAAAGTTCTTCTTTATTGGAGAAATTTGTAAAGAAGACCGGTAAATTAATTTCTTGGTTGGTTTGTTTCAGATGCTATTTTTTGGTAAAAAGGATGAATTAGTACGTAAGGTAACTCTATCTTTATGGAAAATCAAATAAACCAATATCGAAAAGAGTGCTTGGAGTTCAGAAACTCACCTAGCTGAAGTAATAGCTAAAAAAAATTGTCTAACAAGAGAGAAATATGAGATCAGACTTGGCTGAAGGGTCAAACCGAGCTCTGCAACATAAGTACATTATCCCAAAGGGGAGTAGTTCTTTAATCAGAGGTCTAAGCAAAAAGGTATCTTTAAGGAATGCCTTACATAGTCTGGATGAAGCTACAGGAAAGGCATTATCTCGATCCTCAGTACCGACTTCGTCATTATATCAAGCGTGCACAAGCCAGAAACTCTCAAGTCAAGGCTACCCATACTGCCTCTCTTCCCTTCTCTTCAGATAGAGTTTTGCCCATAGAGTAGAAAATGATGGAAGCTTTGTCTGACTAGTTCTGAACCTCCGGGAGTCTTTTGGAGGGGGGAGCTGGGTGAGATGTCAAGAATGAATGAAGACTAACAACACAGATGGAACGTTATGGTAAGACCATAACTTCTTTATCTCATGTTGTCAATCTTCATTCATTCTTGACTGTTGGGACAGAGTCCCTAGCTACTTTAGACCTTGGGACACCCTAAGGAAGGATATTCCTGAGCACCATAGAGCCAAAGGATGCTCTTCCCCTGGAGACCGTCTCCAATTTGTAATGAGTGATAAAGGCATGGGGAGTAGCCCAAGTTGCGGCTGCATATATGTCTTCCATAGAAGCTCTGGTATGAAAGGTGACTGAAGTGGAAACAGACCTGGTAGAATAAGAAGTTATGTACCTACCATAACGTTCCATGTTAGTTGTCTTCTCTCGCCTTCTTTCTTGCTTGATGGGTTCGGAGCCGATCCTCGGCTCCCGACGGCACTTGCTAAGCTCGAGAGTCACTTTTACCAGCTCGAGGCAGCCCCATATCCCATGATGCAAGGCGGTAAGTACCCAGATCTCGTTTGATGACAAAGGGCAATAGCACCAAGCATAAATACTTCCAAGGAAGAAAGAAAAGCCTACAGGATGAAAGAAGGACCAGTTCTGAATGGTCTTCAGCATAACAATCTCTTGTAGAAAGGTCTGTCCAGGCCTGGGGAAGGAGGGGGCAAAGAAGAAGGCGAAGAGAAGACAACTAACATGGAGCGTTATGGTAGGTACATAACTTCTTAATGTTAAGTTGTCAATCTCGCCTCATTCTTGCTTGATGGGACAGGCCCCTAGCACCTCTATCCTGGGTGGCTCAACGAACTGACTCTTGAGGACTGTAGAGCCAAAACTGGCTCTGTCCCTGGAGGCCAAGTCCAATTTGTAATGGGAAACAAAGTATGAGGAGCAGTGGTGGCTGCACAAATAGTGTCTAAAGGAAGTCTAGCTTGAAAGGCTGTAGAAGTAGCTAAGCTCCTAGTTGAATGTGCTTTAGGTTTTGAGCACAGCTGTTTTCCCCTGAGCAGATAAATTTCAGAGATGACAGAAGAAAGCCATCTAGATAAAGTCACTTTAGAGACAGGAAGGCCTTTCCTGTTATCCGCATAGGAAACAAAGAGTTGATCGTTCGAAATTGTTTAGTTCTGTCCAAATAATATCTGAGTTGGCGGTGGACATCAAGATAATGTAATTTTGTTCCGATCTGTTTGAATAGTTTGGAAAAATACAGGGAGATCAATGGAATGATTCAAATTAGCCTTTGAGGCAAAAAGGTCAGATTAGTTCTCAATGATACTCTGTCCTTGTGAAAGACCAAAGTAGGGTCGAACCGAAAGAGCATGAAGTTCAGACACCCTCCTGGCGATGTAATAGCTACTAGGAATAATGTTTTCCAAGAAAGAAATTTTAGGGAGCAAGAAACAGCTGGCTCGAAGGGGAAGAATCAAGGATGTCAGCACTAAATTTAGATCCCATTGAGGAGGAGGATTCCTGATTGGAGGCTTTAGCAGGAAAATTCCTTTCAAGAAGGCTTTACAAAGCCTATGGGACATGATATTGTGATCGCGATCCCGACATGAAAGTTCGAGATAGCAGCCAGTTGAACTCTAACTGTGGAAGAAGAGGAGCCTGCATGAAAAATCTCCGCTAAGAAGTCCAAAACTGCCTGAACTGGGGCAGTGAAGGGATCGATATTCTTGGCTTTAGCCCAATAAGAGAAACGTTTCCATTTGCTTGTATAAATCCTCCTGGTAGAGGATTTTAAAGAAGCTACTATGATGTCTCTAACAGGGTTAGAGATCAAAGGAAGCCTGGCTAAGGAAGGAAGTGGAGCAACCATGCTGAGAGGTTGAGAGAAGGGATAGACGGATTGGTGAACCAGAAGATCTGGCACTGGGTCCAGATGCCATGGCTGCACCAAAAGATGACGATGGAGGAACGGAAACCAAATTTGTCGAGGCCAATAAGGAGCAATGAGAATCATTTTGGCTCTCAAACGGTAGCTTTCTGGATAACCTGAGGGATTAGAGGAAAGGAGGAAAAGCATAAAGAAGTCCCTGGGGCCAATCCTGGGTCAGAGCGTCTCTGGGGATGGCCTGACAGAGGGAAGAGAGAGAAGAAGTCTGGGCATTTGCTGTTTTGGGGAGTAGCAAAAAGATCGCAACATGGGCGACCCCATTCCAGAAAAATCTCCTCCACTATAGATTGCTTGAGAGACCACTCGTGAGGCATGAGAATAGCTCT